>NW_024365826.1:0-544987 GCF_014805655.1 Passer montanus
CCAGGTGGCAGAAGTTATGGTTCTGCCTCGAGAGATCTAATAACTGCAGGAGTGTTTAATATGCTATAAGCAGAGCATGCAAGCCGATGTTGTAAGCAGTGTAAGAATTAAAGGAGTGTATAATAGAAAGAAAAAGAAATTAAATCCTTTTAAGACATTAGGGGAACAGAAACCAGAAAACCCAAGTTTTGTGTAATTATAGTCTCAGAAACTGTGGGTAAATTAAGAATAACAAAAGGAGGTAATTGAAAAATGTATAAATCTGCCAAAAAGTTAATTTTTAAAGAGTTTTCTTTAAGTTTGTGGAAAAAAACCATAGAAGAAGCTTTAGAAAAAAAAATATATCTGAATGGTTTGGAATCATGAAAGTTATAGTTTTTTTGTTTGAAATTAAGAAACTTCTCTGGAAAAGGTAAATGGAAATAAAAGGTATGAAATGATGGTTTATGGAGAATGTATTTCCAGCTAAGTGCACGCATCTGGGAATAGCATACAGTTTTGGTGGAGTTTAGAAAAAGAGAGAGACCCTGTGAGATTCCTGAAAGTTTTTGGGAGTTTTTTTTTCCCTCTGAAGGTTTTTTTTTAAATCTTGAAAAGGAGTGAGTGTTAAAAGCTTTTTAGAGACATTTTAAATAGCTCTGAGGTATTAAAGAGTTAAGTTTGAATTCTAGTGGTTTACAAAAGGAATTGAGCAATTAACATTGAAAATAAAAGTTACTAAAAGTAAGAGACATTTAAAGTCATTGTATAATGTTAGATAAAAAGCTTCATAGAAATATGTTTAAAATCCAAAGTGTATTGTGGCCTATAACTAATGTGTGTTGAACCAGTCTCCATCTGTCTCTAATTGTTAAAGTTGTGCTGTGTTTAGTATGGTCAGTGTTTTGGGAATAAGCTGGTAGTATATTGGAAAATTAATTATACTTAAGCAAGAGAAGAAAATTTAACACCACCTTCAGTGTGTAAGAAGGAAAGCTACATCATGTAAAATTAATAAAATTTAAATACATGTTTGAGAAGAACAGTGAAATATTCAGATTGTAATATTCAAACTTATTAAGAGAATATTATGAAATACAAATTAGATTCAAGTTGCAAAGAATATTAGAGGAAAATTTGAAGTAAGATAAAATATAAATTGCATAAGTAACTGGTTGCAAATATTATCGATCTGTAAAAAAACTGTCATGAGATTTGGGTTACCTATTGCAAGAAGAATATAAGCCAAAAGAGCTTGTATGCAAGTGTACAGATGAAACTTCCTCAAGTTCAAGAAATGGAGTACAATATATGATTTAAGCCTAGGGTCATCACCTTGTGAAATAAAAGTTGAAGATACATTTTTTTTTTGAACATGGTACCTATGAGGCAAAGAAAAAGCGGGTTAAGACTAAGAACTTTAAATAGAAATAATAATCCTTCTACATATCTTTAGTCTATCTTTTTAAGATCATTTCCAGGCAACATTTATGAATATAACTAAGCCAGACCAAGAAATAAGAGTGGATCCTCTTCAATCAAGAAGAACCGTAAGACAACCTGAGAAGTAGTTGAGGACAACTGAACTAAGTGGTAAAAGGGTAATAATGAATTGGGAAAACACATGCAGGATCACACCTGACTGGGAAGTGAGACCAAGCTTATATCAGCGGTTGGTTTCAAGTACTGCCTGGACAGACTTTAAAATGCCTTCGGTATCCACCTTGGCAAGAGACTGTGCCATCACAAACAGGGGGATCTGGACTATTTCGGACAGGAAATTCTAGTATTTTTGCCTTAGCCTGTGATTTATACAAAGAGGAGGGAGAGTTACAACCTAAATCAGTGCCTCATAATATACCCTGCTTGACCCATCCAAACTGGGCATGCTAGTTGGGTAAAATGTAAATGTTTAAATTGTGGGAGAAATTGGTATTGCAGTTCACACAAAAGATGTTCGTATTGCTAGGAGTGTCGGGGGACAAGTAGGTCCCCTATCCAGATGGAACATGCGACAGCAGAAATAATAACTTTATTTTGTGGATAAAAAATTATTAGTTCCTGTTACATGGGAAATACCTGAAAAACTGTGGGAAAATACAGTCAAAGAGTGTCAAAAACGATTTGCCTGGAAATTGGCTAAAAGAAAATGAATGTATAAAAGATGAGTAATATCTGACTAGCCGTATCTTAGAGCTTGCTACTGAATTAAGCCTAATAATAATTGGATTTCCTGAATTAGTATCACTTGTTTCAAGGGGGAATAAGGAAAAAGATTAGACTCAAAAGGTTCAAATGTTAACTATTGAATACCAGAGGTCAAATAACATAACCTGCAAAGCTGATATAGTCAAAATTGTTAAAGGGGGAGTGCTGGAGTGCCTTTAAGAGGCGATATACAGCTCAGTCCAGACCTGAAACCCTGGAAGGACATTCTTGCTGCCATGAAGATAACTATCCCGCCACTGGCAGCAACCCAGTGGGCGTGGCAAAGGCAGAGGAATACACCTGTGGGTAACTATAATGGGCTTGAGCTCTGCCCGGCATTAAAAAGGCAGAAATATCAGCACCCCCACCCCAGGAAGCTGCTACTAGGGAAAAACAAAAACAAAAACACTGTATAAACATCACGCAGTATGAAATCTGTAACATAGGTGAAAAAGATAACATACAGTATACCAAAAAGCAATATCTAAGGACCAGCAGTCAGAGGCTCACACCTACAAATTATACAAACAAGATGTGGGGAAACCTTTATTCCTGTGTGCAATCAATGTAATAGAAAAATATAGGATAAATGAAATGTAGAGTCAGTATTTAGAAGCGTATCTCCAAGTTAATAACCTATGTTATAATAATAAATTCAAAATGTGTGCAATGAAAGAAAACTTACTAGGTAAGAAAGAATCTAAAGTATAAAAGTAAATGTGCACATAACAAATCTGTTATCCTAGATCTTGCAAGAAAGAATAACAATAAGGAGTGTTTATGTAGTGTAATTGATCTGAAAGATGCTTTTTAGACTTACCCTCTGGCAGAGAAACACTGAAATTATTCTGCCTTTCAACAAGAAGATCTGGAGACAAATTGTAAGCAGCAACTCCAGTGGACCCCCTCTGCCCCAGGGATTTGTAGACTCACCTAACCTATTTGGTACACAGACAAAAACTATGCCTTTAGGGTAGTTCACACCCTTGGAAAATCTAGGAAGAAAAAGAGGGGGGTGAAACCCAGAGGTCTGTATGAGAATTGTTTTAGCCACTAAAGTATGTCTGACTAACCTATGCTTGACGCTCCTCACAGAACTGCGAGTAATCGAAGCAGACTCAATATTGTAGTTTAAGTTCTTAAAAAAAGACTGAGGAGAAAGATTCAGTATGGAGCCCAAAAATTTCAGCAGTTAAATAAATAGCACTTGATACAGAGCTTATATAAGAGAGGGGCAGGAAATCTGTATCTCGCAAGGGGCAGAGTCCAGAATGGGTAAGTCAACCCACTTAAAACATATTAAAGATTGCTGTATGAGATAAAGTGTAATTGTACTGTGTGGACTGGGGGGGGGGGGGGAAGGGAATCAATTTTTGTAAGTTATTACCAAGTGAGTAAGTGGTGTTATGCAAACAAACAGTTGAAGATGTGTACAACAAGGGGAAAACATATTGAAGAAGTAAGAATCTGAAACATAAGAATAAGATCCCTTTAGAAATGGGGGGAAAAGGGTAGTGTGGGGGGGGGGGCGGGGGGGGGGGGGAGAATGGAATCAATTTTTGTAAGTTATTACCAAGTGAATAAGTAGTTGAAGATGTATACAATGAAAGGAAAACATATTGAGGAAGTAAAAATCTGGACTGAGAATAAGATCCCTTTAAGAAGAGAACCAGTTATCATCAGTTTACCCTGATAACCAAGCCTGCCTCAAATATAATAAAACCTTTTGTTTTTCCCTGAATAAAAGAGTGGACCCTGAAAGTAAAATCAAACAAGTCGCTCCAGAATTAAAGAGGCAGGAATCAGAAATGAGAACGCATTATTGAATATTATGAGCCCGCTATCTAGGCTCAGGATGGTAGCTGGGGTTACCGCACCCCAATTTACCTTTTAAACAGAGTGATCAGAGATGCAGATTGCGGCTATGCCCATAGATCCCGAATTGGCAGTAAAAGGCAACCCAGTTTCAAAAATCATGAAACTGGAGGAAGACTCCTCAAGTAAAAGGGCAGCAAAGGTATTAACACAATTTGAAGAGCAGATTGAAAGTAATAGTGGTGGCTCTAGAGACTGTTTTTATGGTCACGGAATAAATTTTATTTTTCATATTTTTATTAAAATTGGCTAATTCGCATTTTTTATTTATAACAGATACTGACCAGAATTATGCCATACTTGTTAATAGTACCCTTACTGCTTGTTCCAGCACGAAGTTCAGAAACCCTCCTGGGTAAAACTGAATGAATATTTAACAGCATATGAAGGCTGCATTCCTCCTGACTCACCAAATGACACTGTCATGGATACTGATGTTCTCCTGTGATGTTGTCATGAGAAGATGTGGCAGCTGGATCTCAACAAAGAAAGAAAGATCACTGGGCTCCCAGCTCATGTCCAAGAGGTGCAGGAGAGCTGTCTGCACACAGGATAAGGCAGGAAGCAACGACCTAAATAAAAACAAAAGACATTAAAACACAACAGTTCTAAAGCTGACCTAAAGCTGACAGACCTAGAGTTGTGTATGGAGAGGAAGGGTAGAAAAACCCCTACACACTGATTTTCAGGCTTTACTATGCATTAAAGTAACTCTGTGGCAGGAACTCAGGTAAGTATTCAACTTACACAATTTATCAAGTACACATTATAGAATTTGAAAGAAAAACAGTTTTCCTTCTGGATTCAGTTAAGATCAAGGTAATGGTGTTGTCTGAGCATTAGAAGGAGGGTTTGTCTCTTCTCTACAGTACAGAGGAAGGGTAGAAAAACCCCTACACACTGATTTTCAGGCTTTACTATGCATTAAAGTAACTCTGGCAGGAACTCAGGTTTATCAAAGTATTCAACTTACACAATTTATCAAGTACACATTATAGAATTTGAAAGAAAAACAGTTTTCCTTCTGGATTCAGTTAAGATCAAGGTAATGGTGTTGTCTGAGCATTAGAAGGAGGGTTTGTCTCTTCTCTACAGTACAGCATTTTCTTGGTATTTGCCAGAATTTATTCTGCTTGAAACCTTTTTGCCATTTTCAATTGAAACTGAACAAAGGACTTGAAAGTTATTGTCAGAGAGACTGCCATTATAGCCATAAAATTCTCATTTCTCTAGGACACCTGGCTATAAATACTCCAAATTCTAACCAGAATGTTGCCAAAACATGAGTTTTAACATTAAAGCATGGCTGCAGAATTGCCATGTTTTTTGTGGCATTACTCTTGACCAAATATTCCATGATAAATTTACTATTTCTAGTATTTTGCTACTAAGTTCAGAGACACACTGCAGAATTGTAACTACAAAATGCAGTAAGTCAAGTTTTTAACACTGATAACTTTTTGTGCTTTCCTTTATTCCTTTAGTAATAAAAAGCCAACTTGGCATTTTTGATCACAAGATCAAGGCTCCTCATTTAGTTCTGTAAAGAATGGAAAGTACAGACAAAACTAATGAAGACATTAAATGACAAATAAAAAATTACAAAGAGGAGGTGCGGAGGAATGCAAAAAATAAATAAAAAAATCACATAAATAAAGCAAACAAGGTACTGTACCTGTCATTAATTGTACTAAATCCCTTCACAGAATTTACCAGGAACAAAACAAGCTTATAGTAGGACTCTCGAATCTCCTTGTGTAGCTCAGCCCCACAGCCTTCCAAGTTTCCAAAGTAGCTGCAAATTAAAGAGTTATTTTAGTAGCCTAGTATTCATTGTGGTATTTTAGGTAGCATGATGTGTGCAAATTTTACAAACAGGCCCTTTTTAACCCCTCTCCACAAGTGTGAAGGATGTTAGTTTTATTTAAAAATGCAGTCTAGAAGTTTCAAACAAAAATGAAAGAATCCTGTACCAGGAATCAGAAGTGAAGAAATGGAACAGGCAAAGAGAATATTCTCATAGCACTAAGAAGAGAACATTCCTTTAAATTAAAAAGGAATTAAAAGTTGCTTTATGAAAATCTAATCAAGATCTTAAAGGAAGTCAGTGCATTGCAAGGTGACCACAGAAAGCTCCTGACAATTGAGAAGCCAAGAGACAGAGCTGTGACAGCACTGGCCAGACACAACATAGAAATCAGAGCTAAACATGTTCATGGCATGAACAGCTGTGCAGTTAAGTCCTACTTGAAAATAATTATTAATTTCTGGTTTGTTTTTTTTTTAATGAAGAACACAAGATATGCCTAATAGCCTGAAAACTAACTTCAAGTCATATTTTTATTATCCACATGGATTAAAAATCAGAACTTTCTACTCTTGTCAATATACATGCTGGAGTAACACAAGAACTAAGACAGTAAATCACATGGCTGAGATTTGCCTGAATAATTACTTACTTTGTAAAATCTTTCTGACAGGCCAGAAGTTCAAGGAGAAAAAGCACACAGGGTGGGTGAAAGCAGTGTGGCTGCCCAAGTGAGTCCAGGCACTGGCGGATGGTCTTGAGCACTTCCAAAATACTCTGCCCTTGGGATTTTCTCAAAGCAAGAACCTTTAAAACACTGAAAGAAAAAAAATATCAGTGAAAACTTCAAAACACTGTGCTTAAAACAACACAAAGAACAATTCAAGAAGTGTTTGACTAGTTACACTATTGCTTTGTATTAGTTGGAGTGAGTGATAAAGCTTCGAACAGAATCCAGCTCTTCCTGCACCACTCCAAAACAGGCAAGCTCAGAATTGGAAATCTCTCTTTTGATTTGTTTTCAGAACACCAGGTAATTTAATAAGAGATGCAACTTGTCTCTATTTGGTACCAAGGATTGGTAATAGTGATACACTATATCCCTGCTTTTGTAGACAAAAAGCAAAACGCCTCTGCAAACACATCTGAGGAAGCAAGACAATAAATTGCCAAGTGACTTTTTTACATTCTGCTCTATGTGACAGAAGCAAATGAAATGAAATAGTACTGAGTCCTTACATCCTTGTGAATAACTGAAGTTTGATAAATAAGCCTGACAACTGTTTGTATACAAAATACTCTGCCATATTATTTTGCTGCTAAAATATTTTATTCCACCTGAAGAGGTGTGAACACAAGCTTCTGTATAACTGACAACATTCTCAATTTGCTCACCTTTCATGTGAAAGTGATTGATCCTTAATAAAGTCTAATATGCTCTTCAAAATAGGATATTTTTCCTTCACAGTGGGCACAGGTCTTGGCTCCTCCATGGACCTGAAGGACAGCAGCCTCAGTCTCCCACGGCCCAGCTGAGACTTGCGGGTAGGAGTGGAAGGAGGTGATGACACATCTTCTTGCTGTGAAACTGTACTTTCAACAGGCTTACTATGAAATGCAGATGCAGCTTCTGCTTGGTGGAGGTCTGGAATTTGTTTAACTTTCAGATCAGACTGTGATGCCTGACCCCCCTCTTTTGAAACAGGGTGAATTCCTGCACTGGACGACACTGATGGGGCTGCCTGGAAGTCCATGTCCACAGCTGACCCTTGTCTTTGGCATTGATCACTAACATACTGCTGGGGATCATCCATGTCTTGGCCTTCCAAACTCTCTGAGGCAGAATCTTTTCTCTTTGCTCTTACGGGCAAAAAATTCAGTAACAAAAGGCTCTTCTGCACACAGAGTTTTGCTGCAGCATAAAAATTGGAAGAGTTAAAATCAAGACAATAGAACAGCAAATTTGCTGTCTTATGGTTAGGAAGAAAGTGATTTATCTTATTTCTTATTTGAGACAGCTAGAAAATACTGGTTTTTCTTGTTATATTGATCATGATGGTACCAGTTGCTGAAGTTCAGATTTCCAAATGCCAATTCTGAATAATGACACTGAACCATATGAAGTACAGAGAAGTCAGTGAGAACACATTTTGTTCTAATAACAATCAGCTGCTGTTCTAACATCAGTTAAATGGGGTAAGGAGTATCTACAAAAACAGATGAACATAAATTCAAAAGCAGGTGACCCAAGTGAAAGGTCACTCCCTGCAGAATTTTCCTACTGTTTTCTGCAGAGACTGACAGAACACAATCCCAGATAATTAATCCAATGTACACTAGGTTACCTCTTAAGGTACAAAAAACTAAACCCAGTTGCTAACTTACCTTTCACAGCAAAAATAATGCCTTCAGGTTTACAATGCCTTCCTAAGCTACCTGGAATGCTCAAACATACAAGGCAACACTCACCGAGAGTTTCTGGGTTCACCTCACTTGCTTCTGTGTTCTGCTTCTCTTCAGCATCATTTCCCCTCCCCATCAGAGATTTCTGCTTCATTTCCAACTGCAGACAGGATGTTAATATAGTTAAAATATGATTCTCTCTGTGCCTCTATACAGCAAGGCAGGATGAAGACTGTAATGATTGAAAGGAATTTAATCTCAGGAATAGAAGACTGTAGTTACTATTCCCAGCTTTGCAGAGCAAACCACCCAGGAGCCTAAAGGAGCAGCACCTGAACTGTCAGAGCAGTACCAGCCTCACGCTGAGCTGCTTCAGCTTTGTAGGCTGAGGCCATTCCCTGTCTTGTGAATTGATGTGCACCAGTCCTCCAAGGAAAAGAAGGTTTCTCATTTACCCTCAGCATTTAGGAAAATGTAGACATCTAGTTGTGAGATAAAGTCCTCCAAAAATATGTCACCCCTCCTAGCAAGCTCTGTCAGATGCAAACATCACCTGCCATGCAATGGGTAAAGGCAATTACTCATCTTAACATGCACCTGCACCCACTGGAACTCTAGTACACCAACCTGCCAGGAATTCTGAGGCAGAAAAGAGGAGGGAGAAAGTCACAAGACAATGGATTGATGTCTAAGACACACTTCTTTCTATATATACCTGAAAAGAACTCCAACTGCAATGTAAGAATCTTCCTAATTTACAACATAAGGTCTTGCTAAAATATAACACAAATTTAATTGACTTTCAGTCAAATTCAGTCCTAACTACCCATGATGACACATCTGGGGCTGAAGAAAGGAGAGGAGTGTAAGGATGCAATTAAACATTTAAGTCCAAAGTTTCAAAGTTAACATATATTCTTTCCAAGTGAAAATAGTTGATGTAGAATAATTGAAGAAAAAACTGTTCCATCCCACTCCTTAACATTGCATTGTAAAGTACTAAAGTAAATGACATTAATAGAGATCCTCCTGAGTGTTCTTACCATCCATATTCTAATGGAATCAGCCAGGGAATATACTTGTGCAAACTCATCACTCAAAGGCACCTTGCCTCCACTGTTGACTGGAAACGAGAGAAAGAAGAGAGTCCTATTTATTTACAGCTCCATTTTTATACAACTGCTTAACTAAAATTATACTACAGCTTTCCCTTCATCTCTTAGTCAATACTTGGAATTATACCTGTAAGAAAAATAGAGAATAAACATGCCAACTTTCATATGTCCTAAATACACAAACTGCACCTTGACTGATTTATTTACAAAGTTAATTTACCAGTATCTTTCTCTTCTCTTCCCAAAATTGATGCCTGACTATTCCCAGCTTTGCAGAGCAAACCACCCAGGAGCCTAAAGGAGCAGCACCTGAACTGTCAGAGCAGTACCAGCCTCACCCTGAGCTGCTTCAGCTATGTAGGCTGAGGCCATTCCCTGTCTTGTGAATTGATGTGCACCAGTCCTCCAAGGAAAAGAAGGTTTCTCATTTACCCTCAGCATTTAGGAAAATGTAGACATCTAGTTGTGAGATAAAGTCCTCCAAAAATATGTCACCCCCCTAGCAAGGTCTGTCAGATGCAAACATCACCTGCCATGCAATGGGTAAAGGCAATTACTCATCTTAACATGCACCTGCACCCACTGGAACTCTAGTACACCAACCTGCCAGGAATTCTGAGGCAGAAAAGAGGAGGAAGAAAGTCACAAGACAATGGATTGATGTCTAAGACACACTTCTTTCTATGTTACACCTCAAAAGAACTCCAACTGCAATGTAAGAATCTTCCTAATTTACAACATAAGGTCTTGCTAAAATATAACACAAATTTAATTGACTTTCAGTCAAATTCAGTCCTAACTACCCATGATGACACATCTGGGGCTGAAGAAAGGAGAGGAGTGTAAGGATGCAATTAAACATTTAAGTCCAAAGTTTCAAAGTTAACATATATTCTTTCCAAGTGAAAATAGTTGATGTAGAATAATTGAAGAAAAAACTGTTCCATCCCACTCCTTAACATTGCATTGTAAAGTACTAAAGTAAATGACATTAATAGAGATCCTCCTGAGTGTTCTTACCATCCATATTCTAATGGAATCAGCCAGGGAATATACTTGTGCAAACTCATCACTCAAAGGCACCTTGCCTCCACTGTTGACTGGAAACGAGAGAAAGAAGAGAGTCCTGTTTATTTACAGCTCCATTTTTATACAACTGCTTAACTAAAATTATACTACAGCTTTCCCTTCATCTCTTAGTCAATACTTGGAATTATACCTGTAAGAAAAATAGAGAATAAACATGCCAACTTTCATATGTCCTAAATACACAAACTGCACCTTGACTGATTTATTTACAAAGTTAATTTACCAGTATCTTTCTCTTCTCTTCCCAAAATTGATGCCTGAAGCCATGGAAAATAAAACCCTCCCCTATGCATGCAATAACACTGATGTAAACTTATCACAAAAATCAACAAATGCTTAGCAGGAACTTAAAGCTCTATAGATGTATTGGTTTTCTCTACTGTTTTATACTATGAATTTCTAGAATGGACTTTCAAAATCAATTTGCAAAAATTAAAAACCTGACAAATCAGTTTCTATTCAAACTGCCCTGACAATGACTATGGACAAAAAGACATTCAGTCTCTCTTTCATTCTCCCTTTCTATTTTTTCTCCTGTATTCTTTTCAGCATCCCTTCTCCAAACTTCCCACAGCACAGGTGAACACAGGTCCTGAAATTAGTCTGCCCCAGCAGGACCAGCAGATGAAGATACTGACAGAACAGAGGGATGGATTTCTCAAAGACTCATTAATATTTGTCCAGTTCTCAATGTCACTCAGAAAATTAGCTCAATTGTCAGACATAGACAAAATGACTAAAGGCAGTAACCACATTAGTCATCAGATCAGTCTTTGTGTCAGTCATTTTTACTCATAACTTCACAGCTCAAAAAATAGCTCAATCATTCTATGAAAATGTAAAATGTTTAGTGTCAAAATTATGACAAAAAGTGAAAACCTAAAATGAAATCCTTCAAAACCAAGTAACATCTTATTATCCAATACTTCAAACATATCAATAAACTTAATGGAAGGATGCTCTAAGTCAAAAAGTTGTTCATTTTACCTACTGAAAAATACATAAATTGCAATACAATGGCCAGTAAAGTTAAAATCAAAACATTATTTTCTATTGAAAAAAAAAAATTCTGAGGCTGGCAGGGCTGATTTCCACACAATGGTATTTTGGGAGATAATTCACACCTCCTCCAGCCCCAACAGTTCATAACAGAAGTTGCTGGTGGCTTTTTAGAAAAGGTACAATGTAGAAAATGATCCAAGAACCTCTAATAACTGGAGCCACACTGTTCTGAATTAAAGCCCCAGAGGACATCACTATTCTCTTTAGGTATAGCTTTACAGAATTAGAACTTCTGATGATTATTATTTTGCCAGTGCTCTGAAGACAAAAACATATGTTACTAAAAAAGAAACACTCTAGAGAGAAAGCTTACCTAGTCTGCCTAAATGATAACTTTCAACACATCTTCTTTAAATTGCCCCACTGAACTGATTTTTAAATGTTATAAAGTCAGCTGTAAGAGAGCCTTTTACAAATTGTAAGTCTTCATTATTAAGATAATCTAATAATATTAGAGTTACCATATTTTTGAAGCTTCTCAAATAAATCTGGAGTGAGATACACCAAAGCAGCAAATGTTGAGTTCACAGCTTGATCAACAGTAGGACCAGCAACTATATCTGTCTTTGGGGTCTGTTTTTTACATGCCTGTATGAGTCCTTTGAAAAGTTCAGATTTTTGCCCACTGAAGTCCTGGGCAGGATCTGATTTTGCAAAGTCGATAAGAAAGTTACGGCAGACGTCGTGGGGAGAGCTCCAAGCCTGCAGGAAGGGAACAACACAGAACTGCAGTGCTGCCTGAGAGAAAACCATGAGTGCAATCCTAAAGCAGCCTGCAGTTTATCCCTGCAGCTGAGCAAAGTGAACAATAAAAGACATCCCTGCACCAGGTGGGGGGTGAATGAGATGATCTTTGAAAGTCTCTCCAAACCATTTCATGATTCCATGAAAATGGAAATTAATAAAGGGCACAGAACAAGAGTTTCTTTCCCCCTTGGTATTTGAATCCAGCAGCACAAATGACTCAAGTTTAGCACAGCAGGGTGCTTAAGGGCATTCCAGCTCCATCAAGCCAATGAACCTGTGTGATGCACAGGGATTCCATGCCAAGGGGACACAAGCAGTGAGTGGGTACCTCGTTTTTGTCTTGGTGCTTGGCACTGTTTTGCCTGGCTCCCGGGAGTGCCTCAGGACACAGCTGATGCCTGAAGACAGGTTTCCACAGAGGAGAATTAAGAACCGATGTTACTTTCAAAGGAGGCAAGTCTGCTTCACTACCTAATTCTGCAAGAAATTCAGAACAGACCCTTCAGTTACTAAATAATTTTCTTCATTTTTACAGATTAGTGAAAACAATAAATGTTAAACAACCAGTAGGGAAAAAAAACTGAAACAAACTCACAACAAAAAAGTTAATGCAAATAGACTGAACAAGTAATTTACCAATGTTCTCTACTTTTCTAACATGGTACAGAAAACTGATGTACCCTGTCATTAATGGCTGCATCAAAATCTTATAGTGACAATCAATATGCTACAGTGAAGGACTTTAAATCAAACATTTTCACTGTATAACTACAGAAATCCTCTGATTTAAAAGCTATCTCTCCTACTAAGCATCTAATTTGTTATATGCAAGCATGCTTATAATTAAAAAGGAAGAAAATATTCTCAAACACTTCAACTAGTTCCCTGAATTCACACATAAACAGTTGTCTAATTTTCCAAGGTAAATATGGACCACCTCACTGGAGCAAGAACTCTTTAGCCTTATTTAACTTCTCCTAAGTGGTGGATGGATTCAGATTTAGGAAGTTAGAGAAAAGTGTTTTTGCTTTCAAATTAAACAATAAATTTTTAAAAAATTATTTATCAAAATTTCATGTACTTATCTTCAAGGTCAAAATCCTAACTGTACTTAACTACTATATAGCTGTCTAATATTCCAAGGTAAATATGGACCACCTGACTGGAGCAAGAACTCTTCAGCCTTATTTAATTTCTCCTAAGTGGTGGATGGATTCAGATTTAGGAAGTTAGAGAAAAGTGTTTTTGCTTTCAAATTAAACAATAAATTTTTAAAAAATTATTTATCAAAATTTCATGTACTTATCTTCAAGGTCAAAATCCTAACTGTACTTAACTACTATAATTAATCAAACTTAATTTGTGACTTCAAATTTCATTCAATACCAAATGCTCATGTGAAACTAGAATCCTTTGTGTCCTAAGCCCTGCAATTTTTTAAGTTTGTTGGCTCCATATTCACACTCCCAATGTAGGGTGGATGACAGCACCAGGGAATAATTTTAAATGGAAAAAGAAAAAAAAAGAACATACTACTTCATAAATGTAATTTAGCTTATTAGGATTACTTCCACATGTCCATGTCTTCCACGGACTTGCAACACAGCGATGTGGTAATCACATATCCTCTGAACAGAGACATAGCTGTCCCAGGATTTTCCTGGGAAGCTGTGAGAAAGCTCAGAGAAAGAATTAAAACAATTATAATCTCAATCTCTACACCTGGTAGAATCCTTTGTGTCCTAAGCCCTATAATTTTTTTAGTTTGTTGGCTCCATATTTCACACTCCCAATGTGGGGTGGATGACAGCACCAAGGAACAATTTTAAATGGAAAAAGAAAAAAAAAGAACATACTATTTTATAAATGTAGCAACACAGCAATGTGGTAATCACATATCCTCTGAACAGAGACATAGCTGTCCCAGGATTTTCCTGGGAAGCTGTGAGAAAGCTCAGAGAAAGAATTAAAACAATTATAATCTCAATCTCCGCACCTTCCAGGCAATCTCTGTTTGTCAAAGATGTTTACAAGAAGGAGCTGTCCCTTCTTGACCAATAGGTGAGAGAAGATTCCTAAAGGCCAATCAGGTCTTAGGTCCACCATTGTTTCTGTAAAAACTGTGGATTTCTAATAATAAAATGCTTTTCATGCCTTCTGATGATGGAGTCTCTGTATCACCTTTGTCTGTCCCTGATACCCCTTCAGTGACACACCGAGCCTTCCGTGGGCTTGGAGCACGCCAAGCCTTCCGCGGGCTTGGAGCACGCCAAGCCTTCCGTGGACTGGAACACGCCAAGCCTTCTGTGGGCTTGGAGCTCGCCAAGCCTTCCAAGGGCTTGGAGCACGGCAAGCCTTCCGCGGGCTTGGAGCTCGCCAAGCCTTCCAAGGGCTTGGAGCACGGCAAGTCTTCCAAGGGCTTGGAGCACGCCAAGCCTTCAATGGGCTTGGAGCACGCCAAGCCTTCCGTGGGCTTGGAGCACGCCAAGCCTTCCGTGGGCTTGGAGCACGCCAAGCCTTCCGTGGGCTTGGAGCACGCCAAGCCTTCCGTGGGCTTGGAGCACGCCAAGCCTTCCGTGGGCTTGGAGCACGCCAAGCCTTCCAAGGGCTGGAACACACCAAGTCTTCCACGTTCACGTGCGCAAAATACAAAAGGAACCCCATTTTCACAGGGGATCCTCAACACCAAGCCCCTGCAGCTCCTCTCTGCAGGGATGGAGCAGTGGAGCACTCACCTCGCAGGGATTTGAGGGCCATGCTCCGGGAAGCCAAGCGCCCCATCAGCCTGGAGACAAGCAGCTGTAAATCCAAGCCCCAAGACACGGCAACGTCTGGGAGGCCGTAAGCAGTGACGGAAAACTTGTAGCCCCACTCATTATTACTGCTGTCAGAGTGAAAGAGAAACTGCAGCCGTGGGCCAGCCTTAAAGGTCACTTTCTACAGAGCAACAAAACAGTCATTTTGCCAAATGTACATGACAGGAAAACGTTTCAGGGTAATGAATTCCCTTCAGCAACTCTGGGGTTTCAGTATTATATCCTGGCCATAACAGATCTAATTTCCCCCACCATCTCAATGAGAAACCCACAATGCTAAGCAGGTAAAATTTCTATGCAAGAGCTTAATGAGCAATTTTATATTAAAAGTCAGAGCCACAAAAACAGAAGAGCAGAATCCCATTTGAGGACAGAGCACAGCCTCAGGAAGGACCACACTTGTCCTGTGATATAAAAACTTGCAAGGGCAGAGCAAGTTTTACCCATCTATTACTGGCAGTTAAACATGATTATTCCTTTTCACTTTGATTGTTCTTTTGATAACAGGAGTAAAGAGGGATTCTTTAGTCATTCACTCCTTTTATTTGCAACATTTTAGACTTTCTTCCCCATCTCCTGCCCCCCACCTAAGAAACCTACTAAACACACCCATGAACAAAAGTACACATTCTTTTACATAATAGCTTTCCACAGGAATCATAAAGACTTCCCAAGACTGGGTAAATAATTTGGTTCATAATTTTAAAGGTGCTCACCTTAGGCCACTTGTCAGTGCCAACCTTTGTATCGTAACGAGTTTTTGCCCCTCTGGCATCAGTAAACTCCAGGTAATCATACCTGTGAAAATTACAATTCATTACTTCCAAATTTACTTTTTTAAGTTTTGGGGGAGAATGGTTTTGCTTCTGGACTTTCACAAGTGCTGTATCTAAGTGCATCTTGTCACTTCTTTCTGAACCACACCTTCATGTGACTGCTAAGAAATTTATTTCATGTTTCAATGAACAAGTTTCAGCAAACACAGATCTGTCACCCTGCAGAACTTTGGAGCTGATAATGGATGCCAAATCTAACATCTGGCAAATGCTTTAACTAAGCAGTAGCATGATGTGTTACCAAGAGAATGAGGGCAAAATAAATACCACAAGCACAAACTGTGGTGTTCACAGCATTATTGTCAAACAGATCGAGGCCAAAGGAAGCAAAATTCATATGAACAGCATGTCTGTTAATTTGCCAGGAGAGGTAGCTTTCAGCACAAGGTCATTCAAAAATACACATTGTGTACTGCTCTGGACAATGAAGAAATTTAAATGGCACATGTGGAGTGAACACTGAAACATGAATTGCCCCCTCTGCAAAAAGGCACTGGAATTTAACACAGCACAAGATGAAATTACCTCCTTTCAGTTTCACATTTTTCATCAAATTCCACCTCAAAGTAAATTGCCCCATGACACAGGAAGACTGAGACCTCATGGCAATTATTTTCATAGTTATGAGGTGATTCCATTGTCCAGGTTCTCAATACTACAGGCTGCTCCTGCTGCCAGCTTTCCATGTCTGTCTGTACAACAAAAATGTATTCTTAGATACAAAGCTAAGAAAAACATAAATTACCACACTAGATTCTTGTGTCTATACTTTTAAGTTGCCAGATGTACGTACAAATGGCATTTAAAAGCTACAGCATTGATTTAGACAGAAATTAGCTCTGAAGACAGCCTTGGTAATCAAAATAAGGAAGCACTTCTAAAGCAAAACCCAGCCAGTCCACTGGAGGAGGAGACCAGGGGGAGACTGTCTCACCCACAAGTGACTCCAAGTCTCCAGTCATGACAAAGAGAAGAGACACTGGGTGACTAATGCACATTTAAACATCTATGCCACAGACATACAGATTTAATTGCATCACCACAAGCAGTGAAGCTAAAAATGTTAAGCATATACTATTTTTAATTTATTTTCCTCTTCACCCACAGAATCCTCTCCTTCCTATCTACCTTTGAGGCTGCTCATTCCAGTTGCACTTTCTGACCACTCTGCCATATCAGTAGATATATTTCTCATTCTCCACTCAACATTTCATTACACATCCTACACCTTTAGGAGCTTTCTAGCTCTTCTCCAATGCCCACCAACAGAATCACCTGAGTTTTCTGCCTTTCTTGCAATTTTGTTTTTGTTTCAGAATGTTTAATAGTGCCTGTGTCCTTAGTTACCTTATGAGGTTCACTACAAAGGCTTTTCAGTAGTTCTATCAAAGTGCTGAATCCCTGTAGCAGAGTACAGTAGGGAATGTCTAAAGTGCAAAAATCCAACAAGAAGATGACCTAGGAGCAAACACAGGTGTCATGAAATGCAGACTCACAGCCATGCCTCCCAGAGCAGGATAAACCCCACAGGTCACTTACCAGCTGACGAGTTGCCATAGCAAAGACAGAGCTACTTATTTTTTCAACTATTGTTTTGCCACTATATTGAGATAAGAGTGACTGTAAAATTGTTCTGATATTTGACAGGAACTGGCCCACATCTAAAGAGAAAAAAGAAAAAAAAGAATCCTTAATAGCTACCTTAAGGATTTGCTCCCACAATTCACTTTATCAAACATTTAGGTACATGGTGATGTGCACAAGGACAAATACAGCAGGAAAGGATCTGCTGCCCCAAGGCTGCAACATCCAACACTTCAGAGAAGTTTTCTGTGATATTTCTATTGTGGAAACAAGTCATGCTTATCAACAATATCACTGAACAAATGGGGGATGAGCAATTTCATCAAACTCTCCAAGATTGTTTCAACAAGCTCCATGTATCCAGGAGTCTCCACACACTGCTAAGAAATGCAGCTGAAGTAACAAGTGAGGGTAGGAATTTTTAACTACAGCCTTACTCCATTTTTAAATGTAATCCAGGAACACAGCAAATTTATTTATCTACAAATAACATAAATATGATGTAATTTTACATAAAATTATACCTTTGTTAAGTATTTGGCCCAATTAACTCAAAGCTGAGCTGCTGCATTATAAAAACCTAACAAACCCCCCACAAAAAAAAATTTTAAAAAAACCCAACAAAACCCCTTAGGTGTACCCAGCTTCTTAGCTAACTTCTTGCTATTACAAATATCCAAGAAAGCACATATCACCACCCAGGGGTTTACCAAAATATGGGATGCTATGAAATTAAAATGTTCAAATGAAAGCCTGTAACTATTTGTTGTTTGTTTGGGGTTTTTTTTTCAGTGTTTGGCCCCAAAAGCTCTGAAATGCTTTCTGAAGATTCTCCCAACGTAAGATTATCAGTACAGCTAAAACTCCAAGTTGCTTAATATGCCTACTAATTATTTCCTAGAGAGATTAAAAATGCTGTGACAGTTCTGAGTATGCCTCAGGCAACCTTTGGTGATCCTTAATTATACTGCAATTTGCAAAATCACATTTTAAAGTCCTGTATTGCCCCATATTTAATGCTGTATTCAATCCCAGCACTTACAATTTTTAAGTATTTCTACTGCAAGATCCTTGGCTGCATTATCAGTGCCTTTAAGCTGCAGATAGCACCAGGAAAGGAGGCTGCCCTGAACAGACCAGAATAAGGAAGACAAGACTGTGCCACTCTCTTGCTGTGCAACATCCAGCATCATCATTTCACACTGAAAAATAAGGAACATTCATGAATATAATGGAGCATGACACACAGTATGCACCAAGTAAACTGGGATGGACACAATCATCCCACTCACCCCAGAAAAAGATGAAATGCAAATGACAAGCAGCATGTAACACCCTGTAGCAAGTGATGGGCTTTGTTTTGATATATCTCAACTTTAAATAGGAACAGCTACATATGAGTCACTTGATGTTCCCAGCACAGTTTTTCTGCATATGTAAATAACCCTCCTCCATTTCCAGCTCCCTTAGTGACATGCCCAATCCCAGCCTCTCAAAATGGAATGATTCCTTCTGTATCCCAGTGTCTCTCCATAGAGTCTTTTCAATGCCATGGAAAAACACCACATCTTACATATTTCATACTGGAAAAATATTATTTATTTCCTACTCTACTGTCATGAAATGTCAATGCTTAAAGGAAAACACAACTGATTGGCAAAGCTAATCCTACTGACTTGCACAGCCATGAGCAGGGGTATCCAGGACAGGGAAGCTGTTCCACAGTATCCATGGAAGCAGCTTGTGTTTGAGTGCCTACAAAACTCACAGCAAAGAAGCAGGAGCAAAGCCAGTTACCTCTCTTGCTGCCACAAGCAGAAGGGTGTCCATGACTGATAATACTTCACTTATGTCAAAATTTGCAGAAACTCCTTTCTCTGGTAATAATAAGAGTCCACCTGGATCTTGATCACTACAAAAGAAAGATATTCTTACTAACCAACAACAAGGAGTTACAAACAGTTCCAAACCAGAAATTTATCATTTTTGTATCAAATCTGTAGAGATCCTACTGTGTAATTACAATGAAAATCAAAAGTTTGTGTTCTGTTGACACCAGACTAATTAAATCAATAGCAACCATCAGCACTGACAAACAATTACTTAAAAATTGGAAGACAGCCTAGGAGAAGCCTAAGAACAATATATTGTGATTTCAACACTAACCTTGGCCAGTGTTTTATAGAGCTATTCAGTTAATTAAAATATTGATTAGTAGCATGTCTTTTCTAAACAACATTAGTGGATTACTTCAGAGAATTATTGTTCAGGGGAATAACATTTCTAAAAAGGATTAAATACAAACTTATTAACAAATGTGGGGTATCACACAAATATTTTCAACTTCAGGACCCCTTACCTGAAGTGGGTACACAAGGATCTAAAGGCAAGATGTACAGATTGCTTATGTTCTTGCTCTGTGATGTTTTTCTAGAAAAGGAAAAAGATTTATTTTTATGATACATTCTGTTTTCCCTCTCTGTGACAAAGAATTCTAATTTCTGTATTCTATTATTCATTTTTAGTAAGAAAGGCAGGGTTAGCTCCTCTTTCTTTGGATAAGCTGCAGAGAGAAAAGGGGCAGGGTAAAAAGAGGCAAAGAAAAAAAATAAGGCTTTTACTTGAATGGGACAAAGTATGTATTATTTGAGAATAACAAGTCAGATTTGTCCTCTTTTCTGCATAAAGAAAGCAGGCACTAAACAAACAATTTCTCATTCAATGTTTACCATCATGGTGAAGAGCTGGTGTCGCCTGGTCTGTCTATCTGGGAAAAAAACTGCTGCTCCACTGAGTAAGGTGTTCTTAACTTCCTCTTTCAGCATTTTCATTGGCATGAAGTTACTGTCCCCCATATCCACTACTGCTCATACAAAAAGGAAACAAAATTACAAGTTCTAATTAATACCTCATCTAATAAGTTAGAGGCATGACTGAATTAAATGTTAGTCTACACAACTTCAAGCCCTTGCAATCCTATGATACACATAGAAAATGAGGGAAAACTTTTTAACTTACAGCAAGAAAGATTTATATTAAGAAAGAATATATCTATTCACCAAGTAAATGAATTCTAGAAAGATTATAACTTGACACCCATCAAAGTTAATACAATTTTCAAGATGTGACAGATTCTATATGAAGTGTTTTCTTTGCTTCTGCAGGAGACTCTTGAAATTACACTTGAATAGAGAGCATGCCACCCTACTTCCAATGAAACCTAATGTGTAATTCCCATTCTCTTCACTGGCTCCAGAATTTTCCCTGTGTCCCTGTAAACCTTACAGTCTACTCATGAGCTCATTCATACTGATATGCAATATCAGAAATAAATAAACCCCAGTACTGCTGTATCAAAGGGTCACATTCCCTGGTGCTACAAGCAGGTGACAATTCAAAAGGAGTTTTCTATTGCAACTGTTTCCAGACCACATTGTCAGAAAGTCTGACAAAACCATTTCTTTGGGCCAAGGAAAGTTTCTAGTCATAGACTAATTAGCACACACTGACCTGAAGGAGAAACAAAGGAACAGGAGCTGACTTGGCCTCTAGGAATGAGTATCTTTTCCCAAAATTTAACAGACAAAACAGTCAATATATATTGAATAAAAATTACCTTCACACAAATGTCTATAAAGCTCTTCTGCAGCTTCTGTGTGACCAGCTGTTTTGCTCTGAGGAGTTTCTTGAGGTTTAGCAGTTTTATTATCTCCAGTAAGCACAGAGAAGCAGCTCTGGAGAAGCTGCAACAGCAGTGTTTGAGCAAAGATACATTCTTCCCTTGGACTGTAAAAAGATATATAATAAATAAAAGCAAAACTAAAAGCAGCTCTTTTGCACCAAATAAGTATTGCTATCAAAGTCACCATTTCAGATAGATAAAAACCACTGAGTGGAGAGAAACAGCCAAAATAAGTGTAGCTACCAGCTCAACTAATCTACAGCTCAAGCTTCTACATAACTTCATAGTTAGAAGTCCATATGGTAGCAGTAGGGAAATGTTATTTATGTAAATGATGTAGTTTAAGAAGAACAAACTGCAGTAACTAAACAAAGCACATTTTATTTATACACACATACACTGATTAGTGCTTCAGCAGACACTAAAAGAAGAAACTTACTTTTGGTGCAGTTTATTGTAAAAATTCCAGAACAGCTGCAAATCAAGGCCTGTGAAATCTAAAAATGACTTGTATTTTAATCCACTCTCCTTCTGCTGAACCTTAAAAAGGCAAAGAAAATGCAGGATTGGAAAGTTAAATCTATACAGAACACACTTATAAAACATAAATCTCTGAGTACTGGGCTTAAAGGAAAGTACAGCCATCTTTCCTATAAATTTGCAGCTAACATGAATTCCAGTTTAAGTTTTTCGTGGACATTCTGGTGCCTAAATGTGACAGACCATGCTGAAACCTTCTTATTCACAGAATTCTCCCCCCTTTCTGGATTTCTTGTTTCCCATCCCTTTTCTCTACCACCAGAACACTTTATAACCTCTACCTCTCCATCTAATTTGATTGGAAGTAATAAACCTTCAGCAAACATACACAGAATTCTATTTTTTTTCTACAACATGCTTTTTAACCTTTGTTAAGAGTACCCCAACTTTTCTTTGCCCATTCACAACTGCTGTTTGCACAGCCTTATTCCTTTCAGCCTGACAAACAGAAGCTTAAAAAAACCTTAAGAAGTAAAAATACCAGGTCCTGTGCCAGCTGCTGGATGAAGTGAAGTGTCTTCAGGAGCAGAGTTGTGCCACAAACCGTGTCCTCCTCAGTCCTCCTGCACTGCAGGCAGCTCATGGCCCTGCAGGGCTCGTCGCGCAGGGGCCGCAGGTAGCCCAGGACGCTCAGCCCCTGGACCCCGAGCCGCTCTGCTGACTCTTGTCTTGTGCACAAGAACTTTATCATCAAGTACTGGATGGATGGAAAAATAGCACAAGATTTGGGTTTAAAAGCTTGTACAAACTGGGCTTTTAAAAGGCTAGAGTGCACGTAGGTGAGGATTGAAGAGGGAAGCCTTAGTCCCTTGTCTAACACCTACAGAGGTTTAAAATACTGAGCCTCAGAGTCAGTTCAGGCTAGGTTTGATCTCTCCCTGCTTCCAAAAAGTCACAGAGATGGTTCTATGACCTCTACAGGTGCCTGCAAAGTTTGCTAATTCATTCTCAGCTCATTCATTCAGACTGCTCCTCACTGCCACAGCTGCAGTATTCTTGCAGGTTAAATAATTATTAGCTGCATTTAAAAGCAGGCAGAGGATCAATATGTAATATTTAGAACATACTTTGATCAGTCTGTTCTCGGTGAGGTACAGAGCACAAAACTGAAGGAACAGCAAGTCCTGCCATCCACATGTACTGGTTACTCTGCAGCAGTCAGAAAAAATCCCAGCTGACACAACAATGTCACCAATTCTCTTAATTCCCACAGTGCAGATGGACTGGGGAACTACAAAAGCTGATTCCAGAACCATCTTAAATGAAACATTCCCTATAAATGCACCAAGCACTTAAAATCAAAACCATCTTCTGCCGTTCTCAAAATGAAAGAGTCTCCATTCCCCAGGGACAGCAGCCTAACTGATGGAAATGCTTCATAATTGTTTTCCCACTGAAACAAGGATTGAAGAACCTGGCTCTGGAAGAATAAATGCTATGACTACACAGTAGTTAAATGGTCTAGATACTAGAATAAAGCAACAATCATGTTAAAACCAGTAATCTGCACATTATCATATAGCTTTGCATTAAATTTGATCATGAAGCATTACTTAACTACATGTATATATATATATGTGTGTGTGTGTGTGTGTGAATACAGAGAAAAATAAACTATTTCAGAGGACAAAAGTTCAATTATTCATTTATCTAGAAGCCTATTCATTTTTTTTTCTCTATACAGCAGAATTCTCCCTCACAAAACAGAATATGTTTATTTCAGTTGCTACTTAACTACATGCATATATATATATATACATATGTGTGTGTGCATACAGAGAAAAATAAACTATTTCAGAGGACAAAAGTTCAATTCTTCATTTAACTAGAAGCCTATTCATTTTTTTCTCTATACAGCAGAATTCTCCCTCACAAAACAGAATATGTTTATTTCAGTTGACACAGAAAGGAGCCCCTGTTCATTGTGGCTGGGCCAAGGGGTTTTTGTGGGCTCTTACTTGGGAAACTCTGCATTGCTGCATTTTGACATCAACTTCATCCCATTCTTCTTCTACTTCAAACCAGCCAATAGGATCATCTTCTCCCAAATCATCACATGAACAACTGCTTCTGTGTATAAAAGAATGTAACACACTTTGTAAAGAGAACGTTCAGAGACATTGCAAAGCTGTTCATACCCTACCAAAATACTTAGAGCATGTTATGGCTATAAAGATGAAGAAAGACAGCAGAAAGTTTCACAAACCCAAAACTCTATCAATCACATGCTTAAAAAAAAAATCAACAAAATAATTTTTGGCACAGCCCCTTAACCTCTCCTTACTCCTGAGCAACAGTTCTGAAAACTGATTTAATAAAACTTAATCAAAAAATTTCTGTTATCATTGATTTGCACCCCAAGTAGAAGATTTGTTTTGCTATATCCCTTTTATAACAGGTGTTTAAATCAAGTGGCTGAAAACAACATCTATACACATATTACATTCAACATATCAAATGGAGGCTCATTAAAATCAAACATTCAAATTAAATGATGCCCCATTTTTAAGTCACCTGGAACAACTCTCAGTAGTTCAAGCAGCATTGCAAAATGATCAAATATAACAGTCATTTTCCATGTATGCATTGCAAAAATCCATTTATACCTGGTTTTTAAAAACTGCTTGAATTCCCTCAGCTTCCACTTGTCGTAGCTCTCGAACCTTTTGAAGTGTTCCTCAGCATGGAACCTTCCTGAGGCAGCATTGTAGGCGAACACCAGCCCGCACTGCGCCCCGATGGCACCGCGCCGGACCTGAGGGCAAACCAGTGCAGCAAGGAAAGGACAGAACTATGGAGAGCAACCCCATCCCGACTATCCTGCCCTCTGGAACTGCACAGGAGCATGAAACACGCCCAGAGAAATGTTATGAAAACTTCTGTAACCCCCTGAATTGAGATCATGTACATAGCTGTTACTTACTGTATTTATCACCCTGCCAGCATCCTTACATTAACTAGAATTCCACATATTAATTAGATACATTATAGTTCCACATATTAATTCCCATTTTGTTTTCCTTTTACATTTAAAAAAATCAACAAAACTAAAATCATGTTTCCCTATTAATATCATACACTGCAAATCAACTCAGCTGCCTCTCCAGCTCCAGTTAAAATTTACTTGCCAGAAGTCTATTCATGTTTAAATGTCTTTGACATAGAAATATGTATTGTTGCTCTGGGAATTAAATAATATTATTGCTTTGCCTTAAGTAAATAAGTCAATTCAGCTGCAGAAACCTCACTGAAGTTTTGTCTTGGCCATGAGATTTAATCATGATTTAATTAAGATCTCCCTCTGAAATCAGATAACAGTCACACCAAATTCAAATTACACTGGTGTCTCTAAACAAAACTTGAAATACCTCCATTTAATCTGAACTCACATGCTTTGTATCTTGACACCTGCTATTCACAGAGTCAAAAAGTTATTTTAAACATAAGATCAAAGACCTTACATACTTGAGAGAGAAACCATAAACCAAAGAGTCTCTGGCTTGAGATATATATGGCAAGATAAGAGATAAAATCAATATAAAATAAATGTCTTTACTACATGCTTGTGGCTCCCTGGAAAAATTTAAGACTTCCTTTTCCTGAAGTTCCCTGACTTACACTGAAGAAAAACTATAAAATAACAGTATTTCATAATGAATTTAAATTTCAGTTCATATAAAAAATATACAAATTCAATTCCACCACTAGGGGAAAAAAGTAAATCCTCTACTTCAAAAGCTCCCAGCAACTACATACCTTTATTCTAATTTGTGTCACTTGAAATGAAGATTCAGTTCCAGTAGAAAGAATGATACTTGCTCTGGTTTTCCCAGTTTCAGTAAGAAAACCTAAAGCAGCAGTGGGAACAGAATGAGTCTGAATCAGTGCCAGTGCAAGGGGTTAGAAAGAAAATACTGGGATTGTGGGCTGAAGGGGGGAAACAAAACCACAAAGCTTTTCCAGTGAAATACTCATTAGCAAATGTTTCCAAATAAAAGGGACTACTTAAAAGATTGCATTTTACACAGCACTCTCCAGGCAGTATCTCTCTGGGCACTGCAATATCTGCAGCAGTTGCAAGAATATTTTCTTATTAAAGTTGATTAGTGATTCCCAAATATTGCTTTGGCTTGTGGCTCTATTCACTGAACTCAGTGAATAGTCTCCCAAACTGTGACCCACAAAACAACAGCAGACAAGCCACAAAATAACTAAAGAATAAACTCAAATAATGCACATGAACTAAGAGAGGTGTAAAAGAAGCATTTAGAAAGTGCCTGATTTTCTGCCACAATGGCTTTCATTTACCAGTAGTGCTGCACAAGACAATAAACTATTTAAAAAAAAAAAGATTAGGTGGCATTTCACTTAAAAGGAGGTCAAGAAACACCAATCTCTTTGTTTAGGTTGTATCCAGTGCATAAAAGCACTGCATTAACAAAGAGAGGCTTCAAGAGAGAATTAGTAGGTATGTGCAGTGAGAATTTAAATGATTTCTACAAACTCTCTCCTATCAATATTTGGGAAACTAACAGTGATTCATGACTTCAACCCACAAAGTGTGCTCTAGAATATTCCCTGTGGCAGCTCTCTGCTGGCTCCCATGTAGAATATTAATAACTCTCTCCAAAATCCAATCTTTTTGTTTGGTTGGCTTGTTTTGACAATAAACTGGTTTACAAGAAATCCACAGTGCTGCAAAATCGAATTTATATATTGGTTTTGTTTGGGTTTTTGTTTGTTAGTTTACCTTTTTTTTTAATTATAAATCTTACATAGCATTAAACTATAAAGAATCAAATATATATTAGTAAATATGGAACATCACCACAGCATTGTTAACAATTATTATGCTTGGTGGAATTATCTAACTTAAATGATTTTATGATTCTAATATTATGGATTTTAAGTCCAGGCTCTTACCATCCCCAGTCCATGGCTCTACAAGGAGGTTTTCAGGCCCTGATTTATCCTCTTTTCCCTTTACATCACATGCTTGCAGAGTCAGTCGTAAAGGCTTTCCTAAGTCAAAAAATCAACAGGTTTATCAAATTCATTTAAAATGGTAAAATATATTTTCCAAAGTTCTTTGCTCAGAAAAAGATATGGAAAAAAATTACAATACTATGAGATTTTTACCTTATTTGTCAGACACAAAAAAAGGGAGGAAAACTGGAATATGAGAGATATATTAATCTAAAGTAGTTGGAGTTTTAGATACAGACAGAAGGACAATGAAATTCATGACAATTAATGTTCCTTCAACTGATGCCACACTTTGGAATTCACAGTCTGTGAAAAACCACTTGTCTTACAAAAGGCATTAGCTACTCTGGGGAAAACAAACCAATTTTCAAAATTTTTGAAAGTAAACATCGATAATTATGAAATAATCCACGTGTTCTTTGGTACAAGACAAGACTACTAAATAAACAGACTAAAAGGCAAATAAAAGGTCTCCATGAATTCTTCATGAGAGACTAATGAGAATCTCAGAAGATGATACCTGAGAAAATACAGATTTATCAAACAAGTCCAGCAAATAGAGCAAAATCACCACCTGATTCCAGACCATGAACAGCTCTACACTCATGACATACTCAGATTATAAAAACTTAATTTTAACTCATCTTATAAAAGTGGAAAAAAAAATAACCATAAAGAGATGCTAATGGCATTACATTTAAAATGCATCTCAACTTTGTACATGTCTGCAGGAGAGAGCACTCACAGAGGCTCACTCAAACAAATGTCTTACTGGAAGAAGAAAAATACTTCCTGCCATTTAAGCAACACAAACACCATCATCACCATGCTGATACAGGGGCCATGACCTACAAAGTTCATCTTTTCTCTCTTGAGAAGATTCTACTTGGTTTAACTCTTTAATCACAGAAAGCTGATCAATCACCAACTTTTTGGGCAGCTCATCTGCTAGGTTGTGATTTCAGTGATAGTTTTTAATTAAGAAAATTTGGATCATTTTAAAACCCACCAAGAGGAACAACTCAAAGCTGTATATTTTCTTAAGCCTGTAAAGGATGCAGGATTGTTCCATTACCATATTTATAGAGCAGGTTCTGTCTGACTGCTGCCATGGAAGAGATAAGGGAGGAAGCCTTGTATGGAGTGTCCAGATGATCAGTGATGGCACAAAGGGAACTCAGCACTTTGGCAACACTCCCCCGCGCTAGGGCAAAGGCCAGGAGTGTCAGCTCCACCTCTGGAGTAGTACAACAACTGGGAGGAAAAACAACATTGTGAAAAGAAAATATGGGATGTTCTGTTTTTCAATAAAGACAAACTGCCACAGAATCTCTCAGGCGCCTGTTTCTTGATGCATTTGTATTTTTCAAGGTACTTAGAAAAGAGCATGTGAGTAAATTTGTAAAAATTTTATTTGGAGACTCTTCCAAACCACCTCCCACTGCATCAGCCACACAAGCTCACCTTGTTATCCTGATAAGGAAGCTATCTACTTCTTCCAAAACATTTGGTGATAAGAAGCTTGAAAAATCTGTGGAGCCTGGTGTTAGGGATAGAGGTGGCATGTGCTGCAGTGCTTTCCTAGGAAAAAGTGAAATGTTATGTCAGGAAACCAGGCAGAATTGGAGAAAAGAGCCTTCTAATGTGAATTAGAGGCTTGAATCTTCATGCTTTGTGTGGGCAGGTCTCTGCAAATTGCTTCTGAATGCACAAAATCTATTCACATAGAGATTCTCTTCAAAAGGGAACAACAGTATTCCATTCTAAGCAGGGAAAGTTCAATGACTGCTGGGTAATCTTGAATCTAGTTTCAATCTCAGATTTAATGAGACAAACATATCAAGGAGTTTTAAATTAAATCTGTGACAGCATTAGAAATAGCTTAGCATCCAAGCACTGCTTCATTTTAAATTGGTCCAGAATTGAGCAAGAGCCTGTGAATAAAGGGAAAATTGATTTGAAATTCCCTCAGAAGAATAAGAGAAACGAAGAGACACTTGTTAGCTCAAATCAGAATTATTGTGAATTCCTAAAAATATTGTGAAAATCCCTGAAATTAGGAATTCTCAAGCAGTTTCACCAACGTTATTCTACCCAATGCTAAAGTTTTCAATATTACAGTTATTCCATCCAATTCTAAACTTTGGTGTTTTGCTTTATAAATCTAAACAGTGAATCTAATTCCTGAAAGCATGATTTTAGTCAGGATTTCTCCATCATAATTTTTCAATGCTTTATTAGCTCAATATTCATGTTACATTTCTAAAAAATATCTAAACTTCACCAAAACTGAAGGCCCTCAGCTTCTGCAAAGCCTGCAACTACGGGCCTAAGGCCTGAGCATGTATGAAGTTATCTAAACTTTGAATTCAGAGATTTCACAGCTGACATAAATTAAAAGATAGGCTTAGTGGACTTTAGCCTACAGGACTCATTAACCTAATGACAGCCCTGCTCTTCAGTGTGGTGACATTGTGCTAACTGAGCTCTGTAAAAGCTCATGTGGGTGTGGAGAGGTTTTATTGGGATTCCAATCCTTCAAGTCAGCAAGCAGAAGTGTTTGGCAATCTAACAAGGAAACGTTACACAGAAAATGGTCAATCACCACAAGCAAACATTTGCATGGAGATGGTGCATATACTCAACTATACCCCCACAAAATGCATGACAAGGCATTGCATAAGTAGAAATCTGCAGAAAATTAAGCCTCAGTCCTAAGGGGAAGATGTAGATTTTATTGATTATTAATACCAGACAAGAAAAAGGAATTAATTTTATACTGCTCAAAGTCATTACAAGTAAATGGATCAGTGAAAAATGTATTTTTCAGTGTCCATTAAGTCATGGTTTAACAACTAGATTAGATGAAACAGCCAGGAGGATTACACTTGTTCTAGTATGTGCAAATGGATAGAAGAAAACCATCAAAAATCTGAACAATGAGACAGAAAAAGCTGTTTAAACACCTGAATGAAGGGAGTAGAAACCAGTCACATGCAACAGATTGCCTCCTAAAGCCAGAAGTATTTAAAAAAAAATAAATAAGAAGTAGCTAAAATCACACCCCATGCAAGTTTGGTGCTTACTGAGTATTCTGTAAGATGGTGTGAACAAATGCTGGGTTGGTTTCCATGGAAGCTGTCACCAGGGAGGTCAGCAGGGACCAGTACCAGATGGCCGAGGCGTCGCACACGGACACTCCCACCTTCTTCACGCGCTGGTAGCCCACGGCCCGCAGCCCGTGGATCCTGGTGTCACAGCCATCGCTGAGGCAACGCTTGATGTTTATCTGTACATCTGTCAAAACACAAATTGCAATTTTTCTTCCCCCATTTCTTCTGCTAGATTAGTTAGAAGAATCCAGCTAGTCCAAATAATAAATGAGTGTGGGAATTTTTGGAAAAGTAATGGCAGATATGGAACAGCGCTGCCTGATATGGATAACCACACACACTGTGCACCCTCTGATATGAAAAATTTAGCCTTTGCATCAATAGCCTGTGGACCCATTACAGATTCTATGCCTATTTCCTAGAAACTAGGAAAAATTAAAATATCCTCAAAGTGGAAAATAGATTATTTCACTGTACCTTCCTACCTAGATATACAGGAAGTGTCTTGGAAGCAAGTGGTTGTGGAGATAATAGGGAAAAGGAGCAAAGCCCAAAGGCAAAGTTTAAAGTTACATAAAAATTTTCATACAAGTTCTTGACCATTTTGCACAGATGGCATAACTGATTACTTTTGAGGAACAATATCCTTGCTGTCCACTTCTGTGGCACTGAAAGCTCCTCTCAGGGAAAAGCATCTTTTGGAACTGAAGGGACAAAATTCCTGAAGCTGCAGAAACCATCTTAGGAAGGAGCAGCTTTTCTTGATTGATTCCAATATAGCACCCACAGAGCTACCAGAATCAAAAATAACATATTTAAAAGGATAAAACCTGCCTTACATTGGACCAATTTCAGAGTTTCAGTACCAAAAAAAAAAAAAGCAGATTTTTTGCTAGATACTATCAGCCAACATATGCTTTCACTCTGCAAGCAAGGATATTTTGAAGCTGCCCCATGTCTTCACATTGGAAGGCTAAAACTGCATCTTTAGTAATTTTTCTCTTCAACCCTTAGCCCACTTTACAGAGACCACAAGAAAGGCTTGGAAGACTCTTTTACAGGCTAGAAATTAAACCAGAATTAAAACAATTTCTCTGACCCAAGGACAAGGCCCAAAGTGTCACCCCTGGTGACTGACACTTCACCACATCTCTCCATGATCTACCCAACCTTTCACCTTGCAAAAAGCAGCAAAGCAGTATCCCAATGGTATCTTTATTGACTCACACATCTGACTAATGTTAGCGTTTTCCAACAGTGTTACGTAGCCAGTGATATTGCTTGGAATGTGAACATCTCGGACCTCCTGGAGACTGCTGGCATTCCTTCCCACTGCCACCGTGACCTGCTGTGGCATGTAACTCTGGTCATTAGCTGCCACTGCAATGGACAGGTGTCTCAAAACCACATCTGGTTTCATCTTTAAACTGCAAAGCAAAGAAGAGAAAACGGTTCTTGCAAAGAGAAGGTAAGTCAAGCACTGTGCTTTTATTGTTCTATATCATAACATTACACATGTGTATATATAATAGATATTATGTTATTATTCATTTTCCTCCTCCTCCTCCTTCTTATCATTATTATTAATTTTTCTCCTTATTATTATTCATTTCCTCCTCTACAAACACAAATAAATGCTCTGAAATTTACCTAATGCTTCACAGGTGTTTTTAACACCATATCATGGTGAACAAGTTTAGAAAGTTGATTTAGAAAACAGTTGCCTCTGAGAGACTGTAGAATTTTCTATTTATATTTTCAATTGAGAATTCATTCCTCAAGAATAAAAATGCAATGTTAATAATGACCAAAATGAGTTTTGTTTTTTTTTTTGCTTTGAAGCACACATTCACAGATCTACCACTAAAAACACCACTAAACATTTCTGTTTCATTGAGCATTTCTGTTTCATGGAACATCCTGGACAATGGCAAAGTGTTTCTATTCAAGTACCAACTACTGCATCTGTATTACAGCTTGGAAAGCTTCACTGTACAACAAGGCTTTGTGTCACAACAGCAGATACAGGCAGTTTACAGGTGACCTTTTATTTGGCAGTCAGGCTTTTAAATTTTATGCAGAGATCAATGACTTCTGCTTTTGTCTGTATTCACCTGTCACTCATTAATTCCAGTTGTTTTCAATTACACCTGTATTGGGTTTTAGCAGCCAGGGGCTACAGGGTGTGAGAAGTTGCTGGAAGCTGGACCTTTGTCCCCATGGGGAGAGCAGTGTGCACTGGAGGAGGCTTGCTGGCAGGATTTGTGATCCCATGGGGGACCCATGCTGCAGCAGCTTCTTCCTGAAGGACTGATCCCCATAGAGGCCATTCACGTTAGATCTGGACTTTACAATCCTTGGGGTCCCTTCCAACTCAATATTCTGTGATTCTACAACTGCACCCCATGGGAAGGATCCACACTGGAGCAATTGGAGGGAGCTCCATGGAAGGGACCCCACACTGGTGCAGGGAAGCATGTGAGGAGTCCTGCCCCTGAAGAGGAAGGAGTGGCAGAGCCAGCATGTGATGCATAAGATCTGGACTTGACAATCCTTGCGGGTCCCTTCCAACTCAATATTCTGTGATTCTACAACTGCACCCCATGGGAAGGATCCACACTGGAGCAATTGGAGGGAGCTCCATGGAAGGGACCCCACACTGGTGCAGGGAAGCATGTGAGGAGTCCTGCCCCTGAAGAGGAAGGAGTGGCAGAGCCAGCATGTGATGCACTGAGTGCAGCCCACACTCCCCATCCCCCTGCGCCTCTGGAGGGGAGGAGATCATTTCCCTTCCGTTTTTCTCTAAGCCTGGGAAGAAGAGGGGGAACATTTGGTTTTGTTTCTCCTAACCCCACCCTCATTTAATAAACTGAACTAAATTCCCTGAATCAGGTCTGTTTTGTCTGTGATGGCAGTTGGTGACAGAGCTCTCCCTGTCCTTGACCCAAGAACCTTTCGTTACATTTTCTCTCCCCTGCCCAGCTGAGGAGGGGAGTCCTGGAGCAGCCTTGGGGGCCCCTGGCATCCAGGCAGGATGAATCCAGCACAACCCCCGTGGCTGCCAGCCCAGGGCCCCCAGCCCCAGCCCTGAGCTCACCGTATCCAGTGGGATCGAGCGCTCCCGTCCGACTGCCAGAAGGAGGAAGTTTCTCCGTTTGTCATCTTGTCGATATCGGCGGAATTGGAGGAGGTTTCGATGTGTGTGTAGCACTTTGTGACAGACTTCAGCTTGTCTGACTCCTGATTGCCATTCAGATCACTGGGGTATTCTGCAAAGAAACCACTCAGAATATTTTTCTTTGGCTGTTTGGAGTATTGTTATACCTTTGTAAGAACTGTCTCACACAAATGAACTTGCTGGCACAGAACACAGCCCTGAAGGACTGTTTCTGACAGGAACTAGGAGACAGCAAAGTCTCATTTCAGATGAAATTGCAATAATCTCCATCTACCACTCTGAGTATGAAAACATCTCCACTCCCTGGAGTTCAATAGCCTTATCTATCCCTTTCATTACTGGCCTCAATGCTGCTTTATTATTTTTGTACCCAAATACAAACAGATGAAAGGCAAAAGTAAATTACAACAGAGAAAACTGCAATTCCTGTATTTTAGGGAAAGAACAAAGCACTCTCTTTCCCATGTAACTTGATCTATTTCAATAGAAGTGCAGAAATCTGAAGATTTCTAGTCAAGCTGTAAAGAAAAGGAGCCCTCCCCACAGGGACCAGGCCAGTCCCATCAGAGATGCAGTATAATATTCATCACCTCCAGTCCAAAATAATAAAGTATCTTTTAATACTGAACAGTCAACTTCATAAAACATCCACCTTCACATGGAAACTAAATTTCTAGCAACTAATAGAGATATTTGACTGAATACAGAATATCACAAATGAGTAACTATCGATTCTGGAACAGGCCAGGAGAAAGATAAGAACATTTCAGAGTGTTACTCAGATTGCTGGGTAGTTCAGAAAACAATTTATGTGCTTCAAAAAACCAACAAAAATCCCCAGAAGCATGCAGAGTAACTTCATAAAACATGAGGCCTTTTAGAGGTGCCATAGTCAAGAAAGCTTTTCATTTTATCTGCAGTCTCTTTTCCAAAGCCATGGCCACACCCTGAAAAAGAAGGGAAGACATTGCCCACCTCTCTCCTTGAGGAGGAGCCGGTCCAAAGAATCCTTGAGCACGGAGGAGCGCATGGTGCAGATGTTGTTGAAGTACTCCAGCACTGGGTAGGGGATGGCAGTGCTGGAGATGCGGTTCCGGTGCAGGAATCTCAGGATCATCGAGGCGTGGAGGCCCAGGCGCTCTTTGGACTCAGAAAATATATCAATAAACCCTAGAAAGAGACATCATTTCCTTTGGCACCACAATGAGAGAAGGATGTAAAACTATTAGAGGATGTAGCTCAGATCTGCAACCTCTACAGCAGGGAAAAGTGCAGGAAAATATTTTTGCCAGTGATTTGAATGCCTGAAGGAGTTCAAAACAACTACCAAAAATCTTATTTTTATTTTGCTGCCCCAAACCCTTACCTTCAAAATCTAAGTTGTAGATTGTTAAGCAAAATCTAGTTGTAGATTGTTAACCAAATAGCAGTTGCTACTTGGTTAACAGTCACTCACTCTGAGCTACACTGAGCTTTTCCCTTTGGAATTGTGGATTATTCCTAATGCTTTCCACCAACTTGGTCAGAAATGTCAGCTCCTGAGCACTGGCACCTGGATCCCAGGGCATTTACATGCAGTGAGCAGTACTCTCCAAGTCCTCTCCTCTGAATACTCTGCAGCAAATTCTAGTTTCTTTTCTGATCCTTTAAGGCAAATCCCCTTTAGCTACTTATCATCAAATGCTTGGAAGAAAAGCCAGTAACTGACACTTATCCCAGAAATCAAATTCTGAAACTGATACTTTCTGAACTATAAACCATAAAACCTGAATTATGTTTTATCAGGATTTCAGATGCTGAGTAACAATATAAAATATGTGACTCATCCCTGGAACAGACTCCATGGAGGATTTATTCCTCCAGTTACCAAGTGCAAGACTGCATTAGCTGGGCACTCACCAAAATTCTGCAAGGTACATTTTCTCTCTGTGAGATGAACCAAACAGGGGGAAGACACTCCCCAGTCACACAGAAAGGGAACAGTGGTTATTTGTGAAAGGAAGTTCTGCATGCAATTCTGGGAAATGTTTAATTTACAACAACTCCACTTGCCTGACACTAAAGAACCAAGAACCTTCTGGAGAGTGTTTTTGATAAGATTAGGACAAGCAATGCTATTAAAGCAATTTATTGAGGCAGCACCTCCTCTCTGGGGCAGGGCTTGGGAAACCCTTCCTTCCAACACTCTGCTCTCATACCTGGCACCAGTGAACAAGCTTGCAGTTGCCTGATTACATGGCTCAGCTCCCCCTGAAGATTTGCTCCACTAGAATTCTTGAGAGCCTCCAGCATATTCTCCACATCAACAGTGCCATCTCCTTCAGCATCAAACTGTGCAAAGGCCTGAGGAGTAACAAAAAAAAAATTCAGCATATTTCCTTAAAGCAAGATATTTCATAGAAACCATAGCAACAAATGTTGTAACACTATTAAAACAAAATCAAAAGAATCCATTCCCCAAAGTATTGGATTCGTGGTAAGAGGAAGCAGGCTGGCTGGAAATCTGCAGTGTTTAGCAAGTTTGAAGGTATTTGCACTGCCTTCCCATAAAAGTCAGCTGGAGTCATGCTTAGGTGGAGACAGCCCATCATAAACACCAGTGAATCAGCAGGATCCATCCATGGGTAGCTGGGACTGTGAGGAAGGTGCTTAGCAAAAAGCTCCTCAGCTGAAGGGTGCTTTGGTTCCAAAAACCACGCCTTCAATTACTCATCACTGCCCATCCCTCTCTCACTGCATCCACTCAAATTCCTTCAGGGTTTACATATTTTCTTTATTTAAGAAATTGTCCTAAGAACAGTAATATTTTTTCATTTGATTTTTCCTTCCATAAACTGTCCCCCTACACCAAAAATCAATTTAATATAGTTTGTCTAAGTATTTTTGAAAACAGTGGAGAGAGTAAGAAAAGGGTTGGGATTTTTTTTATTGAAGAGAACCACTAGCAGTTTTATTAACTTTGACCTTAACAAAAGTTTTAATATAAAAAGTTGTGTTGAGCATGTACAAAAGTAACTCATATTTCACAACTTTGAACTAACAAATGTACATGGTATTTTTATTCAGCTGAGCCTATAAATCAGAACTAAGCTCATAAATGTAACTTACTTTAACTATCTATTTCAGAGAACTCATGATTCATTGACACTATATTGACTGGCTATATTTTCACAATGAGATTTAATTTTGAAACAAACTTCTGTTTAACTGCTAAAAAATGGAACTTGTTCCAAAAGAGAAATTCAGGAAGTATCCAGCTTTTTCAACTAGCTATTTCAGAGAACTCATGATTCATTGACACTATATTGACTGGCTATATTTTCACAATGAGATTTAATTTTGAAACAAACTTCTGTTTAACTGCTAAAAATGGAACTTGTTCCAAAAGAGAAATGCAGTATTTCAGGAGCATCCAGCTTTTTCATCTAAACTGGGAATGCACTTCCAAAAGAATGCACTTCTTTACAAGCAAGACTTGAGTCTCCCTGCCCTGAACTTTGTATATGGAACTTGTTCCAAAAGAGAAATTCAGGAAGTATCCAGCTTTTTCATCTAAACTGGGAATGCACTTCCAAAAGAATGCACTTCTTTACAAGCAAGACTTGAGTCTCCCTGCCCTGAACTTTGTATTCCAAGCTCAGCCACACAAAGCAAGCAAATCTGGTCTCTAAGCACAGGTGATCTCACAGGTGTCTGACTCAAGGGGTTGCTGCTGCTCAGGAGAAAACTCCTGCTTCCCTCTCTTGGTTTGTTATCAGATTGATGTACCATTAACAGTGCTATCCTAGAGAGTAGCAGCCTGAAATGATTAGCTCAAAATAACCTGCCAATTAACCATGACATAATTACCCCAGTAAAACGAGAGCAAAGTCCTCAGAAGACAACAGAACTGAAACACGGTGTTTTAGCTGACTAAAGCTCTCATGGCACCTCTGTGGCACAGAGCTGGATTTGAGCTTGGAAACTTTATAGTGTCTTATTATACACACAGCTGAACCCAAGCTAATAATGATCACCTTAAAAAAATTATTTTGAGCAGCAAAGCTGGTGCTGAGCACCAGTAGGCACCAGGGCCAGTCCAGCCCAGGCACTGGGCAGGTCCCAAGACAAAAACCCAACACCTTTGCTTGAGGACAACAAGACAGAGGGAATTAATTCTAACAGACATAACTCAGTTGTCAAAACAACTCAATGTACAGTTTCACACCACATCATTCTCACCATTTTTCCTCATATCTGAAGTGAAACTGCACAATTACTGAACTACAAATTGATCCAGTTTTGTGATGTTACTGGTGACAATAAAACACAAGGCAACAAGGCTGAATCTGCTGACACCTACTTTAAACAAATTTTTTACTCTCACATAAGGAGGGATTACTGCATATATGCTTTTCTGCACAGCTTAATGCAGTAATCTGTTATCTTATTTTTAAACTATTCCTCTGATCTCAGGAGATTGCACCAAACTTAGAAATCTAAAATTATTTTTTGACTGTTCTGTATAACTTAAACTCTGTATTTAACAAAAAACATACAAAATGTCCACTGCTGTCCTGTGTAATTGGGAGGAAAAAAAGTGGGGGGGGAAAAGAGAGTGTCAGCCTGTACTCAAAGAATTTTTGAGCTGTGTGCAGGACTGGGACATGATACAACTCAGCAGCATCCTATTCCTAAATAAATGCAGGAACTCCACACAGTTCAACCCTGAACATGAAGAATCATGTGAGAAACATCTTTCATGGGAAATGATGGGTGAGAGGGTTGCTTGGAAATATGGCACATGGAAAAATCAGCCCCTCATCTCACAGCTCAGGAGCTGGATGGCACAACAAGGTATCTCAAAAGTGACCTGGGAGAACTCTGCATTTCACCCTCTGCTCTCAGGAGAACTGCAGCATTAATGTTGCCAGCCAAAGCTGGATACATGACATGACAACTGCTGAAGCAGTACCAAGAAGGATTCAGAGATTCAGTTCATATAGAAAACAGATTTTGCATTTAAACATTGCTCATAAAACATTTGAAGTCTGTGCTCAAAGCCCTGCACTGAGAACAGAGAAACTGAAAGAGCAGATCAAGCCTGGGCTGTGCCAGACAGGACTCTACAGACATTAAAAAGTGAAACCTATTGATGGCCACCCCTAAACTGACTTCTCCTCAGAGTGAAAGGAAAGCTCAAACACCACAGCTCGTGGGTTAGTGCCAGAAATGATGACATCAAGGTTTTCCACAGAGCCCTCAAGATCTCGATTTGCAGGGCAGAGCAGATGTGACGCTGAATCCTGTGACAAGCTTTTTCCCCACTCCCTAGAGCAGGAAATGAAACCAAAACAAATAGATTCCTCATGCAAAGGAGGACGTGAAATACAGACAATCCTCAAAATATTTCTGCAGCCCACAAAGCTCAGCTGTTTGTGCCAACAGGAAGAACCCCACTGGACTCATTTCACCCTTGCTGCTGTTACAGATGAAGATGTGCTTCTTACTGCTCTTCTGGTGAAGGAACTGCAAGTGGAGGCAGCATTTCACCAAGCTACTTAAACCAGTCTGGTAAAAACACACCTATCTGGCCATGAAAATGAATCTCCTTCCAGTTTCCAGGAGCCTTGCCCACCTGTCAGCGCTGATTTGAGGCGTGTGTGTGTGATCTAACAGTTTACACAGTTGTTCTGCTCCAAAACAAAGACAGCAGGAAGTGACTGCTGAGCCTCAGGAACTGCTTGCACTAAGGAATTTAGGCACAGCCACTTTCTCAAGGGAGTGTGGAATTCCCAACAGGGTATTCTGCTGCATTTTGGATTGCTACAGAGCAAAGCTAAAGTGTTCTAGACATTAAATTCTCCATGTCCTTTCCCACAGAAGGGGAAAACTGAAAATCCCAGCAGAAAGCAAACTACTCTCTTCTACCATTAAAAGCTGACCATAACATCTTCTGGCTGTGGAAGGGGATCTCTGTTACCACTACTTTCTCACAAGTTTTCCAAAAGTCCTACTTTACAATAAAACAAATGCTTGACAATATCATTGCTGCTTTAAAAAAGCTACAATGAAACCCAGTGTGGTAAACTTTGACTTGCTGATAACGCTGTAAGTATCTAGAGGAATTACTGAGGCAGGATTTCCTACCCGTGTTCCCACCACACCGGAGCTCTCAGCAGCACCAGCAACAGCAGAAATATTGCTGTAAACACCCATTTTATAAAGCGGCTGCTGAGCACGATCACTGATAACCGACATAAGTTTTTAAAAAGGGATATCTGGAAGCTGGCAGGCTGTCTATCAACAGCAGCAGCCGCTTTTCCAGCCTTGCAGAACCCTCTGGCCTGGCCCTCCCCGCGTACCAGGACGCGTGTCCGGGCTCTCCCGGGTCGTGTGGACGGCCACGGCCCCGGTGCCAGCGAGGGCTCGGGGACACTCGGGGACACTCGACCACCCCCGGCCCGGACAGCGGATCCCCGCAGGGTCCCCCATCCCCGGCAGCGCCCGAGGCCAGGCTGGACTCTGCTGAAGGGGCTGCAGGGAGAGGGTCCCCGCGGTTCCCCCGGCCCGAGCTGCCCCCGGCCCCTGCGGACGCCGCTCCCCGCCGGCCTCACCTCCTCGCTCTCGCCGCGGGAGCCGGCCGCCAGCCGGGACACGCTCTCCAGCACCTCGCAGAACTGCTCCAGGCTCACGGCCTCGTCGCCGCGGCTCAGCCGCTCCTCCAGCCAGCGCACCAGCGCGCTGTGGTGCCGCGACACGAGCGGCTCGGGCAGGGCCGCCTCCCGCAGCCGCGCCGTGGCCTCCCGCAGCCGGGCCTGCTCCAGCAGCACCTCGGCCGGCGGCAGCGCCGGGGCGGCCGCGCCGGCTTGGGGCGCGCCCCCCGCCCCCTCCATGCCCTCTTCGGCGCCCTCCTCCTCCTCCTCGCTGCTGTGGCTCGCCGCCGTCCCCATGAGCCGCTCGGGAGCCCCTCGCAGCCGCCGCCGCTGCCGCCGGTCCCCGCCCGGCCCGGCCCGCCTTAGTCAGCAACTTCCCGCCCGCCGCACCTGTCAGCGCGGGGCCGCCACACCGCCGCAAAGCGCCGCCGCGCCACACCGCCGTAAAGCGGCACGGCGCACCGAGGCGGCACGGCACTGCCGCAAAGCCCGGGCCGAGCCGTGCCGAGCCGGGTCAGAGCCCGGGACACAGCCCGGGACACACCGGGACCGGGAACAGGGATCCCTTAGTTCATAGACGTGTCTCCAAGGGTGAAAAACGTGTATTTTATGATTGGCTTTTCGCAAGTGTTGAAATAATTATTGTATTATGTTAGTGTAAAAAATGTGTATTTTGTGATTTGCTTTTCGCAATAATTAACTAATTATTATTGAAATAATTATTGTATTATGTTAGTGTGAAAAATCTTTATTTTGTGATTGGATTTTCGCAATAATTAACTAATTATTATTGAAATAATTATTGTATTATGTTAGTGTGAAAAATCTTTATTTTGTGATTGGATTTTCGCAATAATTAACTAATTATTATTGAAATAATTATTGTATTATGTTAGTGTGAAAGAATGACCAGAATCCTGTGTTTGCATGGGATTTATGCATCATCTCTGAGGTGTATGAATGTGCAACAGGTGATTGTTTTCAAGGGTTGATCCTCTGTTAACGGGGATCCTTTTTCAGGCTTGTGTTGCCCAGAAAAAGGTACCCAGACGTCCGTGTCTCTTTGTTTTTATTGTCTCATATTGTCCTAACCTCAAATGTTCAAATGTTATTACTCTAATTCTATTACTATTTTTATAACCATTTTATTACCATTAAACTTTTGGAATTCCAAAGCCAAGTGGCTGGCGATTTTCACACCAGGGCCCGTGAGGGGGTGAAGAGCAGTGGCCGTGGGCAAAACCAGACAAATTCCAGCTCAGCGTGAGGAAAACTGCTCGACGTGAGTGTGGCAGAGCACGTGAAATAAACGGGCAGGAGATCTTTCTCCTTTTTTAATGCCTTTATTGAGAAGAATCAGCTCAGGTGGGGAGAAATCGACGGGTTGCGCCCACACCGCTGTTGCTCCCAGGCGTGGCACGAAGAAGGAGGATGATGCAGCTTTGTCCACTGGTCTGCAGACAGAGCTGGGGACTCTGTCCTCAAGGGAGAGTCATGGAGTCCTTCACTTGTTTGTTTAAAACCCCAGGGTGTCTCTTTAATCAGCATCTTTTCAGGTTAGGGTGAGAAACAAAAAGGTCCAAGCAGGTACGGGACAATGCTCCCATCCTTAGATGTCACTTAAGTCACTTGTTGGCTCGTGATTTTTAGGGGTTTTCCTGGGAAAAACAGTAAAAATTCGGGGTGCAACGCATTTCTCATCTGCATACCAGCTCTGATGGCACTCCCGTTCTCCTGGTACCTGCAGGATCTCTGGGAAGCATCAGGGGGGCAATGGTTAATCACCGACCATCAACAGGTAACGGAAGAAGAACTCTTAACAATGAAGCTAACTTAACAGCACTTGCCTAGCTTGTTTTAACTCCGCAACCTTAAAAAAAAAAAAACAAAACAGATAACTTTTCATTCATAACAGGACAGACTGGTGCAGGGAGGGCGCGGAGAAAACAAACCCCCTTGGCCCTCGCTGTGTCACCGGCTGCAGGTGGCGCTGCCCTGGCAGGGCTCACACTGGGCGATCTCCACTAAAAACAAGAGATTCTGTGGCTGTCCTTATGGACAACCTCATACTCACAGGGTGCTGAGGCGCGGGCAGAGAGCAGCTGTGGCCGGCCCGTTCGAGACAGGGCTGGACGGGTTCCCAGCGGCCCGGGCGGGTGCCAGCGATGATTTTTCCGCTGCCAGCGGTGATTTTTCCGGTGCCAGCGATGATTTTTCCGCTGCCAGCGGTGATTTTTCCGCTGCCAGCGATGATTTATTTTCCGCCGCCCTCAGCCCAGAGCGCTCCGCGCCACGCTGCCGTAAAGCGCGCCCTGGGGCCGGCCGTGCCGCGGCCGTGCGGCGGGGACAGTGTCGCGCAGGCGGCGCGATGTGGCGGGGCGCGGCCGCGGCGCTGCTGGGCCTGGCCGCCGCCTGCCTGCTGCGCCGCGGGTTCGAGCCCCGCGCCCGCCTGCTCAGCGCCGCCGAGCTGCGCCGCTACCGCGGGGCGCCGGGCGAGCCCGGGCTCTACCTCGCCCTGCTCGGACGGGTCTTCGATGTGGAGCGGGGCCGCAAGCACTATGGGCCCGGCGGCGCGTACAGCGGGTTCGCAGGTACCGGCAATGAGCGGGGAGGGGGCTGGGTGTGGGCCGGGCTGGGGAGGGAATAATCACCTGGGGTGTGTGTCACCGGTGTCACCCTGGCCGGGGAATGCACCCCTGGCTGGGAGGAGGGAGAGCTCAGGCCCTGTTTGGCCACCCCACGGCTGGGCTGTATTCCAGGGCTGGGGTCGCACCCCTGGCTGAGGGGTTCACTCCTTGGCTGAGGGATTCTCTCCTTGGCTGAGGGGTTCACTCCATTGCACCCCTGGCTGAGGGGTTCACTCTATGGCTGAGGGATTCTCTCCTTGGCTGAGGGGCTCATACATGGCTGGGGGTCCATGGCTGAGGGGTTCACTCCATGGCTGGGGTGTTCATCCATGTCTGAAGGGTTCACTCCATGGCTGAGGGATTCTCTCCTTGGCTGAGGGGCTCATACATGGCTGGGGGTCCATGGCTGAGGGGTTCACTCCATGGCTGAGGGATTCTCTCCTTGGCTGAGGGGCTCATACATGGCTGGGGGGCCATGGCTGAGGGGTTCACTCCTTGGCTGGAGTGTTCATCCATGGCTGAGGGGTTCATCCTTGGCTGAGGGGTTCACTCCTTGGCTGAGGGATTCATCTATGGTTGGGAGGTTCACTCCATGGCTGAGCGATTCATTCCGTGGCTGAACAATTCACTCCATGGCTGAGGGATTCATCCATGGCTGGGGCATTCACCCTTGGCTGAGGGGTTCACTCCATAGCTGGGGAGTTCACTCCATGGCTGGGGTGTTCATCCATGGCTGAGGGATTCTCTCCATGGCTGAGGGATTCTCTCCATGGCTGAGGGATTCTCTCCATGGCTGAGGGGTTCATCCATGGCTGGGGGATTCTCTCCATGGCTGAGGGGTTCACTCCATGGCTGAGGGGTTCACTCCATGGCTGAGGGATTCTCTCCATGGCTGAGGGATTCATCCATGGCTGAGGGATTCATCCAGGGCGGGGTTCGCTCCTTGGCTGAGGGGTTCACTCTTTGGCTGGGCTCTCCCCCCTGTTGGTCTCTCACTCCCCTGAGCTCTCCCCCCTGTGCTCCCCCTGCCCTCAGGCAGAGATGCCACCCGAGCGTTTGCCAGCGGCGACTTCAGCGCGGCGGGGCTGGTGGACACGGTGTCGGGGCTGTCCCCCGCAGAGCTGCTCTCCATCCACAGCTGGCTGAGCTTCTACAGCAACAACTACGAGCCCGTGGGTACGTGTGGGGCTGGGTGGGCTCACACAGGGGCGGGGTGCAGGTCCCTGTGTGGGACCAGCTGCAGCCAAGCCAGGTCTCCAGGGTCTGCTTCCCTCCAAGGGAAAGCTGAATTGTTTTCCCACCTCAATGCTGTCCTGCTTGGATTGTCTCTGCCGAGCACTGAGCAGGGAGCCAGCCTGAAATCACCAGGATTCAGGAGAATGTAGGGGCAGCAGGGCAGGGAAACTGTTTTGGGGAATGGCTTCTGGGTTGTGCAGCTGAAACTGGCTTTGGTTTTCAGCTCTGTAATGAGTCTGGGCCTAAGCTTGTCCTGCATGGGTTTATTCAAATGGGTAAATTGCTGTGTGATCCAAGCATTGAAGGGATGTAAGCCCAGTTCAGTTCTAAAATTGGGCCATGGTGACATCTCCTTTTATTTTTGTCTTTAAGTAGCAAATTAAAAATAAAACCCCACCAGAACTATGCATTTTCCTTGCCTGGAAACAGGTCTGTGGTCAGCAAACTGTGGTCCTAATTGATCTCCTCTCCCAGGGAAGCTGGTGGGCAGATTCTATGATGAAAATGGGGCACCGACAGCAGCCCTGAGGGAGGTGGAGGCTGCCATTGAGGAAGCTCTCAAACTGCAAGCAGAAAGTGACCAGAAGAAGCAGCAGTTCCCACCCTGCAACTCTGAATGGAGCTCTGCTAAAGGCACCCGCTTCTGGTGCTCCAGAGAGAGGTAAGCCTGTCCCCTCTGGAGCAGAGGCTTTTTTTGGGTGCCCTGTGCTTTGTTCCTGCCTCTCCTGGCAGGAGGGATGTAGGAAGATGTCCTGGCTCCTGCAGCCACCACACTCTGTGGGTAGCTGAGCTCTGGGACTGGCAGTGGGGCTGCCAGGGCTGGAATAAGCCAGGCATGGGCTCTGTCCCTGCCTGAATTCCCAGGGCTGTTCAGGTGGGAAAAGCCCTGTGAGACCACCCAGTCCAAGCATTCCCCCAGCACTGCCAAGGCCAGCACTAACCTGTGCCCCCAGGTGCCACATCCACACAGCTTTTAAATCCCTGCAGGCATGGGGCCTCCACCACTGCCCTGGCCACCCTTTCCATAAAGAAATTTTCCTCAGTATCCAACCTAAACCTCCCCTGGCACAACTTGAGGCTGTTTCCTCTTACCCTGTCCCTTGTTCCCTGGGAGCAGAGCCTGACCTTCACCTGGCTCCACCCTCCTGTCAGGGAGTTGTAGAGAGTGAGAAGATTCCCCCTGAGCCCCCTTTTCTCCAGGCTGAGTCTCTTTTGTCACACTGGAGTCAAAGAATTTACCACATGTGCATGTGGTCACCTGTTCTCAGCAAAACAGGACAGAAATCCCAGCAGGACTGGCATTCAAACAGGTTCTGTCACCTGTCAGGAATACAAGCATTAACCTGTGCTTTTCAGACAGTTTCACAGCCTGCCTCACAAGCTGATACCACAACATTTTCACTTAAACCACATAAAAATGAGGTTAAGCTTTGAATAATCATTTCCTACTTTCCTGTTAGTAGCTATCTCTCAGCTTAGGGACTGTTTTGTTTGAAGATGAAATAATTTCACAGACCACACTGCAAAGTGCTTGGGCTTCATGTCAGCCCAGCAGCAGCTCTGTGTGCCCCAGGGATCTGCTCCTGTGTGTCACTGAGCTTGGGGACAGCCTTGGGACCAGGTGTGATGTGGCAGTGGCTTGTGTTAGAGGCTTAAAAGCTGCAGTGATTGGGGAAGAGGCAGGATCTGGCCCATAAAGAGACACTTAGACATGAAGAGACATGATGAATTACCTGGGGAAGTTCTTTTTCTTCTGCCCCAGTTCTCAAAATCATTGTTTAGTCAAGGCACAGAAGGCCTGGAAGAGCCTGGTCTATTGGAAGGTGGCCCTGCCCATAGCAGGGGCTGCACTGGATGGTCTTTAATGTCCCTTCCAACCCAAGCCACTGTGGTTCTGTGAAGATGTGTGGTCACCTGTGAGCATTTAGGTACCTCCAGAAAAGGCATTTTGCTGTGCTCCAGAAGGCTGTGATTCCTCTTCCAGCAATGGAAGCACGGAGTGCAGGAGTTGGTCACTCTCAGAAGGGAGCAGTGATGAAACCAGGTCCAGGCCACAGATTTCTGAAGCACAGCCAATAAAAAGGCAAAGGCTGTGGGATTGTGGCTGTTGAAACAAAGCCTGCATGTGGCACTGGGTGCCAGGGTGCAGTTGAGGTGGTGTTAGGACATGGGTTGGACTCGACGATCTTTCAGGTCTCTTCCAACCCAGTCATTCTGTGAATTCTGTGGAAGCAAAACCTACCTCAGTGTTAGTTCTAGTTTCCCCAGATTACCTCAGTTTTTTTCCTAAGGATTCTCTGTTGACTGGAAGCATTTTCCCGGCTGTGAGTTGTAACTGCTTTTCATTTCCATTGCCAGCGGGGGCGTGCCCCGAGCCTGGGCCGGGGTCCCGCGGCGGCTGCACCGCCCCGGCTCGCAGGGCTCTCACTGCGTGTGCGTGAGGAGCTCGGGGCCGCCCTGGGGCCAGCCTGCCTCCGCCCAGCACAGCGACAGAGGCGACCTGGATCACCCGCAGCTGCAGCAGTACGAGGGCTGCCATCCCCTGGCCGAGCAGTGTGTCCTCCTCACGGGCTGAGCCAGGGCAGGGAGGGCCCTGCAGTGAAACCCTGCAGCTCCAGCTCCATCCCTTCCACCCGTCCATGCAAAGGCAGCAGTAACATTCTCATGGTATTTGTGATGCTTTTTAATATATGGAGATGGAGGAAACACTTCAGCCAGGTTAGTGGCTAAAAAATTAAGTAACAGGATGCTTTCTTTATTTCTGTGGGAAATATTTTTGTATCTGGGAACAAACTGTAAGATGCAGAGCCTGAATTGTGTTTTAGAACTGCTTCTTGTGCACTCAGGAACTGGATGTTAGTGTGCTGTGGTGTAAGGCAGCGAGGTCGGTGAGCACAGGAACTGCTGCAGCCTCACTGCCACAGGTCGTGCAGTCCCCAGGTCCTGCTGAGGTCAGGCAATGCTGATGCTCCTTCCCAGGCACCTGACTCACTCCCCAGAGTTTAAAGGTAGCAGGGAGAACCCTGAATTTCTTCTGCAATTAAGGTCCACAGTATCAGGAACTAAACACAGTTTAGTTGCACACAAGCTTTATCAAATTCTTGGAGAAGGCAAAGGCCAGAGCTGCATTTCCTCACTCAGTGTTTGCATTAGATACTGTGCCCAGATATGGAAGCCACCTGTGAGGATTGTTTGATATTAACCTCACTGTCCTGGTCTGTGATTCACCACTTTCAAACTGTTCTGATCAGGAAGGAGGAGTTTTAAATAGCTTTCTTTTTGTTGCCTGGGTGGCAACAGAACCATCCTACTGTAATCTGCCTCCTGTTTCCATTCTGGTATAAGACTTCCTTCCCATCTGGTCTGTGCTATCAGACTATAACCTGAGCTAGATGTGCCCTTAAAAGACCCAGCACTGTTAAAATCCATATTTACTGTGTCACAGCTGGCAGAATTCAGCAGTGTGAGTGACTCCCAGAAATGCAGGGCAGGTCATTACCCTCTCTGGGTGGGGTTAAAAGGGAAGAAACAATACCTGCACTGCAAACCTCAGGCTGCAGTTGCTGGTTTTAGTGGAATCTGCTGTTAAAATCAGTTTTGGTGGAGCTGGGCTTTGAGAGAGACATGCAGATCAGGGTCCAGTGGTGGCACAGGTTGTGGTCAGTTCTCCTTCAGGCAGCTGCCATCTATGTGTAAGCAGCTGGAAAGTGTTTATAAACTGATTTTTAGCTACCACCACCTCCAAAGAGAGGCCCAAAAGCTAAGTGATGAGTTAGTTAATTAGTAAGTTTACAGGAAGCACCATTCTGTCCCTTGCAGCAGCACACATTACAGCACTTCTCCCTGATAACAGCTCAGAGGATGCTACAGCTGCCAGGGATGGAGCCACACAAACTTCAACATGCACATGCTTCTAACAGGGGTGGGGCACAGGGGCTGTGGTTTTACTTTTGGGGTTTTTTTGTCTATCATCATCCTGAAGAGAAGCCCTTGCAGGCATTGCCCTGCTGTGCCAGCTCGTGTCACTCAGGGGGCACCGGGATGTGTGGCAGAGCCAAACCTCAGCCCTGGGCTTGAGCCAGCTCTGGGGGTGGAGTGAGAACTCATTTCACACAGTGCTGAAGATCAGGCTGTGTAAAAGGAGCAGGAAAGAGCTGCAGAGCAGCACTGCACTGCCTCCACAACTGTGGCCTTTGCCACATTTAGACACCACCACTTTAAAAAGAAATTGAATTTAAAGTAGTGAAACCATCCCCCCCCAGTGATTGGCAAGTGCCTTTAAAAGAGCTTTTTAAAGCTATTTAAAAGTTGCAGCAAATTCCAGACTAATAAATGCTGTAAGAAGTAGTTTGTGTGGGCAAACCAGTCATAGTGAAGGTGGACCAGCTTGAACTTCTAAGCAAGTTTCATCTTGCTGGAACACTCAATCACTATGCAAATAGTGCTGAGGGGATGGCTTTGATTGCAAGAGCTACACAAAAATTAAACTGCTGCAAAAAGGCAGGGCAGGAAGGTGTTGGTTTAAGTTAAAGTTGGTTGAAAACCAGTTCACAGCTTATTCCTCAGTTTAGGCTTTGGGAACACTGGGGAGGAAGTTTGCCTTGCACTAGGAATAAGTCATCTATTAAAGCAAACAAGGAGACACCCTCACTGACCTGAAGTGCTCCAAGACTGTCCTGTGCCTGGATCTCCAACTGAGCAGCTCAGCTGGATTCTCCCAGGGTGGAAAAGGGTGGGAAGAAAACAGTGATAGCCACAGAGGGCTCAAGTCACCACAGACAGTGCTCTAATAAAGCTCACCATTCATCTGTACTTCAGTAAGTTTTATTAATAAAAGACTAATGCATCACAATCTCACCCAGAAGTCTTGCCCGGGTTTGCTATTGCACTGAAGTTTTCCTTTTCCTGAAGTGAAGCTGCAGCAGCTCTCTGCTCTCCCAGGGGGCTGAGCTGCCTCCAGCACACAGCTGAGTGCACCCAGGGTGAGGAACTGGGAGTGCTGAACTCCAGGAAGCAGCTCTGGCCCGTGGGGAGCTCGGCTTTGTTTCACAAGACTGATTATAGGTAAGTCTAGTATAAGGCATTCAAGATGACTACATGGTACAAACTAGAACACCAGACCTTGACAGCCAAAAGAACAGTTGTAGCAGTTCCACAACATGAAAATGAATACCTGGACTAATTTCAGAACAAAGAATAAAGTTGTTGTGCCCAATTGGGTGTTGTATCCCTGGTTTTCTTCGTGGTTTGTCAGGATGAGCTTGTAGAGGGGCAGCTGTCTCTACAGGAGCAGATACTTCCTTAGCAAGGTCTCACCTCACAATGCATCATCTAGTTCTGCATTTTATTACAAGTAGAATCATTACACAACGAAGTAATGCATATTGGAAAAATACATTTTTACAACAACTCCAGACAAACATTGCAGATAAAATGCCATTGTTCTAAGACTTCCTTTTCTATTTCACAGAGGGTATTAGAAGATTCAGTTATTTCTGTCACTCATACAAGCTTTGATTTTTCTAGAGATGAGTTTGCTGCAGTGACCACCTCTGCTGGTTACAGAAAAAAGAGGACTTGCCTATTAACATTTGATCTACAAAACCATCCAGCCTTGGCCTCCCATACTGTTACATGTTAGTTTATAAGCACTACATGAGCAGTTGGACAAGCTGTTATCTCCAGCACAGGAAGTCATTAAGGCATCTGTCAGCTTTTAGCCAGCAACTTAACTCTGCTCTGTTAGTGCCTTCAACAGCAACATTCTTACTCCACTCAGTGGTGTGAAACAGTGACTGCACCTTTTACAGACAAAATATTTCAGCCAGACCACGGTTTGCTTGTGTAAGAGTGCTGGACCATGGCATTTGCTTGTGTAAGTGCTGGGTGACTGCAACCAAAAGGAATCCAGTCTCAGAACAAAAAGCTACAGCATGAACCACCCGACTTTCCACAACCCTGCTGAAGTGCCTGAAGCCTCCAAGTGTGACAGCACTTCCAGGGACACAAACTGATGTTCCACCTAACCTTTTGTTCAATGCTTGGCAGACTTGAGTTAATAGAGACCACTAAAAGCAGGGGTAAGAGGGGTGGGGGGTTTGGTAACAACTGTATTATGCTACAAAAAGGGAAGAGCAGTTGTTTAGAGTTAGAAATGTGTTGACCACCACTACATTACCAAGTGCCTCATTCACATTTGTACCCTGTAGTGGAGCATTGCCAGCAAAACTCCCAAAAAATCTCAGTGGTCTGAGAGCTCAGACTAACACTAGGCAGAGTGTGTGAGGGATTGAGCCCCACCAGTTGTATGGTGGGGTCAACTCCTCAGCTGAACTAGAAAAGAACTAACGTGGGTTTTGGTTCAAGTTGTGACCTTTCCCTCTTTAGCTCTGGCAGAAAGCTATTTAGAGTTGGCTGGAAGGAAACTGTCTCAAAGGCACTTCAAAAGGATCAAATTTGCTGAATTTAGTTACTTTAACAAACACCTCAGGCTGTACATTTAACAATAACCTACTTTCCTTTCAGACTTCAGTAAGCTGGGACAGTACTGGCTGTAAACAGCAAACCAGGAGCACTCAGATGGTTTCCCAGATCTTTCCCACAGTTTTACAGTTATAATCAATATCCTGTTTTTTAGAAGAGCAACTACCCAGCCTTAATTTGCCATTCAGTTAAACTGAATTTTCACCAGATCCACATTTTCCATCGGTAAAAAGCTGACTTAATCTGTTAGCACTGAGCTCCCTGCTCCCTTGCCCTTACATCAGAGAAGCCACTGGTAAAGTGATGTTTAAATGCTTTGGCAATTACATGCTGAGCAGTTCTCCCATCAGGCTGAAGCCCATAGGCTGTGGCCTTGGAAAACCCCTCCCCTGCACTGTCTTTCAGCATTCTGAACCCACCCTTACCCTTCCACTTCACTTCAGCTCCAAACCAAGAAGGAAAACAACATGTTGCCATGGGATTACAGCCAAGACTTCTTTCACCAAATGCACTTTCTCTGCATCATTCTTTCACTGCTAGAGATCTGCAACCAGTGGCACCCTGAAGTACCAGTAGTATAAGGTTTTCCATCATCTCTTTCACTCAAAAACCCCCAAACTGTAGATTGTAGTTAACTGACACCAACAATTACTGCAGCTAACATTAACTGACACCACTATTTTCCCTCATTCACCTACAATGTTATGCCAGAGGTGCACCATTTGCATTAGGAACTGTGTTAGAGACCAGCTGTGCTACCCAGAGCAATCTGTTGAAACATGTCAGCAGCAGACATCAAACAGTGAGGCAAGTTTGTATTTCATCCATTGCTCCTCCCTAGTGGTACAGGGGTGATTCCAGTTACAATATAGGCATATTGGAAGATCAAAGTGCAGAGCAAGTGAGACTTGATGTGAAATTAATCATACAAATGTCAGCAATTACAGCCTCTCCTACCATCTCCTTGTACAAGCTTGAGAAAAACTGAGAAAGTTTCCTGTAACAGGAGCAGCCTAGTTCATCATCTCATCTTGCTCTTTAAGACCAACAAGTCACTGCTCCAAACAGGGCAACACAGCATCACTGTCCATACTGTTCACTGCAGATAACAGTCATTAAAAAATGCACACCAATTCATGGAGTAAAGATGAGGAATGATGAATTGAGTCTACACTAGCTTTATCTCTTGAAATAAAAACAGCCTTAGCATGGCATGTAGTTTTGCTTAACAACCCATTTATTTCTAACTGAAGCCTCTGCCCACCAAATCACAAGCTGTCTACCAGTCAAGTACTTTCCTGTTTACCTAGACTATGTGGTGGTAGGTTTCCACAGATTCAGCATGTTTAAGAGAGTACAACCAGCCCAGATGAAAACACTGCAGCTTACTCCTAATAGGAAGCCTCCACATACACTCCCACTCCCCAGCAATCCTGCTGAAAATGGGCCCAGGTTTAGTGTCTAGAGGTGCAGCACATTCTACACTTGGCAGGGTTACTGACTCTCCCACAGCAGTTACCAGGCCCCTTAAGCCCCAGGAAAGTTTCTCTCCCTCCTGGGATTCCTAAAGCACTTCAGCATTTATTGCTGTACTGTGAGTTAGACTCCACCAGTTTTAGTGTTTCTCCTTTAGCACATGCTCAGGCCTTTCAGCAAACTCATGGTCATTTATACGAGTGCCATGGACTGGAAGGACCAGCAACATAAATATGAAAGTGCAACAAAGACTGACAGTTCCAGCAGGTATGAGCAAGAGCATTTTCCTAAAGCAATCTTGCACTTCTCTTGAACATGCTAAAGCTAACGAGTCATTTGCTGAGGAGGTATCAAGATGTGGATCTGCAATTCTGACTGCTTTGCATCAGATGTTGTAAAGCTTTCTGTTGTAAGGCCACAATTCTTGAGCTATACTTGAAACTACCCCCAGGTCTGAAGAGTTTCTTGAACAGTGGTTGCAACAGCTCAGTTTAGCTTCACAAAAAGTCTTCTCTGGAGAAAGGGAACGTTTATCTTTAAGACAAAGCAAAGAAAGATACCTGGTTACCCTGAAACTTAATACCACCTCTACTAAGCAGCCTGAAAGCCACAGGACTTAATAGAGTTGCTCAGTGCAAAGCACCATATTGAGGACAGACCTGTTTTATGCCGATTCAATCAGTACAAATTTCAGCTTCCATACCCCACTGCAACTAGAAGAGGGTCTCAATTCTTTTGTCACTTGGTTTCAACAATCCACTCTGATTCCTAGTGAAGTCTATCGCAGCCCGATACATTTACAGTCATACAAAATCATTTATACCAGAGTATATCATAACAGGGTCCTTAATTAGTTCAGTCTATTGCAGAAGACGTGTAAGCCTCCTCTTCCCTATCCAGAGGGCTTGTAAGCAGAGCTGCTGTCAGGAGCACTGACTGGGAATCCCTTTACTTCCACAGCATACTAGGACACTCCTCCCAAAGTCAGGACATCAAAGCAGATGTTGCAAACTCGAACTGGCTTGTTCAGATCAAATTTTATGATAGGAATCTCCTTTGTTGAGCACTTATGGCAGAGCAGGCGTCCACAGTGTCGGCTGTTGACAGAAAAGGAGTGGGAGAAAAGTGAATTCCCTCCTGTGAACACCAGGATGTTACTGTTTGACTTTCTCTATCAATGATAGCATTACATGCACACCACCAGTTGCAAAGCTATGATTATCTTGTCTCTTCTGATATTTGTCTTGTACCTTTCTGATACTTTGGAATAATTGACTAATGCCAACAGGTGCTGGTTCTGTGCCAGTGAGTCACATGGTACAGCTTGAACTGTTACATATGTAGTTTCTCTAGCATACTGAGCTAAGAAAAATCTTAGTTTAACATCTTTCCAACCCAGCATGTTCTGTACAAGTTCAGACTATTTTAAAAAGGCAACTCCTATCTACACAAGAGCAGCTCATGTTCATCTTCAGCCATTTCCACACTGCAAACAGGATCCCAAACCTAAGCTGCCAACACCTGCCCAAATCTGCCACCTCTTTTGGAGGAGGTCATCCAACCACTGTGGTGGTGGTGCTCTCTTGTCTTTCCTGTGTAAGCCACAGCCCCAGAGCTGCTCTCTCTGAACCTCATGCCTCCACAGGAGGCTCTCCCTGACCCTAACCTCTATGCAGGAAATAATCAAGTCCTGTTAAACTACTGCCATGTTTATCATTGAACTTCTATTAACTCACTCTCTTAATAAAATATATTGTTGCTCCTCTGTGAAGTGCATCACTCTCTGACAACTGGGTATTTAAATCCTGTTTCACTACTGGAACTTAGAGATGATTTCTCATTTATAACTTATCAGAATATTAAATGCACAAGCTACTTAAAACATTATTTCAGTCAGACTACAAGTTTCTGATCTAAGACAGGATGGAATGTTTCAGCTGGATTACTGGTCATACACCTATGTTAACATGGAGGTTTCCTAAGCTACTAGCAGGAGCAAGCCCAGCTACATTTGGGGAGGAATCCATTTCCTTGTCAGCACAGCAAGGGAGCTCATATTACCAGTGATGCTTTCTTGTCGTGACTCCAAATTTGGCAGCACATTCATAGCAGTTGGAGCCATCACACCAGGGAGGTTCTTTTGTCAGCATATCTGTTAAGAGGTAAAAATGTGAAGGCAAAATGGGCTCAGACACCTTCTGAGTGCAATAAACCTGAAGGCTTTTTCCAGTTCTAGGCTGCATTCCAGTATAATGGATTTAACTCCTCTTGCAGGAGCTGGAGTCTCCTTTGTAGATAATCTATAGTTGATTTCCATCACATTGTCCCCAGCAACTGTACAGCACCATTAAAAAGCAGTGTCTGTGTTTTAAGCTACATTGGACTACAAACCAGCCAAGAGTTTCCATGTCTATCCTTCCACAAAAAGTAGTATTTAACAGTCTGCATTGTACAGCTTTTCAGCTAATCACCAGAAAAACTAGTATTTCTACTCTGCACTGTTAGTAGTATAAAATTCACAAGTTCTGCCTCTCTGGAATTTCTGTCATCTAAGTCAAAAGTCCAGAGATTTTTCCTATGAAGTATCCTGGAAGCATAAGCCAGAAATACTCTCCCACCACAGCAAGTGGTACTTACCCAGCAATCTGAAGAGAAGCTGTTTTGTAGCAACCTGATAGTTGAAGATATTGACTCCTTGGTTATTGTTGACTCCCAGGCGAGCCCCAGCTCTCACTATTGCACGACACAAGTTGGCATTTCCCTTCATGTAAGCCAAGAGGAGCACTGAAACATAAAAGCCAGACAGTTGCTTGCTAAGTGAATGGTAGATTGTGTTACATACACAGACAGGATCTTTAGTTTTTAAGTTGTCATGTATTGTGTGCCTCCTACTGTATTGAACATACTACTGCCAATTATTCCAGCTTTAAAAGTGACACACCACGAATACAATTCAAGTACTTTCAAGTTTAATAGTTGTTGAGTCTCACTTACCTGTGTTTCCTTCAGCATCAGGTTTGTCTAGAGGGTATTCTGGCATACACTCCAAGAAGAGGTCACAGATGGCTGCTGCATTATCTTTCCCATATTGTCCCAAAATATGCATTGGTGACTGGCCTCTGGGGAAAAGAGTTTGTTATCTTGATCAAAGTCTGCTTGCTACTGCAGTTACTCATCCAGCTCTCCTTGCTTCCAAGTTTTGTTCACACTTGAACAATGCCACATCTCAGTACCTCAGTACATCACACACAACTGTCTACTTAACTTTCCTTCTTTGGTGTATACATATAATTTGCACAGAATTTAGACACATCATCATCTGCACACTTCCAAATGTGTTTATAAATAATACAATACAAAGCAAACATATATTTTGAAGCAGCATGTCAGCACATATTTTAAAATACAAAGTGGTTCTTTTAGTCTAAGACTATAAATAATGACCTGATATTAAAGGCCTCTGCATCTACATTGCACTCTGTGAGGAGGACCCGGATGTTGTTCAGACGGCCGTGCATCACTGCCAGATGCAGAGCTGAACAGTAAAGAAAAACAAAGAAAAAGAGAAAAACAAGGTTCAAGACTCTGAGTACCAGCAATAATTACAGCCTAATAACTAAACAAAACCACCTCCTCCCACTTTCCCAGCCCTCCTTCCCAAACAACTGCTTCCATCTGCTTTGATTTCCTGGACTTTCATTCTTTCACCTTTGCAGTGCAAGGCCATTCACAGTGAGCTCTAGGAGACATCATTAACAGACCTACTGAAGTGTTTTGCATTTACGTGTGTAACTTGAAGTTTACCATTATTTCCATTTTCATCTACAGCTGCAAAGTCTACTCCATTCTCCAGAAGGACTGAACAAATGGTGGACAGGTCTTGCTGGGCTGCTAAGTGAAGAGCAGTCTGACGGTGCTTGGTCAGTTCATTCACCTGGGCACCTGCAAGCAGCTGTCAGGAGGCAAGAAGGAATATGTTCAAAGATGGCTTCAGGGCTATTTTAGCCAAGTTTATTTCTGTGAATGAAGCACACAAGACTCTACTGTACAGAGATACTTCTAGGCTTCCAGAGTGTATAAAATATCATTACTGAGCTGCCACAACTTGTGCTTGTGTTCAAATATGCAGAAAGGGCAAAGAAAGATTCTTTACACAGAACCAAACCTAGTGATTGCTGCAAACCCAACATGCTCGTGTGAAGGCTGCTGTGGCAGCTGAGCTAACAGTCCGAGCTAAGGGGACCGTGTGTTTCAGGAGGAGTGCTGTCACTTTGCAGTGAGGCTCAGCCTGCAGGAGGGTGCAGCTCACAGAGCAGGGCTGCCCAGCACGCACCAGGTTGCGCACGATGATCTCGGAGCCAGCCTGCACTGCCAGGTGCAGGGGGGTCAGCTTGGAGGCGTCCTGCACGCGCGAGTTGACGTTGGCCTGCACGCTGATCAGGAACAGCACGCTCTCGATGTCCGAGTTCTGAACGGCCACGTGCAGGAAATTCCGACCCTTGTTGTCCACCTGAGGCACAAAGGGCACGTGGAATTAGTTTGTTGTTCCTGTAGAACAAGGTGGTTTGTGTAGTAGGACGTGTTTTCACTAGGAGACACTTGCTCCCTCTGCTTGAGCTGTAGAATCTTGTTCCTTTCACTGGCTGACATGAGAGACTTATCTGATAGATGTGACTACTGAATAACTGAACTGAGAAATTTTCTGCTGCAACTGCTCAGTCCAGACTGCCTCACATTATTCTACTTCTATTTTATAACCTTGTCCTTTCTTGACCACACACTGGACAGCATTTTTAGAGAGACAAAAATTTAACAGCTGTTGTGGTGAAGTACTGAGCAGCAGTTAATGATAAACTCAGTTAAATGAAACAAGCTTGAGTCTATCTGCCAGTTAATCCAGGAGAAGGAAGCAACATGAGATCCTGCCACAATGATGCAAAATGTATTCACAGAACCTCAGATTGGTTTGGGTTGGAAGGGACCTCCAAGGTGATCCAGTCCACCCCCTGCCATGGGCAGAGACACCTTCCCCTATCCCAGGTTGCTCCAAGCCCCGTCCAACCTGGCCTTGGACACTTCCAGGGATGGGGCACTCACAGCTGCTCTGGGCAACCTGAGAACTCGTTTTTTTGGCTTAATACCAAGTACATGTTGCTCAACTTTGCCTTGCAGCTGATGTTAAAGCATATTTAAACTGGCTGTATTTGTAACCATGCTTTAGATATAACACAAGAGCTCGCTAAGCACTCAAATATTTTACTAGTAATTAAACTTACACAGGATAGGAAGAATCTCCTGAACAGGTGCCTGAAGAGTCACTCCAGAAGTCTGAAGATACAGTTGGAGGTTTTAGAGTTCAACAGGGCAGAATAGCATCTATTATTCAATTATTTTAGGTCAGGTTTTCTGTTGTGGATAGCTTTAGGAGAGCTGGGTAGCAGATTATTTCTGTACTAGTCCAGCACAAGACAACAGTGTACTTAGCATTTTTTCCTTATACACACATATGCCTGTTTCTCAGTTTAGTATTAACAAGATAAGAAGAATTGACAAGACAATAACCCTTAATGTCCTTACACATATCACATACACACCTACCGTTTCCTAATAAATCCTGCTAAAGAGAACTGGCATCTGGCAAATGGATTGCATGTAAAGCCACAAAAGGATAAAACAGAACTGGCTTGTGGAACAGCTGTTACCACAAACTAATGCAGTAACAAAACCAGCATGGTTTGAACTCTCCCAGCTTACCTGTTCTGCAGCTCCTGGTTCCCTCTTCAAAATTGCTTCAGCTGCTTTGTTGTTTTTATATGTCATGGCACAAGCAAAGGGAGTCATTCCCTGCCTGTCACGTACATTCAGCTTAATGTCTGGATGGGAAATCATCAGCTGAATGATAACATTGTGTTGGTTGCTAATGGCAACATGGATTGGAGTTCTTCCTTCTGCATCCTAGAAAGAAACCAGAAAGTTTGTTATATATTGACTCAGGAGTACATAAATCCTTCCCTAATTCTGAAGTTTAGCAGTTTATGCTGTGACCTACCCAGCTTCCTTCAGCATGGACACCAAACAGCTACAGGGCAAGCTCAAACCCAGTGTAAGAAAAGCAAATTAAGATTTGTTTCTCCCAACAGGTTGACCTCAATCCTTTTAAATAGCTCACCATAACATCTCCCATTTAGTCAGTCATTTTGAGGGCAGAGATTAGCATTCGAATTTCATAGCAAAGTCAGCTGAGGTGTTTAAACATTTGTTTGCATCAAGCAGCAGTTTACAGCCAAGGCTGCTTTGTGACTGTGTTCTGTGATTCATTTGAATGTCACTTTCAACAGCATCAGGACCTAGAAATGTTATCCATTCATTTCTTTTGTTGTTATTTAGAAAGCTTCTGTTTAAGGATTACTGTGTAATCAAAAATGAAGTGTAGCTCATACTTACATCACCTCAGTTTACTCAATAACAGAAGACATTTCCCAAACATACTAACAAAGCAGAGTATTCTGGAGTTTTACACTGTAGCTGGTTTAATGATTAATTGCAGCTGTGCTCCTGCCTTTAATTCACAGCAGGGACAGGAGACACTGTATCCCACTGTCCCAAGAGAAAACTAACATTGCAGTAAGTTTTCTGTATCATCTTCCTTCAGCACAGCTTCCTAAATTAACCACCACGTGTGCAGATAAGCACCAGGTGTGGTAAAAAGGGACAGGAGAGAAAGCAGAGCCGCATCCAGTCATTGCACTGGCTCAGCTCTAACAGCAAGATTTTCTTTTCTCTCTCATGCAAAATACACAGATCAGAGTAAAGTCTGTTTTCAGTACATTGGAGGAAAAGAATTTACTTTTAAAAATTGCATGATTTGTCCACATACCTGAGCATTGACATTGGCACCAAACTCCAGAAGGCACTGGACCACCTCCTCTAGTCCCCAGCAGGCTGCCAAGTGTAGGGGTGTCTGTCCATCATGGGCTTCCTCCTCTCCTTCTCCATTTGGGCCTGGCTTTCTGGGACTATTCACGTCACACCCACTACAACAAACACAGTGCAGTCAATTCATTATGTTTAATCCAGATTCAAACTGCTTCAATAAAGGTCACAGAAAAGAAAAGGAGCTGATCCAGTGACTGCTGACACATTCCACAAAAGCACAAGTTCCTGGTTTTGGTTTGACTCTTGTCATCAAGAACATGATGCTATTACAGACAAAAGAATGTGTCTTTAGGATTGGTCAGAAATCCCTAAATGTCACCCAGCCAGCAAAAGCCTAAGGAAGCACACAGTTGTTACTGATTTAAGAGAGCATTCATTAATTTATGCCAGAGCACCCTACATGCATGTTAGAAGGTTTGCATTTGGGAAGGGCTCTGACCTGCGGATCAGGAAGCAAGCAATCTGTTCACTGTTCTCATCAATAGCTCTGTGGAGAAGGGTTTGTGAGCAGCCACTTGGTCCTGACCCCCAGCACGTTGCATCACAGCCATGCCTGACCTGCAAAGAGAAGCCCAATGACACAAAGAAGGTTTTTTTCCAACAGGCTCCCACTATAGTCCCTGACTAATGTTTCTGGAACATTATCCCCTAGAGGTAAAACTTGAGACTTGAGCTTTAAAACTTGAAACTTGAGCCTCGTCTATCCTTGTGACAGTCACTGAATTTCAGGAAGCTATTTTAAAGTCTTCCAGACCAATACTTTATTAGTTAACTGTGTAATCCTTAATTAGGTGGTATTTATTAACAATTCAAATATTTGTCCATATACTTTGATAGACAGATCTAAAGCAGGTTGGACTAGTTACCTCACTTTCAGCAATGACAAGCACCACAGTAAATCAAGCAGCACCAGCAGATGTTGCTTTTGAAGGTCTGGCCCAGTTCCCTGCTTTCTCAGACATTCAGCTAAACAGAGAGAGTTTTTTTCCAGGAACTGTATTGCTAATATTTGTATTCTTCAACTAGAGAACCACATACTTGAGCAATGTGGCACTTAAGACTTGTTCTACTCCACTTGACAAACTACTGACAAGGTTTAAAGATGAGTACTTAAGAGCGTTGACTCCATAAAAAAGTGTTGACCAGCACAATCAAGAGCAGCTACAAAGCACATTTCTCACGTCACTAGCAGAGTTTTTAAACAGTTGTCTCTAGCAGACAGTTGGACAAAGCTTTCAAGTAACTTCCTTATGAAAAAGACACAAGGAGGTCTACTTGGGTCTCCTAGGAAATCTCCTGCTGTATCACCCATGCCTGAAAGTAAACAGTCTTTAAAGTAAATATAAGCCTTTAAAGTCCTTCTTGGCTCAATTTTAAGATGCAATAAAAAGCAGAACATACACTAAAGCATAAAATGGGTATTCAGTTTTATTCAGAAAGCTGATCATTACACAAGTTGTGTATGCTACAGATCTAAGCAGATCCTTACTCCATCCAGATCAAGAATCCAGACAGCAGAATATATATAGAATATATATTTTTATTAAAGTGGCTGCCAGATATTTGGTTATGCAGACTACAGTATTTATAAGATTCATGCAGTAAAGAGGAATTTCTGGTGAAGAAAAGACCTCCAGAAATTAGTAATACTGGACCAGTCTGTTCTCTTCATGCATTGAGTTTGCTTTTGCTGATGAAGCCTTTTGCTGCTAGCAAGCTGAACAAGATTGAGACTAAAGCCAACTGACAGTCTTACCAGAGTTGATGCAATGTCTTCCAGGTTGTTCTCCAAGGCCAGCCATAAGGGAGGGTTTCCTTTCTCATCGGGCACAGACATGTCTGCTCCCCTGGTACAGATGGCATCCACCACGAGTGGGAGCTGGTTCTGGATGGCCAGCTGTAGGGCTGTCTGTCCATCCTGGGTCCTGCAGCAGGGACACTTCCAAGAGTTACAGATGCATTATAAAGTTCAGTGACAGCACTTCACTGGCAAAGCCAAGAACTAACTCCTCTCGTGTGTATTTTTGCTGTGGTAAGACCTTCACAAACACACCACATATTTCATCACAGCTCTGTAGTCTACCTTTCTTTTCCCAAGTGATTGATTTCTACAGTTGGAAAAACAAGTTAGTGCTCTTAGCTCAGAGACATGCAATTCCTTCAGTGCAGCCATTATTTGAACAGAGTTCTTTCTGAGCCAGCCTGCTGCCACAGAAGCAAACAGCTTTGTCTCCAACATGGCAACACTTCAAGCAACAGTCAAATACCAACTGTTAAAAAGTTGAAGTCAGAACAGCAGCATTAGGCAGTTTGGTTTGTACCCATGACATTCATTACAGTACAGCTTGCCAAATTTAACAGACAGCCTGTCAGTCATGTAAGCAGACAAATGTTCTGTTAAGTCTAATGTAAGTTGTCTAGGAGATACTGAGGAGGCAAATTTATCACTCCTGTTGCTGGATCTGTATCTAATTATTTTAGATGGTAGCAAACAGCTTCTAAGAAGCTGGCAAATGGATGAGGCAATAGAGGTTCAGTGCCTCTAGGCCTGTCTCTAGGCGTTTAGAGGAAGCTGTTTTACCCAGAATTAAGTGGCACCTCCTTCTGCAGCCTCAAGAGAGGTACTGATGAATGGAGCTACACCTAGGCCAAGTTAACACATGTAATCCCTCAGCCATAACCAGTGCCACAACACCGTGCCAAACATGTAACTGTGTAAATCAGATCTGAAACAAATCTCAAGCCATTACACAAAGGCAGTCAGCACCTGCTCCTAGATACACATACAGGTGAGAGTTGTATCAGTTAGGACCTTACCTGACATTTATATCTGCCTGATGTTCCAGCAGGAAGAGGGCACTCTTACTGTCCTGCCTCTGGATTGCCATGTGCAGGAGTGTCTGTCCATCTGACATGGTGTCATTGATGGATGCCCCAGATCCAAGCAGCTGAGCTGCTATTGTGTGCATGCCTGAACAGATCAAGCTCATTAGCATTTTACTTTCAGTTCTATAAAACAGACATACTGAGACTAATAGAATTAAGTTAATGTGCACAGACAATACAGTGATCTGACATGAAAACTACCAGGGAGTTCACAGAGGAAGAATTCCACTAAAGTGCAAGTACAGTTCTGGGCAGAAGCCATAGGACTAGAAATCTTTCACTAAGTCATATGTGAACACTAATTTTAAAATATCAAGAACCATCTAAAGCTCTCCTTGACAACTCCTCCCCAGCAGCACAAGCCAGAACATGAACACACAGCAGCTGTTTTATCTTTAGGAAAATCTTGTTCACATTGTAGCTCTACATCCTGAAGGCACATACCTGTCCAAAGAGCCAGCCCCAGCACAGTCTGGTCTCTCGAGTCCTTTAGACTGAAGTCAGGAATAATTTGCAAGTTGTTGGTAGCATGAAGAGCATTAGCTACAAGAAAGCATAAGGAGTTAGGGTATTCTTGTAGTTGACCTGCAGTCACACACTGAAAGCTGCAGCAGCAATGCCACATTTTGTGCTAGGCTGTTCCTTTAGCAGTCAGTTTGTAAGATCTGAGCAAAGTACCTTCAGCTTCCCTGATGTGACACTGCCTAGGATTCACACCATATTGCCACTACTGACTGATCTTAACACAAATATCAAGAAAATAATCAATTTTCTAGCTAAGAGGCTTAACTTGTCCCCTTCTAGCTGCAATTCCAAATGGAGGGGCATATACAAAGCCCTGAGAATAAAGAGTGGAGGCTCCACAATATGGTGAAGCCTGGGATGGGCAATATTTACCCCAGTTCACCTACTGGGATGGGCAATATTTACCTGGGATGGGCAGTATTTACACCAGTTTGCCTACTTCCTTCTAAATCCCACTTATGGTAGGAGACAAAATTGGCCCTACTTCAGCTGTCAAATTCCCTTCCTGCTGCTAGAAAGAAGCTGAGTAGTAGCATTTAATGAACTCATTTGCTGGTATTTGAGCACTCAAGTCTCAACTCTACTATAATACCAGCATTGCTCTGTATGAAGTCCTCTTACTCAGGAGGTGAGGGAAGCAGAAGTCTCACCACAGAAAAATGCCTTTATCCAAAATAGATTCCAGCATTCACCTGAAGCAAATGCTTTGAAGCCATCTCAGTTGTAATAAAACCCAAGACTAATTGTTCAAGTCCATTATCTACAGTGGAGAATTTACAAACAGACAAAATAATTTTCTTGTTTTAACAAGCAGATGATTTAAGACTAGTTAGCCAGTCTTATCAATTGCTGTACTTAAACAATGTTTACAGGAAGATCTGCTTTCTTAGTAGTTTGTCAAAACAGCTGGGATGCCATCCTGAATTGATCCTGCAATTCACTGCAGCATCAACACTCAGGGCACCTACCTTTTTGTTCTAGGATGACTGACACCACATCTGGGTGATTGTAAGCAATAGCCATGTGAAGGGGAGTTTGGAGATGAACATTCTCTGCTGGTGGAGGAGCAGGTGCATCCTTCTGCCCAAGCACTGCTTCTGCTGTCTGGATGTTGGGATTAGCTCCTTGCTGCAGGAGTTCTGCTGTCAGGTTTGCTAGGCCATGCCTGCAGGCTGTGTGCAGTGGGGTTTCTCCCTTTAATAAACAAGGTGCTGGGTTAAAAATTTGAGACATGAAGAGAAGCAGCTTTTAAACCATTAAAACTACAAGAGCTGGTGTGAAGTTTCACTCCTAGTAGCTGAAGCTCGTTAGGAGTTCCAAACTACATGAGTTAGCTTCTACTAAGGCTTTTATTACACCAGGCACTGCAGTAAGTGCTAAAAGCATGTTAACAACTGGTGATTCTGCAAGAACAGTGCCACAAGAATGCAAGTGGTCACTAGTAAACACCTGAAAACATGCAAAGGTTCACAAAGTGCTCCAAGTTGCTTTAAGCTGTGGTTTAGCTACAAGAAATCTCTGCTATCTTATTTTTGAAGAGAAGTAAGGAAACTTTCAGACTAAGTTTCTGCTTTTACCCATTTGTTTTGGTGGTTGACTTTTGCTCCGTGAGTTGCTAGGAAGAGAGAAGCTGCCTCATTTCCTGCACCAGCTGCTCTCTGAAGCAAGCAGTTTCCTAAAGAAAAACCATGAACACTGTTATTCCAACCACATTTTGATGCTAACACCTTCCCCACTACCTTCCAACATTACACTTTGAAGCCAACAAGGAAAACCCCTGGGACTAGGGTTACTAGTAGGCCCCTTCCAACTGTCACATGCACTTCCATTTAGTGATTCCACATCTTGAAATTGTGAAGAGGGTATTAAACCTGGCAATGAGCCCAGATTTTCTGTCACTTCCTGCAAGTCCATCTCAGCCTGCCAGTGCACCAGCTCTGGTAAATCAACTACCACCTGGCATTTATCATGGAGCAACTGCTGCTGAAACCTCATGCAGCTCCTCCAAGTGCAGTCAGCATTAAGCAATTAACACACAAGCCTTCCACCTACGAGGAAATACAAACCTCTGGTTTACCTGTTACTGTGTCTGGAGCATCTGTATTGCTGCCTCGCTGGATCAACCTTGCTGCAAAACTGTTCTCATCAAATGAGGTTCCATTCACAACAGGGGCATCCTCAAAAGGGTTCACAGACTGATCAGATGATACAGTGATATACTGGACTGCAAGCCACAGAGCTGTGCTTCCTTCATGATCCTTCAGCTCCAAGTCTAGTCTAAAAATAAGAGTTAGTGTCCCCCAATTTATACCTCAAAAAGCGGTTCCCCAACTCAGCTGAAGTTCCAAGTGGCTGAACAGCTACACTAGTTCATCTCATACCTCTCTGACAACATTTGCTTGACAAAAAGCCTACTGTAGCTCCAGTTACCTCAGACAATTTGTGAATACTATGAAAAAAGCATAGCACCTTTTAGTGACTGCTAGATTCAAGCTCATTGCTCCTAGGGAAGTGTAGAATCCCTGGCAGTTTTGGGCTCCCACTAAGTGTAACAAAGAAGCAAATTCCCTTGAGTAAGCCATGTACAAGAACTGCAAATTGAGCTGCAATGAAACTGAGTCAAATGAAGTCTTCTGCTTCACCACCCTAAGAAGTCACTTCTAAGCAGAACCCAAGTTGAACTCAAGAATATATTGAGATATTTCAAGAATGTTATTACTCCTTTTAGCTCCACTACAAATCAACCTTCACATCTGGAATTATTTCAGCCTCTTTGAAAAACACAGAGATGCAGTTTGCTGCTTTTTTATAGTAGGGCAAAAATTTACATGGCTTCTGACATGGTTTTAGCATCCTCACTTATGCAAAGCCTTTACACTTTTGCATCCCAAGTTCTTACTAGTCTTATTATAAGGCAAAAAGGCACAGAAGAGTTGTTAAAGCAGTTTTCACATCTTCACTGTACAAGGTAACCTCAGTGCATTTTACACTGATGTGAGACTTACTGCTTGCACTGCAGGAGCTGGCTGAACACGGGCTCATTCCTGACCACAATGGACACATGCAACGGGGTCCTGTAATTGGAGCAGAGAACAGTTACAGCAGGAATGAGTCAGACACTTCAGACTTTGGCCCCAGGCACCAACGTGCCCCTAGAGAACTACAGGCTTTCACCTCTGCTTAAAGGAGAAGGGCACAAGCACTTCTTAAAAGAAAGAGGAATCTAAACTTTTAGTGAACATGACTGCAATTAATTTGGTAGTAAGGAACTCATTAATGTAAGAAGTAACCTTAAAGGAAGAAGTACAATAGCTTCACCTAGCAGAATTGTGCAGCTGATACATTCCAAGTCTTCTATATTATTTTATGAACTTGCTTGCCAGCCTAACCTAACCTGTGAAAAAACTTACAGGCCCTACACTTCAGACAAACACACTGCAGAAACTGGCACTTTTTGAGAACACTTTGGTTTCCCTGACAACTTCAGGTACACTATTTGTCATCTTAGTTAGCTTTTACCATTCAGTGATTCAATAAAGGCAATTTAACTGTGTACCATGTGTTCTAACACTATCAACTCACCCCAGCTTTCTGTAGCTGGGCTATGTTTAATTTGCCATGGCAAAGTACCACTCAGCCTGCACAGCTTTCTACCTTGAGTGCTACCAACAGGTCTCAAATTAGGTAAATGAGCTCCTGCTTCCAGCATCAGCTGTAACACTGAACAGGTTCATTTGCTGAAGACCTGAACAGGTTCTTAGAAGGCTGCATCTGATCACCACAGCAGTGTCTGTTACACTGGCAGCACTTCACTTCCCCCAGTATTTACCTGCCTTTGTTGTCTTGCATGTTTGGATTGGCTCCTGCCTGCAGGAGGGACTGTGCAATCTGTGCCATCTCTGCCATGACATCTGGGGAGTGCTTCTTGGGGCTGTAGGATGCCACAAGGTGCAGAGGAGTCTCCTGGTCTCCCAGTGTAGCAGCATTCACACGGGCACCATTTTTAATGAGAAAGTTTGCAGCAAATTTATCTCCTTTTGTGAAACAAAACAAGGTTATTAATGATAGATGGAACCTATATATTTTATACTCCAGAAACAGGTACACATGACTTCATACCATACACTCATTCCAACACAAGTATCTGCTCCTACAATGCCTCAGCAACGAGCAAATTTAATAGTGCTACATGGCAAAGTCAGGATTAAAATATTTCACAACAAGCCCTTGGAAAAAGTGATTTGCCCACAGGTTACCTGTGACTCAAGTTCTCACACCAGCTTACTGTTATGGAGATAGTGACTTTGCTTGCTCCTCTATCAAGATACATCCATTGTTGCTTTAATAAAACATTGGGCAAACTGTGCTACTAGACACACAAATATTTTTTGAACAAAAGGTACTATTCCAAGGCACTAGTCAAAAGTTTCCAGGTCAAGTCAGTCTGTTGAGTCTTTCTACATAAACAAGTAATAACACTGCCTTTGCTCTTGGGAATTCAGGCCCTCATAGATATACAGGGTAAGGGCTTTAGCAGTGCAGACCCACCATCCACAGTATTCCCAAAAACTCCTTCTTAATTAGACTCATTTCAACACATGAAACCTTGAACTTGAAACACCAATGCAAAGAATAACTCCAGGAAAATACCAGCTCCCCTCGTTTCAAAGGCTACTTTGCAGAGACATATTCACATTTTGCTTGGCCTGAATGCAAGACCAGAGAACAAAGAACAGCATTTCAATCTATATTGCTGGATTATCTCTGCCAACAAAAACAAAAGTCCCATTTTCTGATTTGCATATCAGACATTCCCCCACTTTTCAGTGATCATAAGTAGTAAGAATCATGTGGCAAGTGCAGACAATTTGCTTTAGCTCCATTTCCAGAACATGTGATTGTTAACTGTGATTAATTCACTGAGGCTGTGGTTACTGAAAAGCAAGTGTTCATTCTCAGAGCTCTAGCTCAGACTGAAAGCAGACATCAGAACTAGAGACAAATGCCAGTATCAAGAATGAAGAGCAGCCTGCTGGAAATTCAGTGTTTTATAGGGCTGCAGCCATCACACACTGACCTATGCCTACAATGTCTCCTACTCCTGCAGCTGAAGTCTCACTCACAGGGTCAGATGCCAGGGATTACCCTGTTCAGACATGTAAGAGATTAATTCAAATTTTGTGAGCTTAAAATATAGCTCCCAACTTCTTCCTTTACTTCTGGGGTCCGAGACAGTTTGGTGCTAGAAATAAACTTTCTGGAACAGAGCTGCCAAAGACATTGCAGAAATAACAAGCAGCACAAGGTGTTTGCTGCAGATTTTTACACTTTGACCACAGGCCAAGATGCTGCTGATCCAAATCCTTCAGAGTACTGTGGCCATGGCAACCAGAACCTGCTGTGCTCCAGTTCTCATAAGATGCCTTTTCCACTCTAAGGTGGAGAACAGCTCAACATAATCATGTAGTTGCACTCAGACTCCACTCTGACAACTGCACTGGAGCTTTGAAAATATTTAGGCTGGACAGAGGTACCTCCACTTGCTCCTCATCTTCTTTTAGTCAGATTTTCCTCTTCTGAAACTGCTGTGCAGTAGTAAGGTTAACCATATCTCAAAAAGGCATATGCTGCATTCAACCCAAGTCTAGGAAAAGACTTCATCTTTGTGACCCTTATGCTGTGGTGCTCAATTCAACCATTTGTCAGAAAGAACAGTGTCAAATTAGAATATTCCCAGTGTCTCCCTGTATTTCTTCTTTTAGCAGGCAATGTTATACTAGATTGCACCTGGATATCACACAGCATAAGTGTCCCCAGCCAGCAGACTGGTTCTCAGATCTCAAATAATAGTCTGTTTACTTTTATTTAAAAAAAAAGAAAAGAAAAGAAAAAGAAAACAGAACAAAGTTCATACTTCACTACAATTTTCTAACTGCAATGTCAACTACAACATGACACAGGAATAGACTTTCAAATATGTGTTCCACACTGGGAATAACTGGAAGTTAACAAAGCTTCATATCCCACCTACTCACCTCTCTGGATGGCTTTATGGAGCAGACTCCAGCCTCTCTTGTCTGCCCTGTCTACATCAGCCTTGTAGTTGACCAGTGTAGTTGCAATACTCTCCAACCTTTGGGCCAGGGCTAGATCCAGAGCAAGATCTCCATTGTGATCCAATTCATTGAGCTTCCCAGGAAGCTGCAACATAAACACAACCAATTGGCATTAAAAGTATTTGAATAATTATTCTCTGCCCTTTGTTGGGGAACAATTTATTTGCTAGTTGTTTAGAGTTTCCACCCAAGCACAACAAACACCTGTTACTTCAGCTTTCAACAGAAAAGTTGTTCAAGGAAATTATTCTTACTGAACTGCCATGAAGCAGCAAAGTTGTCTATTACAACCACTCAGCTTTAAATGGGATAGCAATATCAGGTAATGGATTTTATTAGATGTATTCTGTTGCATGCAAGATGTTTTAAGCATTATGAATCACTTCTAAATTATGTCCTCGTGTAGCTACTGCTAGATAGATCTCCATTACAGACACAGAAGTAGCTGTGGCACTGCTAAACATGCAAATAAGAATTAGTGACAAAAATCACTAACAAGGTTCAGACTGGTACTTAGGAACCAGGTACTTGAAATAGCAAATTCTAGAAGACAGATCAAGTCAGTCTCACTATACCTGAGAATCCATTTCAATAAGATACAAAAAGACTACATCTTCTCTCTCAACTTTAATGGCCTTATGCAAAGGATATTCTGTCTTTGACTTGAACATTTTATACAATAGCTGAGCACTCATGCTGCTGAAGTCTTCTTTACGCAAGTCATCCTAGGAGCAATTAAAAAAGAGAAGGGTAAGCAACACTCCTGTTTTATTTATGGACAAGGCATTGCACAATGGCATTCTGAAGTTCACAAAACAAGTGCAGTTAAAAGTTCAGTTTTGATAACATTTTGGCAAGAACAATCCCAGACAGTCTTTTAAGATTAGGAAGAAACAATCAGGAAGTTTTAAATCTTGCATTTTAGTTTCAAGATCAGTTAGTGAAATTTTTATTTCTTTTTGTCTACAGAGATGGAAAAGTAGCATTTTAATGCTACTATGGTGTATTTCTTAAGTCTGACAAAAAGTCCTACAACTATTGAAGACTGATTAATAAAATTATGAATAAAAGTAAACAAAAGTTTAGGAATAAAAAGATCTTAGGTCTGAGTTAGTGCTCATTTGACTAAACAGAAGCAACTTCATTTCCAGGTAGAGGTAAGCATCAAAAGTTAGGAATCAAGAAGAATGTCAAGAGTTAAAACTGCTGACCCACAGGTTCACATATAATAATCTTTTTTATATATTAACATATCAAAACATTTCCCTCTGCCTTTGAATTAGACAAGGAAAGAAACCTCCACATCTAGGGTATGCATTTTAGATTCAGAATAACCTAAAGCCCCCCTCAAGTCTATTGCTGACAAGTCTTATTTTAAAGGCTAATTCATTACTCAGGTAATCAAACTTTCTTCAAAAAAAGAGATCAGAGCAAGTGAAATTTCCAAGCTGGTTGCAAGACTGGCTGCTTCTCTCTTCATTACAGAAGATAAATAGCCCTGGCTTCCATAAACTATTTTTAGAAGTAAAAGCAGGCCTGGGATTTGTGATCTGTATAGACAGAGACCAACTATGGATGAACTTATAAACACTTTGAAGCCCAGATTTGATAAACAACCCTCTTGTTTATTAGGAGACAGTCCCTTCTATCTTCTTCATGTTTAGGAAATGGAGACACTTTGTACAGTGAAGTACTTCCATTGAACAGAACAAGTCCTCAGGCAGAAGTGACTCACCCCACCAAGACATTCTCAAGACAACTGACCAACTAACAGAGGTTACACAGTGTGGTAAGGCAAGCAAAATTCTGCCACTGAGTTTCTATAATGTGCAAATATTTCTCATCTTGCTTCCTCGTGCCAGGACTCACCCAGTGGCTAGCAATGATCTCAGCACAGTAGTTGAGGAGAGTGCTGGCACTGAGCTCCTCAGCAGTCTGGTAGAAACGGATGCAGTTCCTGACATTAACAAGTGACATCACTCCTTTTTCACATCTGCCAAAAACAGGAAAGCCAGTGGTCAGTAATCAAAAAGCTTTACTTAATTACTGTCCCATGCTGTAACGGAGTCCTAACACTTTTTTTCATAGATGCTGGTAGAATATGGCATGGACTTGCTTTACTAGAAGGCTGAACTGCATAAACATACTTTCATCAGCAGCCCTAGAAGACACCTCCCCTAAGAGCAGACTTCTATCAGAATCCACCCAGCCAAGCTCCCATGATAACACCACACTTCAGGAGTCTGCAAGTAGAGATCCACCCCAGTTGTCCCAAGGGCACAAACTGCAGCTCATTCACTGCCATGAAGTAGGGAAGATGTAGGGAAGGGATCACAAGTAGGGGCTGTTGAGGTTGGATATTGGGAAAAATGTCTTCACTGCAAGGGTAGTCAGGCACTGGCACAGGCTGGCAGGGCAGGGGTGGAGTCACCATCCCTGCTGTGTACATGTGCCACCTGGGGATATGGTCAATGATGGACTTTGGCAGTGCTGGGCTGTTGGCCACTCTATCTCAGTGGTCTTCTCCAGCCTAAACAATTCCATTATTCAGTGATTCTATACCTACATAAACATCTCATAATTATGAATGGCATCCTACACATGGACCTGTCACTGGACTACTGTGACCAGACAACTGCTAAGTTCACAGTACAACACAAGGGCAGCTTTCAGGCTGGTACAAGGCTTGAAGCAGTTTTAGCATTGGCCTTACAGATTTCAACTTCTCTGGTCAGAACATCTGACAGCAATTTAGCTGCTTCACATGGAGGCACACAAATCACAGCTTATGAATGTCATGTACTGCCACAGACATCCCCTGGGCAAAGGATTATTCTATCAAAGGATACTTTGACTAAATTGAAGGCTTTGAAGTTGTACAAAACTTGACGAGGTTTCAATTTGTACATTCAGGCTTCTCACTAACTCTAAACGGTTTAGAACACACTAAAGAGCTCAAGATTAACAACCTGGCCCCTAGTGCCACAGTGTAATCATAGTGTCAGACTGTGAAAGCATCATACTGTTACACTAACCTTATTTCTGAAGAAAGGTTGCACGAGATGCACAGAAGTTACAAAAATTTCACCCGTGCCACTTTAATACTGCAAACTAATTGCCATTGATTCATCCTAGTATTCTCTAAAAATTCCTTTCCTGCAACTCTCCTGAACCTGATGCTTTCCTACTGATCTCCTTTCAACACCAGTTCAGGTTATTAGTTTGGCTGGGAGAAGAACTGAAAAGTAAACATAAAGCCTATGAGAAGTCTGCTACAGTTTAACTCTGGTGCAATGCTTCATTTCCCCTGATAAATTGAATGACATGCTGTTTTATAAAAAGTTCAGGACTTTGAAAAAGCATAATTTTATCCTATTGCCAGCAGCTATCATCTTATTTCTGCTCAAACAAGGTTTAAGAGTTGAAGTATATTTACTAAGACTCACCTTTCCCTAAGCAGCTGGAGCTGAAATTTATTAGCTAATTTCATGAGCTCTGTCAAGAAGATATCATCTTCTCTTAGCTCAAGTTCATCTGTGTAGATCCACCGCAGCATTGCCATGGTTACCTCTGGGTCAGCATCTGGTACAGGGAGCAACAGGATTAATAAAACACTTCAAAACAATCACCTATCCTAGCAGTTGCTATTCCTTTGACTTCTAAAACTCATAGCTACCATAAAAACAAAAAGCTAGTCTTTTTGAAACTGTACTTTGTTCAAAATGTCAGAATGGGTGAAATTGGTCAGAAGTTGAAACGAGTAACAGCGCTGGCACCAAGCAGGAAAACCTTCTTACACTGTGACACTGTGCAGAATGCAGGGAGCCCTGTGACATCTACCTGCTACACCAATGTTGCATATTTAGGGGCTCTTATAAAGTCTTTGGTCCCTCACGTATGCCCTAATGCACATCCACACCTGACAAGAACAAAGCCCCTTTTTAATTTAACAGCCATGGGTTATGAACTGCTGCATTCCAACAAAGGCACTTACACTTTGGGACACTTTGGTAGTAACTACAAAGCACTTCAAACTGCTGGTAGCCATTTCTAGGAGAAGTGCAAAAAAGCCAATTTAAGAAGCTGGTTAGATCTCAGGTCTTTACAAGACTGATCACAAACTGATGTTTTTACACAGTGGAAAAACCAGAAAATCACACCATGGGACACTACACAAGCCCAGTGGCCAAGGACCTTTGTCACTCACCCACAATTAAAATGACAATCCATCTTACAAGGATGTAGATAAGAATAACTTCAGAAGATCAGATCAATTACAACAGAAATATCACTCATTTAAAAAAACTGACCTTAGTCCTTTGAGTTGTTTTGCTCTTTAAAAAAATATTTTGAATTAAAAACCTTAAAGAACCTCAAATACCCATCCTAAAACATCTCCTTTAGATGGAAGGTTGGCCCAGATTATCTGCAGAGTAGTAGAAGTACTTGGCATGCAGACTGCCTCTCGGGAATCACAAGGTTTTAGTAAGACAAGTATTTTTTGCCAAACTCAAAGCAATCAGAAAGCCTACTTGAGATGTACTATCAGCTCTGCCTTGGCAGAAGTAAGAGAGCATTTTCTCCCTCTCAATAAGAGAACGTGTTCATCTCTTTCTACTCTTTTAAAGATTAGAAAATTCTACAGATTACATGAACTCTAAATGCGCTCAATCTCAAATGCTGCCTGCATTCTGAAGATAAAATTCAGGCAATCTTAGCCTGCAAATTCTTAAGAGAACCCCTTAAGAAAACAATTTGCAGGGAACAGCTTGTTTCTTGCTCCAGCTACTTCATAAGCTAATCCTTGTGCCATTTATCAATTTTTTTTTTAAATCAATAATGCAACTTTACAGTGGAAAGTATCATTTACTAGCAGGTATTTAAGCAGTGTTTGCTTTGTTAAACATGTAAGACTGCAGTTACATTTGAGATTCTCAGAATAGCTTAGATGTGGAGCTAGAAATGCTTTGGACTGCCACTTGTAATGATACTACAATTAACATAAGAGCTTTTTAGTAATAATTTTTGTTAGCACAGCACTCTGTTTCAAAACTCCTTGGCATCTGTTTTCTTGTGGCTGCAGAAAGATCCACCAATCGTGCTGCAAGGAAGCCTGTGATGTCCCATAAAGCCAGCTTGCTGTGACTTGCTACCTTCCAGTTTGTCTGCACTTAGAATTCACTGTAAGATTACGTGCAGAACACGAAGCCAATGCTTAATATTCAACATGCCAGTCAGCAAGCCTGCTTAACTTCATACCTGGTTTTATTGCTCACAAATTAATTGTATAAGGCTCTCCTACACTGTTAAGTACAGAAAAGCCTTTTGAGAGGTTCAATCTGCAGAAGCACTGCCCAGTGTAAGTACATGCAAGAAACAGCTACAACAGAACAAAACGTTCATGTAGAAGATGGTCTGTTAGAAAACTTCTCTTCCTCACCTGTTTTACAAAGGTATCAAAGTGCCAAAGCAAACAATTTCAATAACACATCAGTACTTGCATTCACTTCCCACACACACTGTGTTAACAAGCAGCAAGGTATTTCCATGACACGCTTCAGAGAAATTATGCACACTACCTCAAAAAGCCCTGTCCTTCCTCAAAAAGGAAGAAGTCAAGCTCCTCCATATAGATTTGTTTTTCATTATGTTTAGTTGACACTAGAAAAGACAAACAGGCCACCAATCTCAACCCCTGTTTGTTAAAGAGAAAGAAGGCAGGTTATTGATTTAACTACCACTAACACCCAGTTCACAAGCTCACTACCACTCTTCAAAGAGAGCTCAATAATCAATAGATTAAACACCACTTTTACTGGACAGCAGGAGACTGAAAGGCACTTAAGTAACCATCTCTCAACAGGCCCTTTCACAAGTCACCCTAAAGACAACTGAGGCATCACATTACTCAGCAGTGACTGACCTGACAGATCCAGCTCCTCTGTTGAGGCAAGGTTGGCAAGGCTCCACGTATCGCTGCGCGCCGCCAAGACAAATTTGTGAGCACGGATGTGCTTGTCCCCAACCTTTATCTTCAGATCACTGAGAGGAAAAAAACCACAAATATGCATTATGCTGACTTCTCCTGCACTTAGGTATGTATAGATTCAGCATCTCCACAGTATCTAGGGCTGGGTATCCACATTCAGCTTCAAGTTGTTTGAGATATTAAAACACAACTGGTTAAGTAGAACATGTTGTCAAATGAAAATTCGTATTCTTCTAGGGAGATATGCAATGAGTCATTCACATTTCAAGTGCTTGGTTGGGTTTGGTTTTTTAAACCATTGCAGAATAAACAGCAAGGGAATTATTGTAGAAGTTAAGAAAAGCCAACAATCTTGAGGTTAAATATTTATGTCACAGTGTCCATACTAATACTGTCAGCTGAGCACCAATGCTTTCAGGCAAGACCAGCAAGAGAACAATGCTGTTTGACAGGAGTCTGAGTGCAAGGCAGAATCCCCACCTCCCAGGAGACCAACTGTCAAAACACCCATTTCATCCTGACCTTTTACACCAGGTTATCCACTGCAGTTAGAAAATACTTGCCATGGTCATTTTGAAATGCCATGGCTTGCAAATGCTCTGACTGTGTAGATGTGCTTTCCAGACCATTTTCCAAATCAAAGCACTGCTATAAACTACAGCACACACAGAGAAGTTACTTAATGAAACCTGCACTGGGACCTGCCACCTTTCTCATTCTGTGGTATGGAGGCCCTTTGAGACAACTCTTCAATGCCTTTAAAGCTAAGAACCTGAACACAAATTATGTGCTCCAACTCTTCTGACATATACCACCTAACAAATCTTTTACCCACCAGGCTACAGGAAGTTCTTGCAGGCACGGGTTCTTTTCTCAGGGAGACTCACGAAGAGATGCTGGTGCAAGGAAATTTTAACTAACAGATTTTCCCTTACATGACTAAACTCCTTTACTATATTGGTATTGCTTTCAGTAACAGCAAAGAAATTGATAAATACTGTAATAGCCTCAGAACTTAATCAGCTCATGGATCTAGAATATGGAAGGGATCCTTAGTGTGCCTATGGAAAAGAAACTATTATTGTGTTGAGATTCAAAAATACAGTGTATCACTAAGTCACATATATGACTAATACAACCAGACAAGTGAAATTATTCAGACTTCTTCACACACAACAGGAATACAGAACTGAAAAATGTTTTAGAACAAAGCTGTTCAAGAAAGGAACAGTTTTCCAGACACACTGTGTAATTAATACATCAGCTAAGTATGGTTCCATTCAAAACTCCTTCTCCTCAAAGCGAGCTTTGCTGCTGACAGTGACTGTGGTTAGTTTTCTCTGAACTTGTCTGAGATGAATTTCTGCTTAGAGCTCTCAGTTCAAGAACTGGATTCAGTATGCCATGACCTCAGCATGCTCTTCCATCTACAACTGCACCTCAGCATTCTATTCGCCCCGCCAGCAAAGCATTTTCCTTGTCTAAGACCAGGACCTAGTTGAAAGGCACTTAAGTAACCATCTGTAATTCCCCTTTCCCAGAGGGACTCCTTACCTGTACTGCTCCTGCTGGTAGAGTTCAGCTACAATGGCCAGAAGCCGACTGATGAAGGTGTCACTGGCATTGTCCTGGTTGGCCTCCACAGCCAGAACGTTGCACCTCCTTTCTGTATCAACAAGTTTCTTCTGCAGCTTCACATACTCCTGGCGGAGGAGCATCAGGTGCTTCTCCAGCTTGGCCACCTCCTCTGCAAGGCACACAGAGTTACCACAAGGTTGAGAGATGCACACCTCTGTTTGGGATCTGAGAGTAACTTCATCCTCAGACTGCACACGTTGTTTAATTACAACACTCCGAGGAGAGTCTCTCCTCTTCCAAATACCTGAGCATCTCATCCCCAATATTCAAACCTTCTATTTTGTATTTTCATAAATACATTGAAAAATCCTAACACAGTGATAAAAGCCACTTACAAACAAAGTTCTGAATTCTGTTTGGTCAGGTATGCCGTAAAGTTCCTAAAGCCATGGAGTCAATTTCTGTGGGAATTATGGTGGGGCAGAGGATGAAGTCTTTGCTTCTTACCCACTTTTTTCAGCCTAGTTAAGATGCTGTTTGACTTTTCAGATGATACTTAAACCACAAGTGAGCATTAGATCAGCTGCTAAAGTACCATATCTACCTCAGAGTATTTAACTGACCTGTTTAGAACTCCTCAACCTGTCAACTCCCCAAAAAACGGCCAGAGTGGAAAACAGATTATCCCCAGAATCTACATGCTAAATGTCAGTCAAAAGTATATAAAACTACTTTCTGCTGGCACACTCTTCCACTGGAGGCACTCCACTGGTAAGGCATCACAAATGGAGTTAAGTCCATATTGGCCATTTCAGTTCAGGATGAGCAAAGCAACAGCACCTGGGAATCTGATCCCTGAACAGGTATTTCCATCCCACTGCAAAAGCCACTTTTCCACCACACTTAACTGGTCACTCCACAACATGCTGGGGTAAATCCACCCAGGCCACCTCTATGAAAAACCTCTACACCTCGCTGCTGGAAGGAAACATCTGCACAGGTATTTAAAACCAATCCAACTTATGAGTGCTTATTTATGGATTAGTTGCAAAAACTGTATGTTTGCTATTAATCACAGTGCTTCACTATCTTCCCCCTATCGTTAAGTTGATTTTTCAAGTAAGGCCAAATCCCAAACCAGTCCTAAAATAACAGGGGGCAGGGAGGATAAATTCAGACACTAACCAGTGATTTTATGTGGGAAAGTTCCTACAAGATTACTCCCTACTAGCCAGGAATTCATATTTCAAAGACTTTTCCAAAATATTTACTAAACATCACCAGTACAATGAGAAATTGAGCTCTGTTGATCATTGTTTTCTTCTTGCTCCTGTAGTAAAGTTCAACAGTGCAGCTGGCCTTGGCCGTGCTCTGACACAGGTCCCCAGGGCAGAGCACCAGTCTGTGGCTCTGCTGCAGACACAACACCTTGTTCAGTCTGTCCTCTACAGACCCTGCAGCAAATGCTTCTTCCTAACTCTCTTAACAACCATTGTAATGGATAAACAAAAGGCAACATAACCCATTTTATTTTTCAGTTAATACTACATAAGCAGGCTTGGAGGTACTTCCTTCAACAGCCTTTTTGTTAGCTTCATCCTTCAAATTTCAGAGATACCATCTCCCTTGGGATACCTTTCTTTTTCTACTGAAACACACTCTGATTTCAGAATTGTGCCATCAGCACCACACCAAGCCTCAAGGAGGGTTTGAAATCCTGCTGTGGTCAGTCTTTCTGTGTGAAGATGAATGCAGTTTTGGTGTTCTCAGAACTAGAAGGACATGTCCCTTGAGCAACCACTCCTTCCTCATTTCTCCACAAGGATAGTGTTGGGGGGACACCAAGCAAGTCCTACCATTACAGCAGGAGTCTGACAGGAGCCCAGAGCAAAAGACACTGAGAATCACAATCACACCAAAAATTAGTGTATGAACAGCACCACTGTTTACCCAGTAAGATTTTTAACAAATTTTTAACAGATTTTTTTTACAAATTCAAATGCTAGGAATAAGAAGCATAGTGCCTAACGAAGCTCACTGCATGCACCACCCTACAGGAATCCTGCATCTTCCAGCAGGATGGGAGTGCAGAGGTGGGACTAAAGAATTTGTACATCATAAATACTGTCATTTTCACTAGCTCCAAATTATCCTGACATCCCTAGGATACAATGCAGAACTACCTTAAACCCCCAACCAGCAGTAGCTGAAGTTTTGTGCACGACCAACAATCCAGCTCATTACTGCGGCTTTCAGGGCAATCCCAGACAATCCCTACTAGCAGTGAAAGTACCTCAGAGAACCAAAGCTTTGAGAACTCTTGCTTTGAGACTGACACCACATGCTTCCTGCAAACTCAGTGAGAAGGGCTGATAGGTATTTGCTTACTGTACCAATTACAAGAACTGTAAAATAAAGAGTTTCTCTTACTCTACATGACAACCTGCACAGATCTTGTGTAGCAGCTAGACTTGAGGCCAGTATCTGATCTCACAGCACACTTCAAATGCACATTCAAGAGTTCTCAAGGTCCAGTTAATCAACATTTACAGCACAAGAGCAAAGGCTCAGTTGTCCCTATAAACTGCTCCCTTAAAGAGTGAACAAATAAAAGGCACAATTACTGCAGGCACACACACACTTAATGATGGTGCTTGCCTCAAGACACTGAAAGGACAGGCTTAGTCAGACACCAGTAAGCCTCTGGCTAAACAGCAATCCCAGTGCTCAGTGAGGAGGATGCCCAGGTTCAGCAGTGAAAAACACAAAATGCCCCTTCTTCTGAGCCACAGTCCAGGTAACTAAGAGTTGTTTTTGTTAACAGCTTTCTGGCAGACTGATCAGCACCTCATGAACTGGCAGAAGTTCATATCCCATATCTAAGGCTTTGAAGAGGATTTCAGGAAAGGCTACTGTCATTTTCTTATCAGGAGAATGCACAGAAGTACTCGGGAGCAAAGAGGTGAATGCAAATGGGGAGGCAAAAGGCAATGAGGGGAAGATAGCACATATCAAAAATAAGAGGGAGGCTCTAGTGGAACCCATCACACAGCCCATTCCACCCTCAAAAGCATAGATACCACACACCAAAAATTAGAGGGAGGCTCTAGTGGAACCCATCACACAGCCCATTCCACCCTCAAAAGCAGTCCCAGAAGCCATTCAGACAAATTTTTGTTTCCTCACCAAGTAGACCTGAGTGAAGTATTTCAGAAAACCAAACTATTTCCTTACCCCCTCCACTGCTCCACACTCAGACCCTTATCTCCCCAAGGATGTACAAGCACTGCTTTCTTGTTCCTCCTCACTTTTGCATATTTTGATCTTTACCACACCAAAGCTCTACAGCTACTGCTTCTTTACACTCAAGCATTAATGCAACAATTCTTACCCATGCCTGCATGTAAACCTCCTGTATTAGCAGTACAGAACTCAGAAGTTACACACTAAAATGTTCAATCTGCAGGTAGCAATTGCAATAAATCTGATGCAGGATTTTTCTAGACAGAGGCAACACTTCCTTGTGAGAAAAAGCACTTGGCTTCTGAGCTAATAACCACGATTTGACAAGCTCCCTTCCTTAACAGGCTTTCACTTTTCAGCTGACTCAAGAGCAGCTCTTAACTAGAAAAGTGTGCCTGCAGGTAGGTACCTTGTTGGCAGGGACAAAATGAGCCCCTCTTCCAACACAACCTCAGGAACTGAGAAGAGTGACAACTCCAGCTTTTTATTCCTGTGCACACAGGATCATTCATTGGTCATGTGCCTTTTTCAGCCAAAAGATCAGAGAATTACTTAAGGCAGGGAAGAATCTCTGAGAAGCACAGATTGTCTGCAACAGGGCTTGTTTGTATCAGCTGCAGGTTAATTCTGCAAAGGAGGACCCTGAGCCAGAGCCTCACATCCTCGAGGGTCTCTTTGGGGAAAGTTTCACCACCTGAAGCCAACCTGGACACCTAAAGCCCTCCAGAAATGGGTCACCAAGGCTTAAACCCAACATAAGAGGCTGGTCAGCTAAATATGCAGCAGTGGTATTTCAGCACACAAGAAGTCAGGCATTTCTCTAAGGACTTAAAGCAGCTTCACTACAGCATCCTCTCAGCTGATGCATCCCAGCCCAGCAGCATCTGCTCCATCTTACTCAGTATTCTACAAGTGCTCCTAAAATTCCACCACTGTCCAGGAGCTGCACTTCAAGAGCTGAAGGACTTAACTTCATTTCCTTTGTAACTTGGAGCATTTTAGCTCCGTTTGCACACTCCGTTTCCTCTAAGAAAAAGAGGAAGCTTGTCTTGCAGAAAAGAGTAGAACTGTAAAAATCCAAGCGTTTGTTTTTTTTTCAAATTCCTTTCGGTTAAATTAATTTGAATGGTGCAACTGCCAGTCTTCAAGCAAAACAGCAGCACTCCAGGAGCCCTGCAAACCTCACCTGAGCCTGACAAAAGGGCTCCGGCACAAGTGAGCGGGAGGTGCAGCACAGGCAGCCCGCCCAGCTCCAGGGAAAGCCGCGGCCCGCGGGGCCCGGGCAGGGCAGCCGGGATGAGCCCGGGATGAGCCCCGGGATGAGCCCCGGGACGAGCCCCGGGACGAGCCCCGGGATGAGCCCCGGGACGAGCCCCGCGACACGGGCAGGAGCCCCCCGCGGCCCTGCCTGACCCACCGCCTGCGGGGAGGGCTCGGCGGGGTGTCCCGGCCGGCTCCCACCGCCCACGGCCACCGCAGGCGCCCTCCTGAGAGGCAAAGCCGCCCGCGCCAGGCCGGCCCCGCCCGGGGGTGTCCGCCCGCGGCCCCCGCCATCTCCCGCTCGCCTCGGGGGCGGCCCCGGCCCCTCACCCGGGCTCCCCCCTCACCTTCCGCCATGTTGGCTCCGGCGCCGCAGCTCTCGCGAGAGCCGCCGCCCGCCCCGGCGCCGGAGCGCGGTGGTCTCGCGAGAGCCGCGCAGTAGCGCCGCCACCGGCCGCGCTGCTGGGACGGTCCCGCCGCTCCGCGTTATCCCGCCTTCTGTCGAGTTATCCCGCCCTCTCTGCAGTTATCCCGCCTTCTCCCGAGTTATCCCGCCTTCTCCCGAGTTATCCCGCCCTCTCTGCAGTTATCCCGCCCTCTGGAGTTATCCCGCCTTCTGTCGAGTTATCCCGCCCTCTCTCGAGTTATTCCCGCCCTATGGCGTTATCCCGCCCTCTCCCGAGTTATCCCGCCTTCTCCCGCATTAATGCCTCCTTCTCCTGAGTTATCCCGCCTTCTCTGGAGCTATCCCGCCTTGTCCCCGTTATCCCGCCTTGTCCCCGTTATCCCGCCTTGTCCCGCTCTCCCCATGGGCAGCCGGCTGGCGGCACGGCCAGCCCCGTCCCGCCGGGCGGGGCCGCCCCGGGGTGCGCTTCCCGCTGGAGGAGCCGCCCGGGGATCCCGGCAGGAGACTGGGCTGCCGGGGAGCGGCGAGGCGGGCACTGGCACTGGCACGGCCGGGAGCGCTGCCGAAGCCGCCCCGCAGCGGGGCCGCTCCGCCGGGCATCGCTCCGCTCACGGGCCGAGGGCTGCTCGCACTTCGGGTCCTGCTCTTCCTTCAGCGCTCTGTCTTTCAGCAGTCCTGGACACAATCCGTGCCCCCTGGCGCTGGATCGGTGCCCGTGGGTGAGTGGCTGCAGTGGACGGGCAATGAGCAAGCAGCAGCAGCAGGATCGTTTTCCCAGCCGCGTGTACAGCGCAGCTGCCCCTCGGCTGCTGCTGTTGTTCATCATCGCTCCTGCTTAGAAGCGACTGAAATGCCAAATACTCGCTGCTGGTCCAACAGCAATTTGTTGCTTGCTTTGAGGAGCAACTTTCAGTTAGATGTTTGAAGACTTTATGCACGGTATTGTTTTACAGACATAATTTTTTTCTGGACTCCACCATGAAGTGACCTTTGAAAAGTTGCGCTGCGTTATATTTAATCTGGTGTTGGATAAAACAGCAAATCCAGAGCTGGGCCCAGGAGGGCCACAGAGTGTAGTTTTCTAGACAAACCATGAAAGAACCTGTCTCATTTTGCACAGCTTGGTGACAGCTGTGTATGCCTTTGCTGTACAGCAAATTACCCCACTGCTCATGGTGCTATTGATCCTCTTGAGGAACTGCGAGGAAGCAGGTAATTGCTCCCTGATCAGATTTAGTTTAATTTCACAGTAACAACAGGCATCGGATTTCAAACCACTGCTATGTTTTGCATCAAGGGAGTTGTAATCTCCTCTGGGGATCTGCCTGGGCAGGAAGCTGTCTCTAAACCCCAACCAGCTTCTGATTTGGTTTAGAACCACTTGTGGTGCTGCTCTGTGTGCAGTGATGGCACTGCACCAAGAGCAGTGCACCAGATGGTACAGACACAGTGGAGTCCTCCACATCGGCCTCCCAAAGCCCAAAATACATTTCTAATCACTTCAGAATTCATGTGCTCTGCTTATTGATCATCTAGTTCCAGAAAGTGTTTTCAAGCACTGCAGCAGAAGGAATTTTTAGAGTGACAGTTGACAGTCCTTCTGAGTTTTAGGGATCTTCTCTGGTGCAGCAGGGAGAAATAGGAAAAAGGAATTAAGATGGCCACACTAGTTGGACATTCATTACTGTTTGATGCTTTTTCTTTTCCCCCAGTGATGCAGAGATATCTGGGATGCAGGGCAAATGTCCTGTGTTGGGGCAAAAATCAGCTCACTCTCAGCCAGGATAACAAACCCCAGGAGAACCCACAGTGATAACTGAGCACCCTGCAGGAACCAAACCAGATACAAAGTCTTGCTACAAGAAAAACTGGGGAACGCTGGTTTACTTCCTTGTTCACCAGGAATCCTCTTACTACTTGTCAATCCTGCAGCTCCTCAGTCATGTCCCATCTGCTTTTATCACTAACAGCTTTCCACCAGTGACCCTGAGTGTGGGGCAGGAACAAAGAGCTGAATGTGATCACAGCAAAGTGAAACAGGCCCTTTCCTTGCCTGCCAAAGGCTTCCTACAACCTGGACACTTGGCTCCAGACCCTGAGCTGCCTCTTTCATTCAGTCACTGGGCATTAGCCATACCTGCAGCTTGTAGATCTTAGCAGTATCCCACAGCAACACTCCTCCCTGGGGAGTATCTGGGTCAGGTGGGATCACAAACCTTCTGGGTAAGCCAAATATGTATCTGAATTTACAAAGGGGAATGAGCAGTGCTGTGCAATTCCCAGGTCTTCCATACCACTGAAGCAAGACAAACATTTCCTAAAGAACAAACAAGCACAGACATAAAGCTTTGAGGCATTTTGTGGATTTACAGGTGAGTCTGTGAGTACTGTGTGTGGTACTTTGGAAGACAAAACAGAGATCACTCTTGAACTTGAGGAAAGCAGCAAATACCTGGAATTGCCTCAGTTCTAGAAAATACACTGTGGAAATTGAAAAGGAAGGTCAGCCTGTGGGGGAGTAAGTCCATTGGTAGGTTTAATAAGATCAGCTTTTTTCCAGTCTTTTTTTTAATGGAAAGAATGACACCATGCCACTGAAATTCCAACTTCAAGTGGAAAAGGGTAGTCAGCTGGTGGGAAAGAAACCTTTTCTGAAGACCTTTTGGACAAGTGCTCCAACAGGAACTGCAATCAGCTCTGGTGTCTGAGGATTAAGTACTGCATGCACCTGCCTGGCTGCAGTAGCAGCCTAACCACATAAAAGCAAATATAACTAATGATTTCACCCAAAAAATTCATTTCCAAATATGTAACTATAGATATCAAACACACCTGTTTATCTAAATCACCCACAGGAGGAAGCAGTACCCTTCCCTCTAAGTCTTCTCACATTAAATGCCTTTTTGTCCTCAAGGGCTGCCTTGCCTCTAGAAACTGTCACCTCCTTCCACCCAGCCCCCCTCACAGCACCTGCAATATGTGCCTTCCAACATGTGCACGTTGCACAGCAACATAAAATGAAGTCCCAACAGCCAAATAGGCCAGAAGGCTTCTTGAAAGCTGACTCTTTGACACTGGAACTCTTGATTTATTAGTAGGTTCTGCTGTGCTGTAGAAGGAAAAGAGTTGAGTAGGTTCGAGTTCTGCTATAAAGTTTCTTTGGTCAAAGGCTTGAAAACTGTTTTGAGCAGATACTTTGAGATAAGTGTTTGCTCGCTAGAGGGCCAGAGATATAGATATCAAACATACCTCTTTATTTAACCACCCACAGGAGGAAGTAGTACCCTTCCCTCTAAGTCTTCTCACATTAAATGCCTTTTTGTCCTCAAGGGCTGCCTTGCCTCTAGAAACTGTCACCTCCTTCCACCCAGCCCCCCTCACAGCACCTGCAATATGTGCCTTCCAACATGTGCACGTTGCACAGCAACATAAAATGAAGTCCCAACAGCCAAATAGGCCAGAAGGCTTCTTGAAAGCTGACTCTTTGACACTGGAACTCTTGATTTATTAGTAGGTTCTGCTGTGCTGTAGAAGGAAAAGAGTTGAGTAGGTTCGAGTTCTGCTATAAAGTTTCTTTGGTCAAAGGCTTGAAAACTGTTTTGAGCAGATACTTTGAGATAAGTGTTTGCTCGCTAGAGGGCCAGAGATGGTCACAATAGGGATGAAGGTTGTGTTTTGTTTGCTCTTTCATTGTTCAAGATGAAGCACAGCATGTCCAATTGCTCAAGTGTTTGCTAGTGTTGTGTTGTGGGTGATGTTCAGGTAAGTTGTACTCCAGCTACAACTGTACCCTTCCTATTGTGACACTCAAGACAGCCAGTTTGACACATCATTATTGGAAAAAATTATATTTTGGAAGAACTCACTACAGAAGGTGACAGAATTCCAAAAATCAAATTACATGAAAATATACATCGCCATTTTCTTTGTACATTAGGTGAGGAAAACTCTGAAGTAGAAGGCAAAGCAGATGAAGGGCCACAGAAAAGAGTAAAGGAGGGAAACTATTTTTGATACCAAACCCAGAAGTTAGTCATTTGAAAGCCTACAGATGTGCATGCTTGAACTCAACCTTGAGAAAAAACAAGCCTCCCCCCCACACACCCCACCCCACAAACAGGCAATGAAAAAGGCAAACCAAAAATTTCACCCATAAAAAGCAGCTCATTCCTATCTTGGACTAACTTAGTCAACAACCAAACTTCCAAGTGAAAGCACTCAAGTTCTTGGAAGTTAAAAATCCATCAGGCTGCTCAAGGGTGCTCCATGGCCAGTTTTATTGCTATACCAAATTCAAGAAGGATGAATAATTGGGTTTAAAAAAGGGGTGGGAAGAAAAAAAAGCACCTTTGAGACTACAAAGGTCATCATAAAAGAAGACACAAGTAATTGATAGCAAATCCTTTCAGGGTTTAATTAGGAAAATTGTAAGTTCTGATGGGGAAAATAAAAGGGACCACATTTCCAAAAAAAAAAAAAAAGATACTAAACTTTAATAAGCAAGAAATTTTAATTAAGCCTCAGTGGGTCAAAGGAAAATTAAAGTGGGAGGAAAAAAAACAAAACCAAAAAAAACCAACTTAGTATCCTAATTGGTTTTGACATGCTTCACAAGTTGCTGTTTTTTTTTTAACTCAGGAAACAATGAATAGGGAGAGAAAAAACCTGCTAAAATCTTTAGAATTTACACAATTCTATCCCTAACTACAGACAGCATTATTTGGTACAATGTGTATTTGTGGATGTACATGAACAGTATATATATTATCCGGATCATGTTGTGCTATGTACACATCTTTACAATTCTTCCTGAAGGTTAAAGCAGTTCATTAGATTTCAAAATGCGTAATCATCTTGTGTTGGCACTTGTTAGGCTCTTGTCAGCATTGATAACTGGCATGTTTTATTGCAGCCCAGTTCCAGCCAGTGTTTGCCAACTTGTAACAACAGAAGTCCAGCAATAGGTGGGTAGAGTGCAGGAAAAAAAACAGTGCCATGTTTCTCAATTGGAGACCTGCAAAGAAATCACAGGCATTAAAATAAATCCCTCCTCACCCTCAATTATTTTCAAGATGTTAATTAGCTTTTCAAGCTCACGAAGATTAACTATTACTTGTTCAAGAGCTTCACATACCTCTGAACAGAAGATGGGTAAATCCAAACTCATCACCTGAGAAAGACTGCAGTTAGTTCAGCACAGTGTCCAAGCTCAATTAGCACTTTCTGGCTCCTGTAACTCGTTGCTTGTCGAGTGCGCAGCGTGCAAAGCTTTGATTATTCACACACAGGGCTAAACGTGGCAGATTGAGCACTGAAAAGTCTGTGCATTACTTACTGTGAGAGGCAGGGACAAGTGGCACAGCAGTGCTCAGCAAGCACTGACAGCACAGCCCCCAGTCACACTGGGCTGGTCTGAAACCAGCTGTGGCCCCTTCTCATCCAACTCCCTGCCCATCGCTCACTTGGGAGGAGTCACCACACTTAGAAAAGCTTTTGCCTTCCAGAAAAGCAACACAGCCAATTACTTAAAATATTTGTCAAGAGCATTGTTTCACTATAGCTAAGTTCAACATGGCAACACAGCTGAGGTTAGTTAAGGATACTCTGGAGTGTTACTCACAGTTACTCCCTTTCTCCAAGACAGGAAAAAAAAAGTCAGCATTAACAATTCTTGCACTCCAGTTACAGGCAGTTGTACAAGACTTTCTGTTCCTTTGCTTAGTCTTTTGATCAATATTAAGCATTTCTTGTGCTTAATCCATACTGGAGAAAAGTTCCTTTCAATCAAAACATTTATGCAAAGAGGGACTGCAGAACTAATTTGTCACAGATGGAGCCTTCCCCCAACCCCCCCACCATGTTTACAGGAGGGTAAGAAAGGAACTCTCTCCTGTACAACTGTGATTTAAAAAAACTACCCAGCCAAAGAATGCAGTAAGCTGCTCTGGTTCAGTCTGAACTACACACAGTGCCACATTTCTGTCCCTGTGAATTATGTATGCTGTAGGTAACCAGTAAATATGGATTTGGGGTCTGCCAGCCAAATGGGTCAGAGCAGTTTATTTGCCAAACCAACCATTAAGAAAAGGCAGCTTCAACATGAAGTTCTGTTTTGCTTTGAAAAGCAAGAGTGGGAAATTATTAGCTCATGGAGGAAGTTTTTCCTTGGCATACCCAAGATAAAGTGACCAAAGGCCAGGGATTTAAGGGCCATGCTTTAATATAGAGCTTTCTACAAGAGGTTATTAAAAAAAAGTCCCATTAAAACTGAGATGGGATTGTGTAAATTAGAGTAAATATCTTGAGTCAGAAGCTCTTTAACAGGGTGGCAAAAAATGCAAATATCACGTCAGCTACTCTCAGGTCAAAACTTGTCCAAGCTCTCACAAATGCCACAGTTCAGTTTCCAAGCAGAACACAGCTGTTTTTATGAAGCTATTCCCAAGCCTTCCTCACTAAAGATGTTTTTTGGGCTGCTGAAGAGAACACCACTTTTCTTGATATTATTGACTGGTAATATCTCCATTTGATGCTTTCTGCTGTGCCAGGAGACTCTGTTAAAACTCTCTTAGATACCTGAAACAAACCCTTCTCAGTGGTTCCTGGCAACCTCACTGAAGTCTCATTTAACTCCTATGTGCAACATGCCACCAACATCTGCAAGATAATCCACAACTCCTGAGATAACAAGATTTAAGATGCTTTTAAGATTCTAATAAGCGTTCTTCACAATAATGAATACCAAGGAATTGTCACCCCCTTCTATTACAGCTCCAGTAACCTCTTAAGTGCCATTAATAAAGCAGGATGAATTCTGATAAAGAGAAGTTCAACTTCTGAACAGCATAAAACACAAGAATACAAGAGAAGTTCCCCAATTTTGGCAGAACAGGCTGTCAAGTGCACTTAAGTTCTTTTAGTCTTTAGTACTGCATACAGGCAAAGAGCTTCACTGAGATCATGCAGCTGAGAAGAAAGGTTTGGGGGTTTCTTTTTGCTTTTGAGGGGGAGAAAAATAGTTCAGCAACACTTAAGCAGGAAATCCTCAACTCAGGTAACTGACTTGTCTTGAGAAGGATACTTACCCTGAAAAAAGTGAAGCTACTAGCTGCTGAATAAGTGTCACTCAAAAGCAGTTTCTTGGCTTTTTCTTACACAGCGGGCAACTTTTCTTTTAAATTCTCCATTTCTGTCTTCTCTCCATTCTTTCTGTAATTGAATAGACAGCTTTCAGATGTCAGTCCTACAACAAGGAGTTGTACAAGCTCTAGGAAGACTCTTGTTGTTTATGTTTTCAGACATTAGCCATCTAGTCAACACCTAAATTTGCTTACAATCATTGAGCTCCTCCCTGAAAACCTGTGATATTCAGGACTTTCTGAAGTTTGCTCTGGGTTTCTGTGCCAGCTGCTTACAAGACAGTGAGGATGTAATTTTCCCCTTGGATTTTAGGCACACTCCAAGACTAACCTGGTGGCTTACCAGTATTTCACACTGTCTGTGCTAAAATCTATTTGCTTCAGCCTGCAAAGTAGCAGCAAACTCAACCTGCAGACCTCAAGCTTTTATGTGTTAGAGACAGTGTCTATAACTGCAGTGGTGAGAAAGGTGTACAGGTACTGTGGAGCCAACAGTTACTCTGAGATCTTTTAAAGACAGTTTCATTTCTCTTCAGTCTAGCCAGGACACTCCAGGACAGAAATACAGAAGTCACAGTATCTAGAAGAGGCACAGCAGTGTCCTTGGAAAGCAAACACCTCCTAGTTAGACATGGCTGTAAGATACTGGCTCTGTGAGAAAGACCTTAGGAGAACACTCAGCTCACCTACAGGGCTGGCCTCTGTGACAGGGATCTGATTTCAGAACTGCAGAGATGAAGAGCCAAGATAAAGATGAGCAGGAAGATAGGTAAAGAGGGAAGTCTGAACCCAGAGATGCACACATCAAGGTATCACAAAAACCTACACGAGAAAGTGCAGCCAGGTTTGTTTTGTGCCAGGCTCACAAGGAGCTCAGATGAAAGCACAGGAGCATCAGGTGTGGGTAAGACTGATGTGCTGGGTGCACATCTGCCTTCCAGTCAGAAGTGGTGGGGAAAATATAAAGAACCCCTTATTTCATGAAAAGTTGAGTTTCTGATACAAGCAATATATTGTTACTGCAGGGGTGAGGGAAGGGGTTAAAATCCCCACATTGTTTCACCTGATGCAATCTAGCACACAACACCTCTTCACCCCCACCTGAAGGTTGTAGTAGATTTGAGTGATAAATGGCATAACCTAACATTCATCACCTCCAAGTTCACTGAAACAATCAGCACATTGGAGAGACCAGCATATCTTAACTTTCCTATGAAAGCACAAATAAGGCTACTAATTAGTTGTTCTTTTTCAGCAATTCATGCAGCAAACATTTGGTTCCTTGGACTGGGACATAGGACAGCTTACACAAGATGGCTTAAAGCCAAGAAAAGCATTCAATTTGTGCCCTCTGAGCTTCAGAGCTTTAGTTTTTGTTTCTACTTTTTCTATTTGTAGTTCTATGAATTGTTCAGATTTGAATAGCAAGCAAAGTGTCCAATTTGACAGCTGAATCTCCAAAAATGTCATGAACTGTTCTATCTGTTTTTAAAAATATCTATTCAGGTTCCTGATCCTCATTTTTCTCCCACTCCAAGAGACAGTATTCCAACATGTAGTTCATTTTTCCTGAAGGCAGGTATATCTCCTGCTCCTATAATCCTGTGAATTGCCTGTAACACCTTATTCACTAAACTCACTTAAAACCAGAAGCTACTGACAGCAGACAAAGTATCTTATAGTAACTGCCAAATTTTATTACTGTACTAAACACAGGAGCTGCTGATTCTTCATTACCCTGAGTATGTTTTTTGCTAATATGAAGAGATCTACAATCCAGCAGGAGAACCAACTGCTCCAGTAGCACTTCAGAAGTTCCTTGAAACATGTAATGCCACAGACAAAAAATAGTTTCTAGCATCCAAAGTGATGCCTCACTACTATCTTAAAATTTGGATTTTTTGATTCTTTCATGCTGAGCTAGAAAAAGCTGGTTTCATTTTTGACCTTTACCCTAAGGCAAATTCATTTTGTGTCTAACTTTCCTAAGGAAAAAACCAAAATATAAAAACCCACTCCTGAAGCAGCTGTCAGAGTGGGGCACAATACAAAAAGTGTGATATCAGGAACTGAAAAACCATGTGCTTTCTCCAGGGTTAGGCCAGCTACATTCAACACACATGAGTTTGTGAACTGAGGAGTTCTAATTGCACTTTTAGTATTTCATTATTAACTTGTTCCTCCTGGTGCTCTCAGCAGGAAATGTCCATATTTCCTGGGTGTCTGTTTCCACCAGTAACATGACACAAAACAGGACATCCAACACTTAAAAAGGATAAATGAGGAAATTGTTCATTGCAACTTTTTGTTTTCTGTTTTCTTCCTATTAAATTTGTTTCATATGAGTCTGTTCCCATAATGACTTTTCAGAGAGCTCAAAACCACCTTTGAAAATACTCCTAACATAGCAGATCAAAGGCTCCAGGAAAGTACTAAGCTGCCACCCACTTTGGGAAGGCATAGTTTGGCTGACAGAACAGGTTAACATTCCATTACAAAACTCTGCATCTCACAATTCCCATCTCATTCTTCCTCACTCCCACAGTTAAAAGAGCTAGAACTTCTCTTTTGTGAGAAGGCAACACTCAGTGCTGAACTGCAATTCAAGAGCATGTCACTTATGTCAGATGAGCAGGGCCTAAAGTCTGCCCTCTATGCCCTTCCAGAAATGAGACTTTTTTCCTTCCCCACCACATTTTTCAGCCTCATTCTTCTATTCTGCTCTAAACACTGCTCCTCTAGAGAGCTGATAGCTGTGTTTATACACACACAGAGCACAGGCCATGGTCCAGAACACTTTGCTGGATCAAACCCTTCCATCTCACACCTGCAGAATCACCCTGGTTTTTGGCTGTAAATCAGACCATTTTTCCTCACTCCTGAGCCAGTCAGTCTAGTCTGGGACAACCCTCCCTGTTAAGCTGAAGGTCAGATGCCCAGTAAAGCTTTTGAGTAGCTTCTCAGAGCACAGAACTTCACAGTCAAACCTACTGCTCTAATCCACGGGACAGGAAAGACTGCTCTAGAGAAGTGAAAGAAACTTCCCAAGGCTAATTAGTAGTTTTGTCTGACAACATCACTGCTTTTCCCAGCACAATGGTAGCCTTACTGTTTGCTAAACCAGAAACAGAAGTCCATTGCAAGGTTTGTACACTGCAGACAATTGGCAGACCAAGGAACGCCTTACCGCTGCATCAACATTAGCAGGAGAATCACCATTGGGATCTGCCAGCATAGAAATAACACTAATCATTATAGTTTCCACTGTGTGAATGGGAAGCCAGCGTTCCTCAGGTTTTTCATAGCCATATTTGTCTTCTCCAGGCTCATGAAGAATTGAAATGCAGACATCGCCGTTCTTGTCAACTACAAAATAGAACAAGGCATATTTCAGTCATGAACAACATGCTGGCATTTCTTCAGGACAGTCATGAACTGCTCATCTTCATTCCAGCTAGTCTGAAACACTTAGTGAAAACACTTTATAAAGAAGGAAAGTAATTAACTATTGCAGAACTTAAAGTGTAGTAAGCAGGGCTTGCTGCAAGTCTGAATGTGCCTGGACTCCTGACAGAGGGCACGTGGGGAGGAAGGACTCAGCCTAACATCACACTGCAGCTCTCAAGATTATTTATTTAGACAGGCTTCCACTACAGCCTTTTCTGTTAAGTTCAGCAAACTCGAGAGTGACTTTTTTCCACAGCAACAGCATCAGCTGGATATTACTGGAACACATTGAAATATGATTTAAACTGCTGGAATTAGAAAGTGCCTGACAAGTGCTGTGGTATTTCCAGAGCTGAAACTGACACAGCATTAAAATATTCCCTGTCCTTTTGCTGGGAGCACTGTCTCCTCCCATCTTTGAACATCTACAGCTTCTGAAGTTGAAGGACATTTCTCTTTCCCAGTAAAACCATCTTCTGTTTTATTTTACCTTCCCATCCAATCTCCATCAGTCCATAGGTAAATGAGACATTAGGAAAAGTCTCCTTTAGAGAGACTATAAGATATCTTTTCATGCTTCACTAGATGAGGACAACCTTGGGCTTTCTACTGAGCTGTCAAGTCAGTAACAGCAAGATTAAATAACTGAAAGTGTAACAAAAGGCAGCTATAGAAGTCAAGCTTTTCCTCAGACTAGAATTTTGCACTTTGGAAAAAAAATTAAGAAAAAAATCCCTGAACAATTACCAAGAATGCAAGAACCTACTCAGAACAGCTTCTGAAAATACTTTAAGAGTATTTTATGCTCTCAGAGTAGCACTATTAAAAACTCTGCCATTGTTATTACTTCTCTATTAAGCGAGGATGGCAAAGTAAAAGCAGAGTTTCAAATTCCTAACATGAACAGAAATGTATTCTATTTGTCTTCACTTTCTCCATTTTAGTTCTGAACTACAAAAAGAAATTGAAAGTTTGACATTTCTTACCATTCGGATGCCAGATTTCTGTGATGAATTTCATTTTTGGCGGCCTCAGTGGGTAGTCTTTTGGAAAAGTAAGATGAGCCTTGAAAACACCACCTTCACTGGGGAATCAAAAATATCTTAGTAGAGTTTCTTGTAAGCTTAAACTGAAGATCAGAACTTACTGATGTTCTAAGTTTACACCTCACACAACTTAACATCATGTTGGTAATTAACAGTATCAACACTTCCATATGCAATGTAAAGAGTTTCTACATTCAGAAGATCCTTTCACAAGATACTGCCAGTTCCCCAAAATGATCTTTTTTAGAACCAGGAAGATGTTCCAGAGGGGAAAAACCATGGGGGTGGGAGGAGAATCAAAAAAGCTGCCAAGGAATTTACCATCTGGAATCACAACTTATATTTTTTTCCTCACAGTACATTTATTACCAGGGGAAAAAAAAGGTATTGCCAATAACTGCCTTTCTCAAGTCCAGCCCAGCAGACATCCATTTTCCTCTGCTAGAGGCCTCAGTCCTAATTTTGTGGTCTCAGTCTGCAGCAGTGAGCCCCAGTGAAAAAATGCAGAAAGCTCTGGCTGTGTGTAGAGCATTAAATGTTAAAAGACTTCCAATGCCACCTTTTCAAGTGACTCAGGCATGACAGTGAGGTGTTCTGCATTAGTTACCCACTCAACTGGAAAACAATAATAAACAAGAGACATCCAGGTTTTATGTGGAGTTACAGGCCAGGAATAGTGCCTTTTGAAAAATGTGAAGGTCTGTATTAGATGGAAAGGCTTACAGATGGAATACTTTGCTAATGTCAATAATATCTGTCCTGCTACTGTCATTTCTTCTAACTGAAGGTTGTAACAAGATTTGGAATTGCAAAGGCAGAACAAAAAGTGGAACATAAACCTCCAAAGAAGATGGCATGAGATGCACAGTGTGACAAGCTGCTCCTCAGCAGCCACACAGACAAAAGGAGTGGTGAACAAAAAACTGTTCAGTGCAGATTTTTTCCTGTATTTGTAAAGGAGTAGCAGTCCCTAAAGTGCACTGGCTACTGAGAAAAAGAACATGTTTTACCAGCTTTAACCAAAGGGCTGCAGTCCTAGCAAGTGTCAAAAAAAAAACCCCAAAAAACCAACAAAAAAAAACCACACAAAAAACCCCAAAGAAATAAACAAAAAAAAACCAACCCTGAAAAGCATTGCCTTTAAGAAACTTGGCTCTTTGAAGCAGCTGAGGGGATCTGAACCCACAGCATTTATTTTTCACAAGTTTTAGAAATGGCAGGCAGTTTCTAAAGAATCCTTCATCCCAGGAGAGGTAAGGATTCCAAAAACACTGTTTTAACATCCATAATGTCAAGACAAAGGAGAGCTAGCTTGCATTTGTTGACAGCCCCAAACCAGTCAAACCCTTTCTTTCCAACTGAAAACGTCCTTCTTTCCCTTTTGAAAGGAGCAGATCCCCTACTAGGCTGTAGGGGATCCCTGCATATAAATACAGGTTTAAAGTGGATATACATTAGGTATCAGTCAATGAAATACAGCTGTCAATTAAGGGAGATCAATGCCATTTTTAGCAATATTCCTTATAAAAGGGTTTCTGTCATAGAGTAATGCACTAAGTCTAAAGTCTTTTCAAGTAAGCTCAGAATAAATAAAGTGGGAATGAGACTGATGTTTGAATACTGTTTAAGTTAAACTATTATATGTGACCATCCTTTTCAAACAGCCCAGGGGAGAAGGGTTCAGTGTAATTCTACCCTGAAAAAAAGCAACCAGGGACTGGAACAGAAGAGAGCTTCTTACCTAAAAGCCTCAAAAAAAAGTTCAGGATCCTATAAAAATGGAGTTAAAACAACAACTGTTGCAACTTTTAATACCCAAGGTGACAATCAATTAGAAGCAGCATTTAATTACTGACAGAATTTATAAAATAGCCATGAGAATATCACATGTTCAGAAAAAGTCAACAGAAGTTGGAGAAACCATCTCATGCAAGACATGAGAACCACAGCACAGTGAGCTTGAGGAAAAGCCAAGCAATTTGATTACTGGATTTAAATACTTATTCCAAGTCTGCTGACAGACATACAGAACTCCATGCTGCAACCAAAACTGACCTCAAGTAAATGTCACTAGGCTTTTTGTATGGGTAGTTTACCACTGCAACAGCTTAATGAAGAGAACAGAGGTCATCTTCAGGAGCACACTTTAAAGTGGCCTCTCCCGGGCAGAGAGCCTTTTCCCAGAAACTGGAGTAGATGATCACCCCGAGGTACTCCAGGTCACACTTGCAAGTTCTCCCGCCTCAATCTGACAGGATTCGAAGCTAATTCTGTGGACTTCTGAGGTTTCCTCCAACTACATCCCACTTGAATTTAATATTTTCCTACCATCACACACACGAAGTTGTAATGGTTCAACACAGCACTATCAGCTGAACTACAGCCTCCCAGCAGCGACAACAAATAGTGGATTTTATCTGCCTTACTTACATGTGAAAGAAAACAGAAGCTGCCTCTAAGTGTCTTTCTTTTCCATACAAGTACAAAGAGATCACTGTTGCATTTTCCCAGGGGAGCAAAGCAGTTTAGAACTTCTACATAGCAAATCCAGCTATTTACAGGTATTCTGCTAGCAACAGAAGAGCATTACCTGATTTAGCACAAGGTTTTGGTTAGCTGCTATTCACTAGGAGCAGACTAGAACGAGTAAATCCGAGTTCATTCATTTCTGTGTTAGTATCAGTACTTACTATAGTGTATCTGGAGGACCAATAATAAGGACTTCCCATCGATAAAGATCATTGTCATCTATTAAGCCCGCAGAAAAGCCTTCCACTGGATTTTTGTTGAGCTCTGTGTAGGAAAAAGAATTTAAGAGTAACTTTAAGTGTCTAGAATACACATTGGCTGGTTTTGTTCCTGTGTACATACACGACCAAAAAACCCCAAAGTGACATTTGGCACTTTCTCATGGCCTGAGTGAGTGCCCTCAGCTCCCCCACCACAAACATTTGCCAGAGCTGGGACCATGGCTGACCCTAAATTCTGTGAGTGTAACATGAGCAGAAGGGCCAGAACAACACACAACTATGGGACATGGTCTCCTAAACTAGATACCAATGAGTGTTTGAGCCAGGAAACAGGCTTTCTAATAATACAAGAGCTTTACAAGACCCCCAAGGAGCCAGCTTAACTGAAGTCTTTAACTCTAGAAAATGTTGACAGAAGACCAAAGTCACATTATATTTTTATTTAAAAGCAACATTATATTTTGTTCAAATGATTTTTCTTTCAGACTCTGAAAGCATTTGAGGCCTGTGCCAGTGAATTCTGGAGATAATGATTTACTATATTTTGAACTAGTACAAGAGAACATGGAAGATAAGCTGCTATGCTGCTCAGATATGGAGTTGTGTGTTTTTATTTCTTCCTTTTGCTTCACAGTTTTTTCCATCAGTGATAAGCTACAGAGCATTTTAAGTGTATAGGCTACCTCATACAGTTATTGCCAGATAGGAGCTTCTCTGGAAATAGCTACACACAAGTGAAGTCACAGCTAGGTCTAGACTCCACTGAACTTGTGTTTTCAGATCTGCTCCAGGAAAAAAACCAAACCTGTAAGACCTGGAATGAAACATTTCAAATGAGTTTTGCCTACAATCCAGTGGTAGGGGTAGGAAGGTGAGAACATCTATTAACTGACAGCTTCAAATCAGAAGTTATATTAAATGCCATATTTATACCAAATTCAAATTCTTCATCCAGCATTTCTAACAGTACATACGAAGTCCTGACAGATCTTGGGTACTCAGGATACAGGAAGGGGGAAAGAAGTCATTCTTTCAAATGGTCAGTAATTTCCAGATTAAATTAAGAATAGTTATTGTGGAAAAAAACCCCACACACAAAAAACAACCAACCATACTTATTTTAAACCTGTCAGACTCTATGCAGTCCTCAGTCTGCTCCACAGAACAATTCGTCTACATATTCCCATTCTGCAAACCTAAAAGCCATAAGACTTAAGTTCAGAGGGCCTCATAATGCCCTCAGGCACATTTAGAGGAACTTGAAGTGAGAACCGTGTACCTTTCTAGAGAAAAAGCTGCCATTAAGTCCAAACTGATTTGCCCATAAGCTTGCAATCACTGGTGGCCAGTTAAGTTCTGAACTACTTGAAGTGTGGCTGAAAAAAGGCAAGAATAATCAATTCAACCTCTACAAAGAGGAGTCTAAGTCCACACTGGGCAAACAAAGTGCTCAGCTCACGTGAAGGACACCAAGGTCCTGAAGAGGGAGACAACAGGAATATCAACTTTAGTCATATCAACTTTAGTCATTACTAATTTAGTCAAACTTACCCACAAAGATGCCTCAATTCTAAAATCTCAAGGGACATATTAAAAGGAGTTTTCCTAGGAGGTGCTGCTCTACAAAGAGGAGACACTGGGCAAACAAAGTGCTCAGCTCACGTGAATGACACCAAGGTCCTGAAGAGGGAGACAGCAGGAATATCAACTTTAGTCATTACTAATTTAGTCAAACTTACCCACAAAGATGCCTCAATTCTAAAATCTCAAGGGACATATTAAAAGGAGTTTTCCTAGGAGGTGCTCAGAAGGGTGTAATCAGGAGAGAAGGTCAGCCACCAGTGCACCCAAGGTGCAAGACAAAGATTTGGGTACTGAGCCCAAGCACGTTTTTTCCTGACAACGCCTGAAAGAAAAGGCAACATCGCAGTCTCTCTAACCACGAGGCAAACCTCAAACCCAAAAGCTACAGCACGGCCAGGCCTCCTCTAAGCAAATCAGTTTTCAGACTCTGGTATCTATGAAACTTCGTGGAAACAGCTGCACAAGCCTGAATAACCATTTAATCTTAGCCTAGGTGAGTATTTCACATTAAAAGAGAGTTTTACCAGTCTCTTACTACCTCCTTAATACAAACATTTCTTCAGCGTGGTCTATTAAAAGTTCCACCACCTCAGTAGTCGAATATAACCTGCTTTTTCAGGCAGGATTTCATTTAAAAAATTGACTATTGCTTGTAAAAAAAGCCATCTCTGCTCAGGACCTTTACATCATCCTTTCAGATATTTTTAATACTGTAATACAGAATACCCACTGTAGTAACTACAGAAGTAAGAATTCAAATAATAGGTTTTACTATCTCACCCAAGACTTTCAAACTTGAATTTAAGCCTGTGTAACACAAGTGCCATCATTTCTGCATTTCCACAGAGAATAAAGGATTTGTGCAGAGTTCTGTGTGAACTGCTGTAACTCAAACTCCTCACATTTAGGTTCTTTATTGTTTGCAAGTTATCACTGCACACTGACAAGACTTTAAAGACTGCCAGAACTTAAGACTGGAAAATTCAGAATGTTTCTCTCTATTTAAATATGCCACATTATTTCCAAAGCAAATATACACATTTTCTTCTTTTTCTCAATGTGTGCTATTTCAATTTCTTTCTACATCTGTCTCAGCCTCAAACTACTTTATCCCTAAGTAGTTCAGAACATTTTTTGTGTATTTATTCCCAAAGAGAGACAGTTCTTACACTCTGACTCTCACCTAGGACCATGTAGCACTACATTGCAAGAGAGCTTGGGAGAAGGAATAAGATTCCTGGATGCCAACTCCTTTAATGTAGAACATCTGTAAACTGTATGAAAGGGACAATCATTAACAAAAATCTTCAGTTAAAGAAGATTGCTCAGTGGATGTTGCCTATAAAGCAAATGAGCACATCACTTTTTTCACAGGAGGTGCCATCAGTCTCAGCTTGTAAAAAGGTTATTTTCCTTCCATGACAGCAGTATTGAAGCACAGCTCAAACAGCTGCTGATTGCAGAAACACTCTTAGGAAAAACAATGAATAAAAGCTCATACACCTTCTCCATGAGAGGTATGCAGAATTACCAACAGCAATTTAAAAATGAGCTTTTCCATCCAGATTATTTATGTTAAACTAAACAACATGGCTGGCAGGCAGACAAAAAAGGAAGTCTCAGGAAAGTTCTGCACTGAGACATGAAAAGCATCAACCTTGGCTGCTTTACCATGCCAGTAGCTGCTACTCATTAAAACCTGCAAACACCAAGGGCCCAAGGTTTGTTTGGCTTTGTTTTTTTTCCCTGGATATAGTGAGTGTTGTGTACCAGAAAAGTTAACCAGCAGTACCACCTGTCTCCTGCCTCTCTCTGCACTAGTCGAGCCTCACACGGGAGTGAAATCCATGCACCAAAACCCCACAGGAACAGCGATGCAGGCAGGGCACAAAAGGTGCACACACGGCTCAGTGACACAGGGCTGCTGCCAGGCCGGTGTCACTGACGCTGCACCCGGGGCAGGGGGATGGCCGGGGCAGGGGGACAGCCAGCCCCCACCGAGCACAGCCTTAGCTGCTTGCAGCCTGAACAGGAGCTCCCCTAGACAAGTGTGGGAAGAGCAAAGGATTCAGCTCCCTTCTCCAAGCAGGGAGAAGGGAACAAGCTCTTAGGGCAGTCCTCTACAAAGCCCTGCTGAAGAATTGCCCTAGAAGTCCTGGAAAAGGAGAGAAGCCAGATACCTATGAAGAACTGGATCCTTACACATTATTTTTCCAATAGCTTTACTTTGGGATTTCTTTTTCAGCTAAAGCTATGCTGTACTTTTTAAACATGAATGAGTACATTAACATATTTCCATCATGTCCATGCCTAACTAAATGCCATTTACTTGCAACCACTATATATTAGTCTGTAGTTTAGCATTTCTGACAGTATTTTTTGCATTTCTGATTATTTAATAAGCATTTTTCTACCCAGCAGAAGAAAACAAAAATCCAGAACATGCACTCGCTCTAGAAGCAGTTTCAGGTACAGCCCTTTGCAGACCAAGCAGCAGCTGACAGCCAAAGCAGCACACACCTGGACAGCTGCCAAGCAGCAACATACTTGGAACAGAATCCAGTGTCTGCTTATAAATTAGACATTCAGTTCCTTTAATCCCAGTCCTGAACCTGGGATTAAATCCAATACCTGATTTGGGAGGTGAGGAAGACTAAAGGCCCATAATCCAACAGAGTTGTTTAAATCCAGAACAGATTTTAAAGCTCCATGGCTCCCTTTCCACATGATCTGCCACACAACACACTCAGTTCTGCTTTAATAAGGGCTAAAAGAACAGACAAAGTTACCACTGCCTTAAACTTGAGCCAACACAGTACCATGGGCTGCACTTCCAGTTTCAGTGTTTAGTTTACATCAAGCTAAAGTTGTTCCCACACTCACTGAAACTGCCTCTATATAAGCCAAGAGACTTCACCAATCCCAGAGCAAAACAGCATCAACAGAAATGACTAAGCACAACGAGGCCCACAGCTCCCTAGAAGAGCTATGTGCGGCATCCAAACTTTTCAGCCTGACGTCTCACCCAGACAGCCACAGCATATCAACTCTTCCAGTATTTTAAGCTACATTACAGTACAAAGCTTTCAAAAATCTGAGCTCCTATAGGTTTTTAATTGCAGCCTCTTTAGTAAATTACATAGTGTTTGAGTTTTGTGCAGCCAGTGAACAGAGTGCAACACAAAACCAGTCTAGGGAGCCCAAGTCCTGGCTGAGGCCTCTGGATAAACCATCCAGCTGGCTTACACAGCTCTCAGAGCAAGCAGGCCATACCAGCACTTGGTAACTGCTGCACCTTAGCCTTGTGTTGTCTCAGCAGTTCACACTAAAATCCTCATTCTAGACTCTTCTGTATCCCACACTGTGACTTCCATATAGTCCTATTACTTCACTGAGGTCAGTTATGATTCCCAAAACTTTCCTCCATGCAGGACCCAGCTGTACATCTCAGATTTTACAGAACTAGGGCTGAGATTATGATAAAGTAACATGATCTTTCTGTGGAGATGTATTCCCCAAGCTCTCCATTTCATCTTTCATCATGTTCTGTCTTGCTCCACAAGCTCATCCAAGAAGTTGAGACAAAACATAGCACCAAACATGCACACACTCCTGAAAGCCACCAGGGGAGTGACAAACAGACAACACTTAAAACTGATTAAGTCTCTGAAGGACATCGAAATTATTTTGAAGGGAGACTAAAGTAAGAAAGACAAAACCATCTTTAGCAGTGATTCTACCAATCATTTAAGTAGAAGCTTTAGGTTTGACTTTAGCCTGGCCTAACTAATTTCCAGTGCTCCACACATTACTCCTTAATAAGGGCAGCACTTCAGACATTAACAAATCAAATTTTCTGAGCTCAGACAATTTCTAAGAAGGGTTGCACAATAACAGGCAAGCTGCATCTCAGTGCAGTGCTGCACATCTTTGTGTACTGCTTCACTTGCCATCTCCTCAGCTATACCTGTGAAGACTTCCTTAGGGAAGCAGATTTCGAAAGGACAGAGGACAAGGCTGGAGGTTTCTTGTTTGATTTTTGGTTTATTCCCAAATTCCTAGCCATGGCTATAGTTCAGCTTTGCAAACAAGTGGAGAGCAGCACTAGCCCAAATTCCTTAAAATTGCCACTAGTATGAGAATTAAGGTACCAGAGAAACTTGAGTAAATAGTTTATTTTATGAGTAACGTCATCACATTATTCTAGAATTAAGGTAGAAATTGAGCTCCTTGATTCTGTATATTCTGTATCTGCACGGTCATAGGAGACATGGCATATCTGGAGACAGACAACTGGAAGTTCAGATTAGTTATTTAGTAGAAAATTGAGTCTTAACACACCAACCAACCAGAAACTTGCAGGTCTTTGGTATTGCCTTGGTTCTTAAGGAGCTGAGCTCTCCACAATGCCTTAAGCCCATGGAGATGCACATCATTAGACACTGTCAATGCTCCTTTAGATTTCTCTCTCACAGGTCCCAAAACCAGCTCTTAGACAGTCTCAACTAGACTACAGATACCCAGCAACTGATCCAACCTGGCAACCCAGTTTACCCAGCCCACGGTCTGTTCCCGTGCACCATTTCACCTGGGAGTCCTAAAGACAGGCACCAACAGTCACAACCTATTCTGAGGCATTTCCTCCTGCAGCACTCTTCACACATGGACCCTTCTGTGTACACACACTGAAACCAGTCCTTTTCCAACATCCCACGCTACAGAAGGAAGGTCTGCTTCCCCCTCCTTCAATGCATTTACCATTAATATCTAAACTTAAGTTACTGTGGACCACATTGTGCCTACTAAACCCACAAATCTTTTCTTTCAAAGCAAATGTGGTGTTCAAATTACTTTCCTGTCCAAATCACTGGAATTACAAAACATACTCATTTGATGAAAACCTTTGAATGCCAGTGTTGCTTGAAGTTTTGGAAATTATGCTTCCAGAATTAAGGTTCTCAGCAGTAAATTCAGAATATGTGCTCAAATTACCATCAGCCACGTAATTTTGGTAGAAATCAAGGTAAAATGTTTCCTGAACAGCCTTCTTTGACTAGACTGCTAGAAGCATGCCGTGTATCACATCAGACCAGAATCCAGCACAGTTACACTACCCAGGTTAAAATGGAGGCTGAATAAGGTCTGTTAAAAGACCACAACAAAGCCATTCCCAGTAAGTTCTGAATTTTGAGAGGAAGAGTTCTAAGGAAGGGAAAAACAAGGGTAGTAAAAAGAACTGGAAGAACCCTGATTGGGAAACCCACATGCAAAAGGAAGCAATTATGTCACCAGGGAATAATCAGTGTTTGCCCATGGTCAACTGCAGCACAGAGCCACATTCATCTGTCACCCAGTGTAACAGAAATGCCACCTCCACTTTGTCCTCCACGTTTGATGCCTCTTTCCACCCTTAAGAGTTAGACAAGTATTCAATGGGTACCTGTATCTGTGTGCATTTGAGTTGGTCACCCTCAGCAGCATTCAAGAGATCTTATCAGTTTCTGAGACACCATTGATTATCCCATCCCAAAGCAGGTGTCAAAAACAGGTCAGATGAATCACACTCTACACACACTTATTTCTCTCACCTGCAAAGAGACTTCAAGTTTTAGATGCCTACTGTACACAACTGCTGGAATTTGAAAGACAGGTGTCATCCTAGGTGCTATTAATGTAGTTGAATTTACAGGACAAGTTGATTAACTTCTTAAAAGCTAATTACCATTAGACTAAAGCTAAGTAAATAAAAGAAATCCAAGTATCTTCTGAGCAGTCACATACACATTTATCATGAAAAAGCACTGCTGCACAGAGCCAAGGGTTCCAGGATGTGTTTGGTTCATAGACAAAAACAGAACATTAGAAATCCACTGAAAAGGCTCTATGCCACAGGGAGATATTAACATCTGAGGGAGATGCTAATATCTAAGTTGTTGTGCAAGTCAAGAACAATTTTCCAGCTTGTTTTCTCTCCTGCTTATAATATGAATAACAGGTTTGCATATCCTAACTTGAGCCACATTGTTATTTAGAATTGTTTTAAGACATTCCATTAAATGACTCCTGACAGCACCATCTTCTAGATCAACAGCAAATGCCAGCCAGCTAAAAAAACAGCCAGCTTGACCTATGAGGTGTATGATGACAGCACAGAAATACATTTCCCTTAACTATCCACACACACAGAGACTGTATCTGAAAACCTTTACAGAGGGTTTCTAACAAAAAGTCTTTATTATTACTCTAAACCTGTGCAAAAGCTGCTAACATTTCTGTCCAGAAGAGCAGGTATTTTTATGGAACCCCATTTCAATTAGATTGCTATACTTAGTGTTCTTACAAGGCCTGGATATCTGATCTCTGCTCCAGCTGATATGCCTTGGACTCGAGAGTAGGAAAGAAAAGCAAGTATGAACACACTTTCACTTTAAGGATGGCCTAAAGCTCAAGCCTACTAGAGACTTTAAGTAAAATCTCATCAAGACCAGACACTGAAAGATAGGCACACACCACTGAAAACTGAAGCACAGTGCAGCTGGGTGAGAGCAAAGGCCTGCATGTGAAGTGCTGCCCTGATTCCATTCCCATACACTGGAACAAAAAGTGGACAGAGTTTCAGGAGTCCCACGCCCTCCTTCTCACACAAGCCACCTGCTCTCCTTTTTCCAGGTACTCAAGTCTGCACACATTTCAGAATTTGGTTGGTGCTTGCGTTCAGAAGAGCAGCCACCCTTCAGATCAGTTCCACTTCACTAGAACCCCATCTCTGCTAGGAACAAACTGTTACACTTTACATCAAAACAGAAGTTAATTAAACACACTACAGGAAGAAAATTGAGCAGAATGCCTAATTGAGGCAAGCAAGTTTCACCTACGGAGGTCACTTATTTTCAAATTGTTTAACACAAGGCTTTGGGGGAAACTAAAAACCAACTTGTATCAACCACAGAAGGGACCCAAGTAATCCCACGTGAATTGAGTATGCAGGTACTGTTCCAAGTCTCTCTCTTGCACTAAAAAAGAAATTTCAACAATATACAGAAAAGTCAAGGCAGAATCAGCTATAATTACATGTGGCTTCATCTGAAGACCATTCACTCTACTTGATTTATCCCTATCAGTGTCTCTTAAGTACATACATATAGCAAATCAATAAATCCTTAGTTTGCAGTTCTGCAGCATGTGAATTGAATATGCAGGTACTGTTCCAAGTCTCTCTTGCACTAAAAAAGAAATTTCAACAATATACAGAAAAGTCAAGGCAGAATCAGCTATAATTACATGTGGCTTCATCTGAAGACCATTCACTCTACTTGATTTATCCCTATCAGTGTCTCTTAAGTACATACATATAGCAAATCAATAAATCCTTAGTTTGCAGTTCTGCAGCAAATAACTACAATACTGAAGCTGGAATCAGTATCAATCACACAAGTCAAGACATTTGAGTTGGTTCTTGCATGATTTAATGTCTCCAAATGAAGCTCTTACCAACAAAGCAGAAATTCTGATTAAAGCATTTTCTCAAATGGTATTAATTTTGCTCCTTACTTCAGAGGATCTCCAACAACATCCTCCCATTCCACTACTCTCAAACCAAACACAAATAAATCACTGTACTGCCAGATCCAGATATGTCCTTACTTTGGTGTACCTTGTTTGGGGGGAGCAGAGAAGGAAAGAACTCAGAGCTAATGGTAAGTTTGGTTCTTTCCCTGAAAGATTAGTAAGCTGACCTAGGCAGAGCCAAGGCAGTGACTCCTTGACGAGGCAGGTTATTGCTTCATCCTGTTTAAGCAAGTGGTTGAGTCATCAAGCCTTTCCATTCTGTAGTTTAGCTAAACCTCACTTTCCAAAACTGCCAGCACCCCTGAAATTTTGCTGGTGGTGCTGTTATAAATATTCTCTCCTTTGAAGATGCAAAGTTCAGATTATTCCTACAAGAGAAGCATTTGGAAAACTAACACGTAGCAGGCAAAGTTCGCCATTAGTCACATTTATCATGTTATTTACAGTGCAACAGAAATTCAGGCTCCTGTGCTGTTGTAGTGATTGGAGTCTGAGCAAGGCCTGTGTTTTAGCAATCATGTTGTCTATAAAGTCAGCTTGAGAAAGGCAGCTTTGATAATTCTGTCAGCACAGCCTCACAGAAACAGGATTATCTCATCTGCTGTAACAGGGCCCTGTGCTGCCAGGGGGTTAAGGTGACTGCTACACACATGCTGTACCTCAGTACCCCAAAAAGCATGAGACCAAAAAAACTGATGGTCATCTAAAAACATGAAAGAGTCTTCTGAAAACAGTATGTAGCAGTGTCTATAATTTCAGAACCAATTAAAATGCTGTGTTTTACATGTGCAGGACCTTGGAGTCCTAATTCTTTGGGATAATACAGAATTATTGGTATTACTGCCCACACGAACAGACCTTCACAAAGGAGATACCAGGCAATCTAGTACCAAATTAGTACTTCACATCAGAGCCACTCAAATGACTGTCTTACAGCCAAACTTTCTGTAAGCCAGTGCTTAACTGTAAACAAAGGTGTCTTATACACCAGCCACCCTAGAAACAATATTACTGTCCACACGAACAGACCTTCACAAAGAAGATACCAGGCAATCTAGTACCAAATTAATACAGGCAATCCAGTACCAAATTAATACTTCACATCAGAGCCACTCAAATGACTGTCTTACAGCCAAACTTTCTGTAAGCCAGTGCTTAACTGTAAACAAAGGTGTCTTATACACCAGCCACCCTAGAAACACACATCTCAGCTTTGATGTATAAAGCGATCTTCACTCTGCAATTTCCTCTCCATTCACTATTCAAATAGATTTTTTAAAAAGTCCTACCTAATTGCCAAAAATTCAACTGGTTCAACATTACCCAGTATATTCTTCCGCAGAAGAAAGTAAAAATTGTTCAACTGTCACATTAAGTATTTAATACAGTTTTCCAACTTGCTAATTTTTAATTAGACATTTCTGCTTTGAAATAGAAGCTGCATACACTTCAAACTGCAATAATGCCATGTTTCTCATGATTAAGAAAAGCATTAAGAGTGGCTTTTTCTGTATCCTAAGTTGGAGGTTATTTAGAACCCAGCTCAACTTCAGCCAATGCTCCATGTTTATGTTACAGAGAACTCGCACTTCTAGTTCCACTGTATGCTACTGATTTAACTGCGTCCTCCCTAGGTGATTTTGCTGGTTGAACTAGACAAGTCTGCCTACTCTAAAGTCTCTGTGTCAGCAAGAATTTGGCAGAAAGATGAAATAAAAGTATTCAGAGACATACCTCAGTCTGTAAAACCTTGGGCTTGACAGCGCTGGAGACTGGAAGAGGAGCTTTACACCCTGTTGTCTACATTTCTTTTTAAAGAACATAAAGTTTTGGGGCTGTAAAAAGAAGTTTACCCTCCACCAGCTCCCCTGAGGGGTGAACTCTGCTTACCCAGTGCTACACTGATCTACACTTAAGTTCAGGGGCACTTGTTTTCTTTTAGTTTTTCCAGCACTCTGCCTGGAACAAATGGACAGGTCATGGCTTCTATTTCAAATTATTATCAAGCCACAAAGTACCTCCCTCCTCCAAAAAAACCACACCAAACCCCCCCAAAAACAACTAAACAAACACCCCCAAAATAAAAAATAACCCCCCAAAATAAACAAACAAAAAAAATACCCACCAAAAAAACCAAACCGCGCCAAACAAAAATGTAATAACAAATATGTTTGAATTTTAAGATATTTCCAGAAGCTGCTACAGCTTACAATTAAGTTGATTTGAGAGGGAACTGCATTTAATTTGACAGATATCCATAGATATCTGATCCTCCAGCTCTAGTTAGACCACCCTTTTTAACAAAATAAACAAACAAAAAAAAAATACCCACCAAAAAAACCAAACCGCGCCAAACAAAAATGTAATAACAAATATGTTTGAATTTTAAGATATTTCCAGAAGCTGCTACAGCTTACAATTAAGTTGATTTGAGAGGGAACTGCATTTAATTTGACAGATATCCATAGATATCTGATCCTCCAGCTCTAGTTAGACCACCCTTTTTAAATGACTTGGATATTAAGAGATCCCAAATCATCACTTCCTTAAAACTTAAAACACAAAAAACCCAAATCCATAAAAACTACTCAAACTTCTTACTACTTTGAATTGTTCTTGTGCCTAAATGGGGGCAAGCACATGTCAATATAAAAACAGCTACTACACTTAGTCCCTGGGGGATCCAGCTCAGTATTTCATTAGCAAAGGCACTGTGAAGCCACACAGAATTTGGGAGATGAAAAATTAACCACATGTAACTTGAAATTATATTTTGTGACTGTCACTGAATGTCCCTTCTCTCTGAGCATTATCAGCATCCAGAACATGCCACTGAAGCACACAAGCATGTTGTACATGGTGCTGTGGTACCAGCTCACTGCTCAAGTTACAAGCCAGCTTGCTTTCAAAAACAAAAAAAATAGAAGTCTGTCTATATACACTCACTGGAGCAACTTCAGCTTGCGTTGTCAAGTTTTGCTCTGTTTAGTAAGGCCCACTGTTTTGCATCTCACTGACAGCCAGCAGCCTCATCAGTTGACCTATACTTTGACAAAGGACTCAGGAATTAAAACAGCTCATTAAAGTGCTCCGTGCCAGACACCTTCTTTCCCCATAATTAAGAACCAAAGCATATGGGGACCAAACAGGTAGCCACTCTGAGAACTACTGTTTAACATTTCTCCCTTCTCCTACACTGTTTTTTCTTCTAGGCATTAAAAAGAAATATCCAGGGTCTCACCATTAAAGAATTTATACTTGTCTACTGCTCTACCATTGTACAGGTTTCAGATTCTCACTTCAACCTCCCTTCATTTCTGGAGGTCTTGCTTCAACTTCAGATCTGTCCTTATGGAAGCACAATTGAATGATCTATAGCAATTTAATCTAGCTTAGAGCACATAACTCATATCAACTGTCCTTTTACTGTTCTCCAAAACCCAACCACCAGCTACAACTCCATGACTCACCACACCTGATACAGACAAAAGCTGCACGGAGCAGAGAGACTGAGTATCAGTCCCACTGGGGCAAATACCACCAGAGTGGTGGCTTTTGGTTTGAGGCAGAAGAAACAATGTGGGTATTAACAAAGGGACACGTTGGAGCAGGTGAGACTTGGAAGACAGTCAGCAGTAGGGAAGGAAAATCACGAAGCTCAGCCTCTAAGACTTCAAGCAGCCTGACACCAGAAAAACCAGTGTCAGTCCAGTGCCAGCTGAGTTCAGATGTCACATAGAAAATAGTTTCTCCCATACATGGTAACTTTCTCAGGTCAGTTATTCCACGTAAGACTTTTGAAGAGTTCAAGACTCTTCTTCAACACTCACCACACTTCATGCACACTCAAAGTCACTTTTAATATGGTTTCAATTTCTTTTAGTACATGTAAAGAGATACCAAAGGTATTGATATTACTTGAAACAAAACCCCCAGAATAGCTGCATGGTGCAAGAAAATGGCTGCAGTAACTACAGCTGAATCAGTAATAGGGGCAACTAGAAAAGCTCCCCAGTTTTTACCAGTGCACATAAAGCCTTCAGATAAGAGTGAGCAGAAAGTTAAACAGAAGTTAACCCCTAGATCTAGTAGTCCACAAATGTACTTACATATTCAACCAGTCTGTGCTTACACAAGGCCTTAAGACCTCACAAGACAAAAAAAAAACCCCAAAAAACAAAAAAAAAAACCCCACAAACACAAAAAAGACCCCAACATCAAACCAAACCCCCCCCCCAAACACCACAACAGAAGCTGCATACTTACTATTAAGAGACTTCAACCAAATGTCCAACTTTCCTTTGTGGAGCACAATTACTAGATTAAAAGATAAATTCCAGACAGCTGAACAACTACTCTAGGTTACCAAATGCTTTTTATTACCAAGTCAGAAAGCAACTGTTGTACACGGTTTCCCTTTAGGGCTCATATACAGGGAGAGAGAAGCTTCACATCACACCCAGTCTGGAGCTCCTGCAGTAAGCCCATACCGAGGCATTATTAGCTTATCTGAACGTGCAGACACTTCACTGAGTGTCACTAATAACTTCAGCAGTTACCAGGGCATTAACAGGTGCATGCTGATGTTCAGGACTAAGGCCACAGTATTCGATTTTTAGCCACAGTACAAGATTTGTTGGGGTTTTTTTAAGACCTCTACCTTAAAGGGGTAAAACGTTCTGTGCCAGTAGTTAACGATATTGAAGTTTCTCAAACTAATCACCATCCAAATCCAGAAAACAGAGCTGGAGATGCACAAACACATCATCCAGCTCGCTATACTCGGTTATGCAACCTCATCTCCTTACTGCTAACAATGCTGCTTTCCACCCTACGGCTTCCAACGACATTAACTGAAGTTTCGGGCCAAAATCCACCTCCGGGAACTCCTGTGCCACCCAGTGACCCTGTCCTTTTGTATGGCTACTCGGCCAACTCCAGCCAGCGCTGTAATTGCCCGAGTTTAGGTACACCTGGCACACATTTCCTTAACCGGGTACAAAGCAGATTTTACGTAAGAGCCGAAAAAGGCCACCCGATTCCCGCAAGGTACCGCGCAGACCCGTGCCTTCCTCGAGTGGATCGCCGTACCCCGGCCCAGCAGGCAGAGGATGCGGCGAACATGTGCAAGTGGGGGAGGGAGGAAGGGAGCGCTGCCGGCGCGTTTCCCTTTAAGTGTGGCAGCGCACACATGGAGCCGCATTGTGCGGCCCCGCGCATGCGGGGCCCCTCGGCGGGGCCGGGCCGGGCCAGCTCGGCCGCCCGCCCGGGGACAAAGGGAGGGGGCGCGGCGACACCGAGCCCGTCCGACACCCCGATGACACCCCGCCGGCCCGGCCGCAGCACCCCGGCCGTGTCCGTCCCCCAGCCCGCTCCCCAACTCCTCCTCCCCCGCGCCCGTCCCGCCCTCTCGCCCCCGGCGGACCCCCCCGCCCCTCCCCGCGGGTCCCCCCGCAGCCGTCCCGCCCGCTCCCCCGCCCGCAGCCGCTGCTGCCCGGTCATGTCCCCCCCGCCGGTGCCTGCGGAGCCCCCGCCGCTTCTCCTGACAACAAAGGGGCCAGCGGCCTCCCCCTCCCGGGCACGGGAGGTGAGGGAGAGCCGGCGAGGGGAGGCGGGACGAGGGCACCGCAGGTCCCCTCGGGAAGGGGTGCGAGTGCGGAGAGTCAGCCTGGGCCCGGAGTGCCTCGTTCCGGGGGACGGGGAACGATCCTTCTTCCTCCCCTTCTTTCCGACGCCTCAGAAACACCCCCGAACATCAGCCCGCACGCATCCCCCGCGCTGCGGGACGAGCTCCGGCTCGGTTCTCCCCCCGCCCCGGGGAGACGGGACCGCAAGGGGAGGGGACGAGGAGTCCTCCACGCTTGGTACCGGGGGGCTGGGGGTGCCCACAAGCGCGGCCGGTGCCGCCCCACGCTCCCCCGGCGGGACGGGGACAGCCGAGGGGACGCTCCGCCACCGTGCCGGCCCCGCTCCCCTCCCCCGGCTCCCCTGGCAGCAATCGCCGGCCGGGCTCCCCCTCCCCCGCTCGGCCTAGTTCCCTCGGCTCCCGGCTGGGCACAGCACGGCGAGGGGGGGCCGTAATCTCCCCTTCCCCCTCACACACACACGCACTCCCGCCCGCCCCCTCCCCGAGCCGGCGCCCCTTCCTTCCCCCGCTACGGGCCGCGGCCCCTCCGAGGCCGCCCGGCCGCTGCTCCCCCGCGGCGGATCACCCGCCGCCCTCCCTTCTTTCCTCCGCCGCCAGCCCAGGTACCTGCTAGTTGTCTCCGCAGTAGCAAGGCGGACTGGAGCTCCGTCATTCTCCCCCGCTCTGCCCGGGGAGGGAGTCCCAGCGGCGGCGGGGACGGCGCGGCTCCTGGCGCTGCGAGAGGTGGCGGCGAGCGTCCCTCAGCCCGTCCGCTCCGTGCCCGCCGGGGGTCTGGCTCGGCGCCGGCCGCCACAGCACGCAGGGTCCCGGGCAGGGCAGCGCGGCCGTGGCTCCGAGCCGCCCTCCGCCTCCTGCTCCGAGCCCTCAGCGCCGCCACCTCCCGCTCCCCCCGCCAGGAATTTCACCGCACTCGGGCCCGCGCAGGCGCACTCGGGCCGGCCGCCGGGCTTCCGCGCCGCCATCTTGAGAGCGGCTGAGGGGCGGGGAGCCGTGCTGTGCCGCCATGTTGGGAAGGTCCCTGGCTGCCCTTCCTGAGTCAAGGCTGAGTGTGCGGGGAGGAAGGGAGAGCGCTCCGTGAGGGGACTCTCCTCACGAAGGACATTTAGGGACATAAACTAAAGCACAGCAAGTTCCACCTCAACTTGAGGAAGAACTTATTTATGTGAGCGTGGTAGAGCACTGGGACAGACTTGTGCAGGGAGGGCGTGGAGTCTGCCTCTGTGGAGAAACGCCAAACTCACCTAGACCTTCCTGTGTCACCTGGCCCAGGTGACCCTGCCTTGGTGATCTCCAGGGAGCACTAACAACCCTAACGATTCTGGGATCTGCAAAGGCCCTCATGAGCGACATTATTTGGAAGGAATGTGGTGCCCTGCCACAAGTTGCCCAGAGCAGCTGTGGCTCCTCCTGGATCCCTGGGAGTGTCCGAGGTCAAGCTGGACACGGTTTGGAGCAAACTGGGATAGTGAAAAGTGTCCCTGCCTATGGCACGGTGTGGAATGAGATTCTCCTGAGGTACAGCAGCCCCCCTCAGTCCCTGGAAGTGTCCGAGGCCAAGCTGGACACGGTTTGGAGCAAACTGGGATAGTGAAAAGTGTCCCTGCCTATGGCACGGTGTGGAATGAGATTCTCCTGAGGTACAGCAGCCCTTGAGACACGTCTGCCCTCATCACCAGCTGCACAGGACTGTCAGAACAGGAGAAAGTAACAACAGCGTCTGTGCTCAGAGCCCTGCTGGCCCTCAGGCTGCTGCCATCTTCCAGCCCATTACATACAGGAGGCTTTGAGGAGCAGCTAACCAGAACAGGTTAAAAGGGTTACCAGCTTGCTCACTCAGGATTGCTGTAAAATATACATTTTTGCCTCTGTGTGTGTGATGGGGATGCTTTGGAGCACTGTGCCACTGCACTGAGGATCTGCCCAGGGAAGAAGAGAGATAAAAGCCTAAATCAGCTCTTGCACTTAGGAGGCAAAGGGGCTTTCCTGCATTAGTGTATCCCTGAAGGGCAACCTAGGCTTGGGTTTGTATGTCCAGCAAAAACCTTTAGAAAAAAGGCTTTTGAAGGATGACTACAAGTCTGAGGACAGGCACTGCAGAGGGAAAAAGCTAAAAATTAAGATAAGTTTAAGATTAATTAAGTTTATCCCAAGGAACTAAGTAAAATGCCAGGAAAAGCCTGACAAAAATACAAATTGTAGGCTCACATGTTGACTGTGAAACAGATAATGTGATAAATAGGTGTGTGCAATTCTAAAATAAAACATATGGGCTGCTCTACTCCTCTGGCTTCAAGCATTTCATTGGATTCCCTAATTTTACATTTCAGTTCTCAAGTATATGCAGTTTCTGGCTAATTGGATGAAGCATTATTACCAGTGATAGAAAGCAGGAAACTCCCTGCTCTATTGCAGAAAGAAATTACTACAAATGGATTTAGCCTGTATCCATTTGCCAAAATGTTAAAATCCTTTATAAAAAGGAATTTTTAAAATGTATTTGTTCTACTACAAGGGCTTTATTTTCTGAACACCAAAATTGGCTTGCAACAAAAGGAAAGAGAATGAGCAATGGTAACGTCATTTCCTGTGTTCCAGTTTGGAAGGCCCAGTATAGTCTGTGAGTTTCATTACTGTGCTAGTGAAATTAATCAGAATATATTCCCAGATTTCTTCCAGTTCTGATTAAATCTGTGTCCTTTTCAATGATTAAACTGGGATGACAGAGGACATCCCATAGTGTATGATACCATTACTGAAATTCATCTCATAAGGGTGTCCTTAGCCAAAAAGAAAGTCTTTGTGAAAGCCTTTCTCCTTTGTTGGTTGACTCTAATTCCTAAATGTATTTTGTGTTTGTATTTTGTATTGCTTCAGTCAGGTTCATTCAATCTTAAAAACAATCTTTCCATAGGAGGCTATCATGTGCAAGTGCATTTTGTAAACTTATTATGCTAAGAGACAGTTACCCAGATTGGAATTCAGGCGTGTTGATGGGAAGTGACACTATTGTGGATGGTATTTCTCTTTCAGGAATAAAAAGTAGGCTTTGTTCACAATGTCAGCTAAGCCAGCACTAGATTCACTCACTCAACTTTCTGTACCTGATGTCAGTTCAGGCATGAGCACACTTTCTGACAGTTCTATTAATAGAGGACCTAACTACAGCACTGAAGACTGAAAGGTTATATGAAACAACTCTATTTCTATTACATTCTGTTAATCAAAATCATTCTCTATTGTTCACCTTTAGGTCACTCAGTGGCAATTACCTGACTTAAGAAAGAAAGTTTTCTGTGGTCTCCTGTACTTTGTGTATGATTTTCCTTGTAAAGAACATAGGAGACTGTAGGTTGGAAAAGAAAGGATTTGGTGTGTGCTGTCACAAATGACCTGGATTCCTTTATTCTGGCAACAAATTCAACCCAGGTTTATAAAAGCAGTATGTGTCATTATGGGAAACATGGGCAGTTTGAAGTGCTCTAACACTGCTCTGTGCAATCACCTTGTGTGCAGCTGCAAAATGTCCAACATGGGCACGGTGGTGAGGGCAGGTGTGTGACCAAGGCTTAAACTAGTTTAATGTTTCCTTGCAGCAGTAAAGACTCTGTGGAATCCCATCATGAAAATGGAGCTGTCAGGCCACAGCAGAGGGGAGCTCTGCTGGCTTGCATCTCATGTTGCCTGTCCTTAAACACACCAGGCTGTCTGAAAGAGGGAGAAGCCTTTCCCTGCTAGATGGAGTGATCTTTTATTCTGTTTATGTCTACTTTCTGTACTGCCTTGCACAAACACCTTGTCCTACTGTTTGTTGAGGCAACATGCACCACATTTGAGGAAAAGATCTTGAGATAGGTGAGATTGGTTTTTTGAATTTGTTTTACTGTCCCTGGCATGCAGCCTCTCTGCAGCCATTTCTCCCGTCTCTGCATTGAGTGGAAGGGCAATAAGAATTTAGATTACTTTCTCTTTCCTGAGACCATTTCTGCTATAATGGCTGTTCATCTCTGACAGCCATTTGCTGTGGTCCTTACTGCATTAATCTTTCCCTTGGCAAGGGTATATTATCATAATAATTCATCTCATGATTAGATAGGAAATCCTGGACTTTTTCTGTCACCTTAAAAAGGATCAAAGCTTCACATTTCAGCATTTTACTTTTCTTGAATATAATGTCTCTTGTTTGACTTTCTCCCCAGCTCCTCCTTCACAACACAAATCACAGAAACTGGTAGATAGTTTCTGTTCTGTAGAGTCTTCCAGGTGGATTCACACTGTTAAAATCATCTGCTCCCTTTCTTCAGCTTCTTGGCAAACTCAAAAAGCTGATGGTAAGATAGACACAGCTCCCTGTAACAAGGCTCCTCTAATTTTACAAGCTAGAGTCCGTGAAGAGACATTTTAAATGGTAGCATTGTGAAGTATCATTTTTTTAGGCTTAAAAACAGTTCCTGTTCTGCAAGGCTCCTCTAATTTTACAAGCTAGAGTCCGTGAAGAGACATTTTAAATGGTAGCATTGTGAAGTATCATTTTTTAGGCTTAAAAAAAGTTCCTGTTAGGCAAAAAAGGGACCATTTATATGTCCTTTGAAACATTTGCAGGCTTGAGTTTCTTGCAGTTTATATCTAGCAAACAGTAAAGGCTAAGTGTTTTAAAGGCTTTCCAGATCCAAGTTGTCACCAGGAAATAATATCAGTTTGCTGAGCAGTTCTGTGCTCCTGTCTGTCCCCTAGCACTTGATTTTGCTGTGCTTTTATTGATATATAAGTAGTTTTCTCTAAGGAATCTTTTTTGAATAAGCCTTGACTGAGTTTACTTGTGAGTAGTAAAATCTAAATTATTTCTTCATGTATTGTATGTAGAGGTAAAAGTTGGCCATTACCATGGATATGCATCATAAAGAGAAATGCTCTGAAAACTCCTTGTGAATAGAGAAATTGGGGAAAAGGAGGTAGCAATTAATTGTATTTTTTGTTTGATTCATAGCTCCTTGCTGGCTTGAATAAGAACATAACAAAGACTAAAAGCTGTTTTGTTCCCACTCTGGTGTGACCTATAAATAAAGTGGGGACTAAACTTGGACTGAACACATCAGTCTGGGCTCAAGTATTTGTGCTGAGTTCAAGGCTACTCCTACAGAACAGGTTCAAAAGTTTAACTGTTACTCAAGTGTTGCTGGGCTCACGTTTCACTGGAAGTGGGTGTGTGTGAAGAAGTGTGATTTCCTGGAAAAATATGGACCAATAAATCAGTAGCATGGCAAACAGAGAAAGCCTGGTAGAGGAATTGCTGCAGCTGCTGTAATGCATCTCTTCAGAGCTTGCCTCTGTGCAGGGCATGATGAAAATACTGACACTGACTTGTATGGTAGCAGTGCTCAGCTTCTCCAGCTCAGATCAGGGCCCTGCTGTGTTAACACTAATCCATGATGATCTCCTGGAGAGGCAAGAATCTCCATTCTTCCCTACCAGTCCAAACAGTCAGCGTGGACATGCATGGCAGTCCATGGTGCTAAATATTCTTGCCCAAGATACCAGAGCAAGCCCTGGAGCCAGAAATAGGAGCTAGTCCTGACTTACATCCCCTGATAAATGAAACCACAATGACCCTAATGTTCAAACCTCACCCTGTGTCTGTCTGTCATTTCTTAATAAATCCAGCAGTATTCCCTCTAGGTCACTGACCACAGATAAAGGCTTTAGCTGTGGCATGAAGCATGGACCATGATTGCTCTCCGAGGAGAGCAGAGGTAGATGTAGACTAAGTTGTTCACTGAAGGGTGACACCTAAACAAAGTGTTTTGACCTGACTTCTGGGTAAGATTTCTGGTATGAATCAGGCTTGACAGGAATGGTTGTGGTAGAACAGTCTCTGGATCTGCAGGAAATCCTTATGGATTCTTATGGTGGGGTTGATTCAGGCTTTTGGCAGAAAGGTGCTGTTTAAGAGCTGGGTAAACCAGAATGACCTTGTTCCCAACTTTATTTGTATAAGCTTAAACTATTACTTAAACTGATAACATTCTCAGCTGGGAAGCAGACGTGCCTAGTCATTAGTGGTAGGAGAGGGTAAAATGACCCCTGAGAGGTGTTCACTTTACACAACATGGACATAATTCCCTCAGAATTCGATTTCTTTCCTTATTATCAGTTAAAAAAACCCATCAAAATAAATCTGCAAACAAAAGCAGCAGAAATTAATGATGAAAGACTGTCTTAAATCCAACATAGTTATGGGGAGGGTTAAACTAAAATGAAAGTCGCCATTTTCTAACTCATATTTCTAAAGAATTGAGTGTAAGAAACCTTTGCTCTGCAACCTGAAAGCCTGACCTAATTGACAATCAGTTTAATATACCTGATGGAAAGCAGTCATGAGATCCACTGCTGTGTCAGTGTTCAGTCCTTGGAACAAACACAGGGTTTGAAATATGAGGCAGGTCATAATTGATTTGCCTTTTATGAAATGCTGGCATGGAAGAAAATAAACATCAGAATTCTTTCTTGAAGAAACAAGGACATATGCTCCAGAATGGCTATTTGTATGTAAATTTGATGCCAGAAGTTAAAATACTGTTTTCAATACTTCCTTTTTCTATTGTTGGCTTAAACAAGAGAGTTAAAGACTTGATTCATTATTTAAAATGGCAAGCTGAAAATACAAATTTACATAATTTATTTTATATTTATAATTTTTAATTACGTTCTTAAATAGCAGATTCCATGTGTTTGGCATGAAATTACTTTTTGACAGTCAGTATTACTGGAGTCATTGACTTAAGCTATGTGAACATATATCTTTTCAAACTGCTGATTTTGTTCTTTAATCCATCAAGTACTATCTTGTTTGTTAGATGCTGTGAGCGTTTAACTGATTCTTTCTGTTAAGTTACATTTTATGAGATTCGCTTAAAATGCACCAAGGAATCATTAAAAATGAGAAATAAAAATTTGGTTTTAGCTCCCCCCACTTCCAAGATATTCATGTCATCAGATCTCATCCTCCCACAAGTTAGAGTCAAGCATCCCACACCCTGATTTTGCACAAAGTTTGGAAAAGGAAAAATCAAACTGGCTTCCTTTTCCAAATCCATGTTGGGTTTCCATCTCTTAATGAACCAGGCATCAAAATGAACTTGTTGAATAAACTCAGATGAAGACATTTCTTTCTGCACCTGCAGATGAAGCTCTGCTGTAAGGAGCTGGTTCAGCACTCCACATGCTATTTCCAGCCACTTACTCAGTTACACCCACCAGTTCAGTGTTTTGACTTTCTCTGAAATTTCTGCAGCAAGCCTGAGCTACTGGTATATTCTGTACTTTGTGATGCTGGATTCCATGGCATGTGGGCTGCCCTTATTTCACATTTTATTTTAGATAGGGCTGTTTTTAAAAGAACAGACATACTTGGTTTAAAATAAAGAAATACACTTTAAAAGTTGTTTTTCCTTTTAACTTGCTAAATTCTTTACTTTTTCTCACATTTTATAAAATATATCCCAAAAATTAATTTTGCAAGATGTATCTGAGCTGATGCCTCTTACCTCAAATTGTGGAAATTGTTGATTATGAGATATCTAAAGGGCTTGGCAAGAAAGTTAATTTTTTCCTGGAGCAGTAAACTTGCAGTTCTTTCAGATATGCTCATATTTATACCTGACACATTCTGGTGCCTTTGCAAGTACAAAATTAGTGCAGTGCACAAAAGGGGAGGAAATCTGTCGGCAGCCAGGGAGGGATTGGATAGAAGCTGCCCAGAGATGAAGGGAGCAGTGGATCCAGATGAAACCTGCACGAGGGCTCTGTGCAGCACGGCCTGCACTGCACAGCTCAAGGGCCAAATCCCTTAATGTGGATGCACTTAGAGATGTTACGTGAGGATTAGTCCCCTCAAGGAAGCAAAATAGGTTAAGATAGTGTGAGTCCAGCCATCAGTGGGTTATCATATAACACAGTATTTGCCTCTGCTAGAAAATTATACAAGCACAGTTCTTGTATTATACACTGGAACTGTGGAACTGAATTGAATTTCCCCTGAAGGCCGGGGGAGAAGCTGGGCTTTGGAGCAGCAGGCAGGTCTGCTGTGGAAACAGGTGGGTGGACCAAAGGGATGAGCAGCTCAACCTGTGCAGTCTGGTGATCTCAGTGTGTGGCTGTGTAGGACTGCTTTGGTTTTCTGTCAGGACTAAGAGCTGGTTGGAGGAGGAGAAAAGGGGGAGGGGGAATGGAGGCAGAGAAAACACAGGTGGCTTCAGTTATATTTGGCTTTTTGAACAGATTAATCACTTTGTTGTACACTGTCCTTATTCTGTACTTTTAAATCATTTCTTAAGGAAGCATTTTAATGAACTAAGTCAGAAGATATTCTATTGACATAAGGCTCTTTAGAAGGTAAAGATTTTTTTTGATAATCTGAAAAATTGATTTATTGCAGTTCTTCCATGACTGCCAGGAATTCCTGCAACCATTCTCAACTTTGAAACAAAGCCTCTTCTTAGCTTCATTTAACTTCAGGATTTACAATAATAAATCTCATGACACTTTTTTTCAAGCAAATGTATCAGCTGAAGTTGATATTAATGCTCTATTATGAACAGTATCCAAAAAGCTACTTTGAAGTATGGAAAAGAGACTTTGCTGCTTGCTGCCTCATAGGAATAAAGAGATAATAGTTCTTCCACTGGTACTGAACTTGTCTTAAGCAAAAGTACCTTCTAAAATCATGAGAATAAAATTCCTTTATTAGCAGCCTGAGATTCTGTGTTCTTATACTTTCTCAACAGTGTGTGAAGTGTGCAAATGCCAGCATGACTCCAGGAAAGAGAGAAAGGCCAGAGTTTATTCATACACCTCATCATTTTACATGTAGACATCCTGAGGCCATCTTCAGAGCAGGTAAAATTTCTGCTATCAAGAGTGAATGGAAGGAGATTGTGAATGAAATGAATAGAAAGAAGTTGAATTTCTATCTTTTTACTTTAATATTGCTAAGTAATGAATAAATTATTAATATAGTAATTTTATTGCTGTGGTTTAAAATTTTGTGAAGAACATTGTATTCAAACCAGAGCTTTAAGAACCAAGTGCTGAAGCCTGAAAACATCTTGTACATTAGTTAACATGAATCAGATGTTAAGTAGAACTGTGCAAAGTTTCAAAGTTTTAATGTTTATTGTTTTCTTGCTCCCTTTAAATTATTTATGGTACCATTTGCTTTAGGACTGCAGGCTTGAGGTCCCTTTGCTTTAGCAAAGGAAATTAGTAGCAGAGAGAAGAGTTCTTCCCAACTATTTTCTCCCAGGTTACCAATATAACTGATTGAAGATCCTTTCCACACTTGATGGTTTCTTTGCTCCAGGTTCATGGGCTTTTTTGGGTTTTTTTAATTTATTTTTTTTTTTATTTTTTTTTAGTTTTGGGGTTTTTTATTATTATTGTTTTGTTTCATTAAAAGTAGATGTTTGACTGGTAAAGATTTTCACAGATTTTTAAATCTTTGGTGGATTAAAATCAAACAGAAGATGCCCAGGACAAGAGTGACTCTAGCTACTTTGTCCATTTGTTCTCTTGTTTTTGAACTGGGAGCTGCCCTCTGCCTAAGGTGGGTACCTATCACTGATAGTATAGGTAGATTTTAATCCAAATTCCCTATCTAAATTGCATTACAACTTTAAGAACTTCCAAATATTTGCATAATAACTGTCATAAAAACCAGCATCCTGGGGTTAGTGCTTAAAAATGACCAAGTTTTCTTTTGTTGCTGGCAGAGTTTGTTTCACAGTGCTATCTCTTAAGCATGGCTATAGTGAATTCATGTACCCATCCTCCCCAAAAGGGTGAATACAGCCTCACTTTGCCTTGCTGGAAGCACTGAGAGTGACAGTAAATATCTTTGTGCAGGATTTACTTCTGGGAAATAATACATCCTCAATACTTAATTAGACTATTTTAAATTTAAATCAATGTTTATTCAAATTTTTAGTTAACTCTGACCTTAACATTCTCCGTAGTGATCAAAATACTGTGTTCACTGCAGTTCTTCCCTTTCAGTCTGGAGGAAATGAGGCTGGAAAGAGAGAGGCCTCACAGGGAAAGGCCTCCATTCTTGTTCTGTCAATGCTTGTCTGTCTGTCATGTCTCATAAGAAATTACTTCTGTCTCCTTTGCTGTTGTCTTAATGAAGAGGACTCTGGTGTATCACAGTGAAGACTGCAGTGGTCAACTAATGATTCTTCTGGGGATGAATGTTTCACTGTGGTAGAAAGGTCAAAACATAGGTTAAATAGACATTTAATTCCAGTATTTCCTTCCAGAATCCAAGCAGATGTCACAGCCCTTTTCTGCTATAATTGTATCAGAATCATCCAGATTCCCAAAATGCAAGAAATTCACTTATCAGCTATACCAAAAAAGATAAGCTTGAGCTAAAAATATGGTAAAGGCCGAAGCAGATAAACTGGTTGGTGAAATAGTATCTTTGGTGCACAATTACTATATGTCCTCACTTCTCTTGAGCTCCAGTAGCTGCTCTGTGCTTGACTAAATCTCAGCTGGAAGAGGCAGCTCTGTTCCAGCGATGTGCAGCTTTCTCCTTTGTCTGATGTTAATGCAAAATGTTCCCATTTGCAAAGGAGGTCTTTGCTTTTCTTTCTGTTTTTTTTTTTTTCAGAGAAGAAGAAGGGAGCAGTTAATAGAATTGAAGTGTGTTCTTCTTTTGCTGCTCTGTGATTATGTGCTGGAACTGTAATTTCTTCTGCTATACCTTTTGGGACAGAATTATAGGGATACAACCAAGGAGAATGTCACCTGTGAGATAAGTTATCTAGGTAAGCTCCCCAAGAACTTTTTTGTAAAGCTGCAGTTTGTTTCCTAATTTAAAAGATGAAGGAGAAGAGTCTGAACTAGCTTCCCTGCCCAACCAAAAGCATCATCTGCATTCCAGGAAGTAGGAAGCTATATAGAGCTTATTTGTCAGTAATGATGAAATAGTAGGTTTTATACTTTAGTGTGTATAAATTTTGTTTGCTGCCAGTGAATCTACCCTGGGTTTTATGCTATTGCTCAGGCAACAAGAAAGAAAGCATTTTAGATGGAAATTCAGGGTGAGGAGTAAAACAGATGTGGTGACAATGAAATAGTAGGTTTTATACATTAGTATGTGTAAATTTTATTTGCTGCCAGTGAATCCACCCTGGGTTTTTGTGCTATTGCTCAGGCAACAAGAAAGAAAGCATTTTAGATGGAAATTCAGGGTGAGGAGTAAAACAGATGTGGTGACTAAAACCAGCATTTACTGAAAATCACAGAATGAGAATCTTCCTAGCAGATATTTTCCAATTAAGTGTCTAGTGGATCAGGTGGTCCAGCTGGTTTTCTTGAAGTTTTTGGTAGTAGTGGACTACTATAAAGATTGTTAATCTGGATGGCTAAGGCTCTTGCAGCATATTTGTTCCACAAGATATGGACAGAGACTCAAATTAAATAATGACTCACACATGTATTTCTGCCTGCAAAGGTGAAGAAAAACTCTTGGCACTCTAGTTTTGATTATTCAGGTACTAAATTTCATGCTAAAATATGAAATATTTCCTAACAGCTTTTGACATCATTAGCAGTTGCTACCTGAGTGTTAATCATGGCTAATGTAGCTGCAAGCAGCACACAGAGATAGAGCAGATTCAACAAAGTACAGGTGCAGAATTTCTCAAACTTCCCGTGGAAGGAAAGTGCTCAGGCTCCCTCCCTCCCTCCCTCCCAGCTGTGTATTCCAAGGCAATAACAGCTTGGCAAATGTGCATCAGTCTGGAGGGCTGAAAGGCAAGAAAAATGTACACATTAGCAGCTGAGTCATCTCTGGAGTTTTGTAATATAGACTTTTATGAGAACAGGATCAAGTGTTGATTCTGTAATAAATCTGCAACTGAAAATTATGCTACTTTTATAGATGATTACATTTCTTGAGTTGCCTGCCCTGCTGTCAGGCTGGTCACTGCTTGGTCTGAGCTGTCAAACTGCTGCCCTCCAGACATGCAGCCCAGGTGTTCATGTCTCACTGCAAGTCTGCCTTTATGTTTTAGCACTGCAGACTGGGTTCAAAACCAAAGTGAGTTATTGTGCAGCCTTTGTACAAGTAGTGACAAACCTTAAACCCCCACAGCCTCTTATCTGAATGTCTCACTCTGCAGCTCTTTTGCAGTCACTATAATTGTCTTTGAATCTCCTTGGAGTGGAATATTTCAGGTGGGTCTGGACATGCATTTCCTGAGCTGTCTGTCTACCAGATGGATGTTAAATTTCACTTTTTTGAACTTGTCAGACACTGAAATGATTAAGTTGTGCACCAATCCAAATGTCAATTATTTGCAGAATCTCATGATTTATGAATTTGCTTCCATCACAAGAGGCTTAAAATACATACACCTTAAAATGCAGTCCAGTCTTATATGTTCTGCATTAAATGCATGCTTGTTGTTTCTAACTATATTGCAGCAATTAATTATATACTTGCAAATACACACAAGTATGTATTTTCTTTTGGTAACTTAATGTTCTCTGTCTGGGTAATGCGTGAGAGAGATACCAAAAGCAGCTTATTTCGTTCTTCCTAAAATAAGTATTGTTAGGTCTAGTCAACAATTAATATTATTTTCATATTTAGTTTTTTACAGATTTTGTTGTTGTTTGCTATTCAGTGGCTTATAAGCTTCTTTTTTATACATGTGTGGAAATGGTTTGGAGTGAATCAGGATAACAAAATACTTTCAATTTACATCTTTCTGACATCTTGGTTCACTATTAATGCCCCTTCTGATGTAGCTTTCTGGGAAAGCTCTGGCAAACCTCCAAAGCTGTTCACGGATGTGGCAGCATCCACCATTAGAGCATATTTGGATAAATAAATACATTCAAAGGCATTTTGTAGTAATACTTGGAAATCCTCTCAGGAAAGGCAGAAGCTCTCACATAGGCTGAGTGTAAGCAGTCCTGTCAGGATTCAGGCGTGGCACATTTGTTGGCCTGCTGAGGATCAGCAACCACTTTAACTATCACCAAACATCTCTGTTCATCTGGGGGTCTCAGTTGCTTCTGTCAGGCTCAGCCATCAAAACAACTTTTGGTACCTCAGCTAGATTCCAAATGGTGTAAGAAAATATGTTGCTCTGTGTCAGGACTAGTGCCAAACATGAGAATAATGAGGTTCTGACTTACTGCTCTCATGGGAGGGTTTAACTGCATGGCACAGCTATGAGATCTCGTGCTCAAATGAACCACCAAGAGAACAGAGCTTCTGAAGGAGTATGACAGGCATAAAAAGGAGCTTTTTATATTGCATGGGCACCTGGCACCGACAGGGTAAGCTGTGGAGGCAAACACTACACTTGTTCCAAGAAAGGAACTGCCTGGCTGACAGAACAAATAAGGAAAAATTTTAATTGGCTATAACGAAGTGAGCTGTGATCTTGCCTGACTTATTGACTTGTATTGTACAGTGGCATTCTATATATGCCCACAATGGGGATTGTCACAAACTTTTGGTGGAAGTTTTTGGCGCAGCATGGTCTGGGCAAACATGAAAATTGTGTTTGGAGAACAGGACAAGCATGCAGTTAAGGCAGGGTGGCTATCAAGGGATGATGGCTACAGGAACTGAGGAAGGCAAAGTCTCAGGGGCCCTTTAAAAACCACTGCAGATTTGTACCCAGATTGCACAGAGTGTACAGGGTGTACCCACCAGTGAAACCCAGAGTGAGTGGAAGGAGGTGGCTTGTGACATTGAGGGAAGGGAGAAGGGGGATGTGTAGACAGAGGTGATGGCACCAGTGGCCAGGTAGTACAGCAACAAAAAGCATGAAGTGGGATCTGAAAACTTTAATGAAGGGCAAAAAGGGAATCAAAAGAAGTGTCCAGAACTGATGGGTTTGTGTTTGTGAGGAACATTTTGTTTAATCTGACTCTGTCTTTGGAAAATCTGGAGTTTGGAAATTCTGCTCTATAAAGCAGAGTCGTGTTCTTGCCACAGCAGTTATATTAGAAACCTGCTTTTGGCCACCTCAGAACATCAGCTCTAGCAGTAAACGCCACCGAGAGCAATACAGGATGTGCCCTGGATACTCCGACGACGGTTGGATCAAGAGACATTTAAAGCATCCAAAGTGAGAGCTAAACCCTGACGAGCTGTCCCGTGAGTCCTTCCTTACAAGGCCCGAGCTGTGGCTGGGATCAAACACGGAAAACATTCCCGGGAAAGGACTCGGGGCCGGGCGGGGCCGGGCGGGAGCGGGCGGGGCGGCCGCGGCCTCGGGCGCCACCCAGCGGCGCGGCGCCGCCACAGAGAGTTGTGTTCTTGCCACAGCAGTTATATTAGAAACCTGCTTTTGGCCATCTCAAAACATCAGCTCTAGCAGTAGTAAACGCCACCGAGAGCAATACAGGATGTGCCCTGGACACTCCGACGACGCTTGGATCAAGAGACATTTAAAGCATCCAAAGTGAGAGCTAAACCCTGATGAGCTGTCCCGTGAGTCCTTCCTTACAAGGCCCGAGCAGTGGCTGGGCTCAAACACGGAAAACATTCCCGGGAAAGGACTCGGGGCCGGGCGGGGCCGGGCGGAGCGGGCGGGGCGGCCGCGGCCTCGGGCGCCACCCAGCGGCGCGGCGCCGCCACAGCGCGCTCGCCCTCACGGGCCTTCGAGCTGGGCTGCGATCGCTGTGTGTGATTCTCCTTCGTGCGCGGCCGGGGATGGAGATAAAACTAGCGCTTTCCACCAAATTGTGTCCATTCTTTATTGCTTCCAAGAACTTCCAAGGAACTCTTGATTTCGCTGGGTTAGTTAAGCGCTGGGATAGTACGGGTAAGGTGACATCGCTCAGAGAACATCCTGTGGTCTGTAGCACAGGAAAGGGGAGATAAAAGAAGGAGAATATAGAATGAAATACTCCTATTGAGCACATGGACGCAAAGGACTCTGCATTTTGCAAAAGGGCCAGAAATGGTAGGTGATATTTTGTTTTTCAGTTAGTCTAAAGTGTGAAATACCCAGTTCTTAAAAAAAGCCCAACCACAGACCTGTGTCTTCATGCATGAGTCACGAACCATAAGCAGTCCTTCTTCAAATTAGCTGCCTCACTCATAAACTTTTAAGAGTTTTCTGGTAATTTTCACTTTAAATTTTATTAATAGGGTGAAAAAAAAAATAGCTTCTGAAGTTGGTAATCCATAAAGTTGCTCAAAAGACATGTGACTGAATGCTTATAAAAATGTGAATAGACAGAAGAAAGAAGGCAGATAAAGGTGTCTACATGTGCCAAAAGAACAAGAATGTCTCCCTGTGTGCCCTCCTCCTCCTCTTTTGGACCTGTTTTTTGGGGGAGAAAGGGGAAAACAGTCCTGTTTTAAAGGCTGATTGTGCTTTCTTTCTTTCTTTCTTTCTTTCTTTCTTTCTTTCTTTCTTTCGAAAGACTTTCTAGCTCTGACAACTCACTGACAACAAAGAATACTGTTATTTTTGCATTTGTAGTTTCTGTGAGAGCACTGTGGAGTTGTTTTATTTCTTGGGTGCTCAATTGATTACTTTGCTTTTGTTTGCATTTACTTTGCCTTGTCTTCAAGGCCATGGTCTTCAGCAATTTTGCAAAACATAGCACTGCAGCTTTTTTTCTTTGCAGGTTCTTCTGGCTGCAAGGAACATTTCAGCTCTTAGTGGCTGTGCTTCAGTCCGGAAATGACCGTAGTGATTGAAGTTCCTCATAGCCCCAGCACATCACTTTTGTGTGAGGAAATGCTTCATCACCCCTACTGAGTCTCTGCACTGGAAACATGCAAGCCCCCTGTGAACGTGAAGACACAAACTTGCTGCTCCAGCCACTGTTTGAGGGACAGAATTATGGAGCTGCTGCAGAGGAGGGCACAGAGTGTCCATCTGTGGCTGTGTCAAGGAACAATCCGGCAAAGAGGGATTGCCTGGTAGTTGCTGTGCTGTGCTTTGGGAATTTAATAAATTTCATTGATTGGTTCATTGTGCCAGGTGAGAACCCATTTTCCTCTTCTAAAGAAAAAGAAATTTAAGTTCTTAACAGTTCTACAAATGTTTCTAAAGTAAGGTTATGCTTTATGTCTTTGTACTTTCTCTCATTTATCTGCTTTAGCCTGTTGATCATACTCTTAATGAAACTTCCAATTATAAATCTGGAAAGACCTAGGAGTGATTTACTAGATATTAATAGTTAGTAGAATGCTTATAAAAATAAAATAATACTTTAAAATCTAGCTATCTTATAAACAGACTTTAGCATACAGGGCAACTGGTCCATTTTTGTGGCTGAATTCTACAGAGGTGTGAGTAAAGAGCTTCTCTTTACTGTCCACAACAGTTTGTTTACAAGGCCTTCTTTAGTAGATTCTATATGTTATTCCTCTGTCTGAAGAATACTGATGCTATTCCCTCCATTACAAGTTCAAAAACGATGAGATTTTTGTGATAACTTTGTTATCCATGTTAGGGGTGTTATCCTTAGGGGAGGCTTCACTTCCTTGTGAGCTGCTGGCAGTCGTGTGATTTCTGCAATTAAGAGTGAAACATGATTGCAGAAAAAGAACAGAGACCCACTTCCTTAAGCCTTCTCCCACCCACAAGTTATGACTTGTTGTCTAATAAATCATATCCTTCCTCCAAAATATGATTTTTAAACTATTTTTTTCCCCAGCTGAAAATGACCAAGAGTTGCTTATAGTAAACTGGAGGGAAAATATGGAGCTTTTTCTCCCATCTAAATTGTGGTCTGTGTAAATTCTTCTATTTAGTACTACTCCTAAGCATCTCCCATCTTCCAGGGATCTGATTTAGAAAATAGGGGAAACACTTGTGAGCTTGCTATATTTTACTTCTGAGTAACCTGGGAAACAGAAATATTTTAAACCTTGAAAAAACCCAAAGGATGGATTCTTGAGTTCGGAATTAATACCTAGTTACAGCACACAAAGTAATTATTTTGCTACTTCAACTATTGAGAAATGTAGGACAGTCAGTCAGTATCTTTAAAAATGGAGAGTGTAGTGGGTTTAAGAGTTTGAGCTCGTTTTTTTGAGCTTGCTTTTTAACAACACAAGAGGGAAGGAAGCAAGTAGGAGTGCAGTGGGAGTGCATGCTGAATGACACTGCAAGGCTGTGAGTGAAAAACTTCTGTGAATGCATTCTGTTGTCAAGCAACTTTCCTTGGAGAGGGGCAGGGGACAGAAGGGGATGAAAATATCTTCAAGGAAGAGCTTGGATGCCAGAAGGGTATCCCCTTGGGAGGGTTAAGATCAAGAAGCCATTTGGCTCATTCCAGGCTTTGAACTATTCAGGGGCTCCTGAACCAGCTAAGAGCTTAAAATTCTCCCACCATGCTCCCAGGTGCCTTCAGGGACATGCAAGAATTCAAGAGCTGAGGTGGGGATAGTGGCCAGGCCTTTGAAACATCCCCTTGAATTACACTGCATGACTAAACCACATTTTGCTTGGTTCTATGGCTGCTGGACCATGGGGAGGTCTGTAAGCTGCAGTTTATACCACAGCAATAAAATACTGTTCACCTGCTAGAATTCAGTGCCACTGCAGGATTCTTGCAGCAGTGCCTTTGAGTTTGGCTGTCCAAGTGTGTGACCATGTTGTTAGATTCAGCTAACAGGACAGGGAGGAAGGGGAGGTGTGAGTATCTGCTTAGAAGTAAACTGGCAGCAGTTACAAAGTTGTGGTTTCCGGATAGTTTTGCTCTCTGGCTTTGACAGCGTTTGCATCACAGAAAACAAGCTCTTCCCCTTGGATGTCTGCTGACTTCAGTTTGTTGAAACTAGTGACCATGCAGACCTTTTCTGTCTTTTCTGTCCACCAAACAGTTCAAATCAATGCTTTGTAATTTGCCAGGATCTGGCAGAGTCAGTTAGTTATATGGAGGGGATAACATTTTAATGGTGCTCAGTGTGAATGTTAGTTTGAGATAAAGTTGTGGTTCTGTTCAAGTCTTGTTAACTGTGATTTGTTCCACGAGATAAATACTCCACGAGACCAAACCTGAATTCCTCTAATACAGTATTTCTGTGCATTGATCACTGGCTGCCAGAAAGGAAGGATGTAATTGATTGTCCTGTTTTAATGATGCAAAATATTTTAATTAAGTCTCTTGTTTAAACTTTTGAAACCATTAGGAAACCCCTAAATGTAAAATATGCTCAAGAGTCACTGAGAAACAGCTGTAAACCTCTGGAGCTGCTGCTAGGCTGGACCTTGATCTGCAGTGACTTGAAGTCACATCAGTAAATAGTGAGTGGCCTGATGCTGCAGCCATGGGGACTGTGGGAGAACATGGATTTACCTTTAAATTAGCTGGTCCCACACTGCTTTTAAGTGGCTGGAGCAGTGTAGTTCATGGCACAATGTGTAAAGCACAGTGTGGGAGAAGAGGTGCCTCTTGCTGACTTCACCCACTCCCTTCTGCTGCAGATGAGCTCCTGTGAACACAGCAGGCAAATTACACAGAACTTGTTCTCTTAAGTAATGTGGTTTTATCCTCTTAAAAATGTTATGGCTTTATCTATTTTGACAAAATTGAAGTGGCATGAGAAGTAAATGTCTTTTTTAATTGACATCTTTCAATGCAGGTGTGCTTTTTCAAAGCAGTATCTTCCATTTTCAATTGGTTTTCAGCAGTGTAAATTGGAAATACAGAGAGGTGAGATGGAAGATCTGCAGCTCTGGCATGGTATAGAGAAGAAAATTACCTTTGTGTCTGAACATCCACTGTTTTCTTCTACATTGTGTCCATTAAACTTTGAACTCTAAATTTTCATATTCTTAGGTGCTAATGGTGCAAAAGAAGCAGAACAGGAGTGGTTGAAACAGTGGGTAAACTGACTCTCATAAGACCCTTATAGTGGAAAGTAATTAATTTTATCTATAACAATAAGAATTTTTAATTAGCTGTGCATCTTATGCTTATAGTAGAGTAATGGCTTACATCTAAACTCAAAACTAAATGTGCTGCAGTTCTTGCAAGCCCTGGTTTTGGGTGGTAGTTACCAGGATTAGCAGGGTGCTTTGCTGTCATTCAATGTCTGCCTCTGTTGCAGGGATCCTGTTGGATATACAGAAATACTTCAGGCTCAGTGATGGGAAGACAGGTCTACTGCAGACAGGTAATAAAATCTCCTCAGTTCAGAGAGCTGGCTTTGCCTTGCCCCTCTGTGGTCTGCTCCAAAGACACAGTCCAGTTTCTTAGCTCTTCTAGTTCCTCCTTCTGTGTGGCATTGCCCACTTCCACTTGTGGGCAGGCTGACTATAATGCAAAACTGAAAGTCAAACTACAGTCAGGTCCTTCAAAATCTCACAGTATGTCAATCACAAAAGATGAAGGGTTTCTCAAGAAATACAAAAGTGGAGTAATTCACATACATTCACATTGTTTAATTCAATTCATATCAATTCAATTCACATACATTTTATTGTTGTATAGGTATTTTGAGTCTGCATTTGTATTTTTCCAAATATCAATCCTCCTCCTAGTCCTAGAAACTCAGCCTGCCTTTAACCCCTGCCCTAAAAATAACCTGAGTTTATCTGAGGGCTGAGCAGTACATATGACAAAAATATTTAGACAACTATTATCTTTGTTCATTGTTGGATTTTCAGTCTTCACCTTGTGTTACATGCTGGCTGCCCCCATCTTTGGATACCTTGGAGATCGCTACAACAGGAAGATCATCCTTGGAGCTGGCATTTTCTTCTGGTCTGGTGTGACCTTGGGGAGCTCATTCATCACTGAGTCGGTATGTTGCTTTTTAGAGGGTGCTATGGAAATAACCTGCATGCATCTTGCAGGACTTGATAGAATCCTTCTCTAATCACATTTGGAAAAGCATCAGTGACCACTCATTTCCCAAGCCTTAAGCCTGGACTAAATATACTGCATGCAGGAATGCCTTAAAGGACTCTGGAGTCCAGCCTAGGCAACAGAGAACACACACGTTATTGTTGCAATTGATGGGGTTTTATTTTTGTCCAGAATGTTTCTTGTTTATGACCTTACAGTTTGTTTGTTACATGTGTCCTATCCACCCTGTCCTGAAATTCCCTCTGGGTGTCACTCTGAGAAGTCACTGCTGTGCAGAAAGAGAAAGCCAAGCAGTGAGATGTGAGGGAAGCAGGTGTGAGTGGAGGGAATACAGACAGAGGCAAAAGGCAGTGGAATTCTGATTTCTTCTGGTAGATTTCATCCACTAAAATGCCCCTCTAAATAAGTAAATTTTCTTTCTTTCTTTGCATGGACTTTTTTTGATTATAATATGTCTTTTCCCTGCAGCATTACACGATATTTGTTCTTTCACGAGGATTGGTTGGCATTGGCTCTGCCAGTTACTCCACTATAGCACCTACCATCATTGCAGACCTGTTTGAGGAAGGAAAAAGGACCACAGTGTTATCTATCTTCTACATTTTCATTCCAGTGGGAAGGTTGGTTTTCTTGCAGTGACCTTTTGAAATTCTGTCTGACCACACCTGCAATTCAATATACCCTGAGCCCTAATCAGATTTATTTTGATATATTTCTTTATTGGCTCTTACAAAGGGATTTGTCACTTCCTTGGCAAGTTTGAATAGAGCTGATTAGGTGTATTTCTCTACTTACCTTGAGAAAAATTTGCTTTTTCCCCCTAACATTTTTAGGGCGAATCTAGACTCCAGAAACTCTGGCTTTGAATAAAATATTGAATCAATTCTAAAAGAAATATGTGCATGAGAGTATGTAATTTATTTCTGTGTTTTGGGAGACAAAAGCTTTTAGATATTAATTTATTTGACAGATTTTTCAAGAATCCTTCATTAAATGTTTCCCAAGGAAGAACTGGTACTTCCCTCTCTTCTTTTAGTTAATTGACATTGTGTCTGAAGAAAAGGTAGAGAAGAGCTTTTCAAATGGTTTAGAGGCATACTCTGTATCAGAGCAGGCAGCCAAGGCTGGGCCCAGAAGGCAGATTAAAACTAAAGAAATTCCTGCAGGGCACAATTCCTTTGGCTAGCACAGGAGGGAGTAGGTAATAAAATGTTTTATGGGCTCTTTGATCCAGGTTTGCAGTGTCATTTACAGAATATGTATTCCAAGGGGAATCTGGGACATTACTGGCATCATCTCAAGTCTGCTCTGAGGAGCTTAGACTCTCTTTTTAATACTGGCTGGCAAGCAGACTAGCACAGACCATGAGGGTTATTTCTGTTTATCCCTTTGGAAAACTATGGCAGAACATTCTCCTTAGCTGGCAAGACATGTCATTTCAGCCATCCAAAATTCATTGGTGCTTCCTGACCATTCCTTTCTGTTGTTTGCAGTGGCTGTGGTTATATGCTGGCAGCTGGCATGGCAAAAAGCACTGGTGACTGGCACTGGGCATTCAGGGTGAGTCACTCATTCACTGTAACATCAAAATCATCACTGGGGGTTGGATTCTTTATGTTCATTGTGTTAAAGGTGAGCAGTGGGAGGACTTCCAACCCTCTGACAGGTCAGGAACATGGTGTTTAGGAGAAGTTTTCCTACAAGACAAGTGGCAGATTTCTGCCTAGCTCTGATAGGTGTAGGTGAAATTGTACAGCAGCCAGGGCAGGTGCTGATGTTCCTCTTACCTGAGAGCACATTTGGAATGGTTGTTACTGCACCAAGACTTCCTCAAACAGAGGAATTTGAAAGTAAAATGATCATTGTACTGGTAGCACCAGTTTCTGGAATGCTGCTGAGAACAACTTCTTTGTATACAAAATCAGCTAGCACATGCAGCTGAGTGGGGCAGAGTATTTAGTGGAGTAACACTGATGTTATTCAGGTAACACTGGTGACTGCATCAGTGATTCTTGTGTTTGTGGCTAGAACACTACAGTACAGTTTTCTTTCTTCACTTTTTTTTGTTTAAATCAGAGGAAGGAGCAATCAGGTATCTGTATGATGGGGAGGGAGGATCTATTATCTTTTCTTCAAAGGCACCAAAGTCACTCTTTTTCTTTACAAATATGACCTAAACTAGCACACATCTATTTCTGAACACATCTGCAAATTTCTGATAGTGATTCTAATGCAATTGGAATTGCTGTGGAGTTCTCACTATAAGAAAACAGCTATCTTTGATCTAACCAACCTTGTGTCTACAGGTAACTCCTTGCATGGGAGGACTGGCACTGCTTCTCCTGATTCTGCTGGTCCCTCACAGGATCCAGAGAAAGACAGCAGCACACAGAGCACTGAGCATCTCTGGCATGGTAGGAAGAGCAGATGAGAAGCCAGATGTACACAGAACTACCAAGACTACTTGGTGTCAAGATGTGGGATCACTGGTCAAGAAGTAAGTGGTTTGAGCTACAAAGGCTCCCTCTGTTGAGGAGTCACCATTCCATTATAAGAAATATGTCCACTGAGTCCCACTTTGCTCCTTTGAGCCACATGTTGTATGTAAGAGGATGGAAACACCATTAGTAAAAATCTTTCTTCCACTTTTTTACAGGAATGCTGAAAAGAGATAAAAAATTTCTTTGCTTCTTCTATCCTCCCATTTTGAAAAGGGGGAAAGGGCTGAAGTTATGATGGCAGTTTGCTCCTATTGGAATCCAAAGCTCTACTTTATACTAAATTTTCCCTTCCCTACAGGAACTAGATTGGTAAAAGTGCAAATTTATGGTGTAAATTTATTTATAATTCTTAGCACCCGAGGAAGGTTGGATTAGCATGTCCCAGGCACTCTGTGGTATTTGTGAACCTGCTGTGCATGAGGTCAGAGTTTGTGGGACCCCAATATGCTTTATAAAGTAATTGTCCATGCGTTTTGATGGGCTGAGCTGTGGCTGGCAGATGACACCTTCCTTTTAACCACACAAAAATTAAAGATGCAGGGCGGAGTAAAACGCGGACCGGAGCAGGTTGCTCGCTCCTGTGCCCCCGCGGTGCCAGGCGGTGCCAGGCGGTGCCAGGCCGTGCCGGGCCGTGCCGGGGCAGGACGAGGCGCTGGAGCGGCTTTGGGAACAGCAGGTGCCGCTGTGCAGCTGCGCCAGGCAGCTCCGCCTGCCGCTGCCCGCAGGCTGCTTTCCAGCACCACGCTTTTCCTTTCAAGACTTGCTTTCCTGGGACACCGTTTGCCTTTGGAGTGTTCTTCCAGATGATCCAGCGTTTTCTCACTGCCCGCTAAATCTGCATCCTCTTCACATCCTGAGTAGCGGGTACATTAGAGATCGGTTTTGTAGGATCGCAATTTGTAGGCACGACATCCTGAAGTGAATTAAAAAAAAATAATTTCCTGAATCAAAAATGAACCTTTCTGACATTTCAACAACTAGACTATCTCCAAAGTTGCTTTCCTACAGAGATGTTTGAGTGTAAAAAAATAGATCTTTTTATTTTCTTTCCCTTTAGCAATTGATTCCCATTTTCTTTTCCTTGGACAATTGATTTCCAAAGCATAAGGACATACTGCAAAAAAACTATGTGGTTCCACTTTTAATCAAGTCCAAGAGCACATTATCTTTAGGAATTAGAGAATTATGTTCATTTCTTAACAAATCCTCTAGTTTGGTGGTCATTTGCAGCATACATCTCTATTGACCTCAAAGGGGATTTTCTTCTGAACTATTAATGACAAAGAGTCCGGCAAAAATTTAATTTTCTCCTAGGATAGGGCAGGAAGGAGACAAGGTTTGGACAGTTTTCAAAAACATTTCTTCTTTTGCCTGAAACTTGCTGTGGAGATTGAGTCTATTTTTACTCACTCAGGTAGGGTTAAGGAGTGCTCCAGCCCAGCTCAGACCCAGGCGTTGCTCTCATTTACACTGGTTACAGAAACAGCTTAAAACCTGAGGCATTTAGAGCTGAACAGAGAACCTTTTCCTTTAGGTACCAAGCCATTACATTCTTGCTCACTCTCTATTGTTATACTTCTGCTATCAAAAAATTCACAGCAATTGTTTTGGCAGAAGTTGGCATGAAATCTGCAAGAGACCAGGATTTAACATTAAATCAGCAGGTCATACCCTTTACTCTAATTAGTGCTTTATTGTTGAATTTCATAATGAAGCCTGATCAGAGTTCAGATATTCAAGGGAGTGGATTTCGATTACAAGATGTCTGAAAGTATTGTTTTGTTATTGCTTGAAATCCTGGGTGTTGCAGGTAGGTTTTCCCTTTTTCCTCACACCATTCTTTCTAATATCTCTCAGTTGTTCTTTTTTTTTTTTTTTTACTTTCAGCTGTAGTTTTGTCTGTTCCTCACTGGGTCTCACTGCCATGGCCTTTGTCACTGGAGCCCTGGGAATGTGGATGCCACTGTTTCTGTACAGAGCTCAGGTTGTGCAGGGCCTTGTCCCACCGTGCCTCCAAAGCTCGTGCAATTCATCGAACAGGTGAGCTGTGCCTCGGGGGCACACCTGGAAACGCCGCACGGTGCTGGGTCACAGCTCGTTTGCAGAGGGGAGGGAGGATGTCACCCAGCACTTCTCCTGAAGGCAGTGGGGTGTGAATGTTAAGTTGTCTCCAGGTATCTGAGACACTCCCCTTTGGTTGTTTGTTTATAATCACTCAGTTAACTGGAAAAATGCTGCCAGCTCTATTTAAGTAAAACAGGAAGAAGCAGTAATAGTAACAGTTGTGGGGGAAAAGGAGAAGCTTTAGCAAGGAGTTTTTAGTTGACAAATGACTGTGCACCCCAAGTTACTTAAATACCCATTTAAGTATATTTAAATCTTGTGTTGTAATGACTTGCCTATTATCTTCTTCTTATTCCATTTTTATGATCTGTGCCATGTTGGTGAGTTCACTGTGACTCCCAGCTTGAAGAAATCTTGCTGGTTTTGATGTAGTATCAGATCATCACACCAAACCAGGATCTTGTGAATAGCTGCCAGCAGAGCTCTGCTTAGAGCATGTCCAGACCAATGAAGATTCATGAATAGTATCAAATATTGTATAAGGGGAATTTACACTAGTAGAACACTTTGAAGTAGTCATAACACACCTTTTTATAGATCCCTTTCCCCACCAAGGAAGAGAAGTTTTTCTTCACAGTGTGTTGTCCAGAATACAAATATGTATTCAGTGTTCCTCTTGAGTCTTCACAGCTTCCCTCAGTAACAGTGAGCACTGGGACTGACTCCTGGCAGTGGTCTCCATACAAGTACCCCTTTCTCCAGGAGGTACCCCAAGTCTTGTTTCAGTCTCTGCTTTTGTAATGGATTTCAGAGAGCTAAGTGCTTACAGCATGGCCTTTCCAGGTAAAGACACTTAAAGGGAAAAGCAGTAATCACACCTTGAATGTATCCTCTGCTAATGGGATTTTTCTGTCTTTCTGAAATGGAATAACTGAGTTAACTCAGAAGTGATTTCTGAGTTGTAGCAAAACCAGATGGATTGAAGAGTCATCCCAAAATCCTTCAATGGGAAATGAATTGTCCTTCCAGGGATGCCACCAGTGGCACATTACTTATCAATTAACAGTACTGGGAAGAGAGGGAAACACAGGAGTCTGGCTCAGGGTAGGCAGATGAGGGAAGCTGAACAGTTTAAGATGTTTGGCTCTATCTGTTCACAGATGCACTTTAAGTACTTCTTTGTTAATTTGAAGGTGTTGGCCTCTAGTTTGTTTTCTAATCCACTTCTGAATTATTATTCCACAGTAGTGTTGTTAGAGCAGACATGGTCTTCAGGGAAGTGAAACAGAGCATTTGATAGTTTAACCTCATGTGCTGCTTCTTATAGGATGCTTTTAAATCTAATCTTGGCATAAGCTCATGCCAGAAGCAGCATAAGGCTGGTTTTGGACTGTTATTCCAAGGGGATGTAAAGAAACAGAATATAAACTACAATGTCAGACCTGATGGTGCTGGAGGAACTGAGCTGCACATTACCAGACCTGCCCAGGGATACTTTTAAAGATGTTTTTCCCTCTGGCTGTTCAGCAGTTTCAGACTTTGTTTAAGGATCAGGACTGTGTCCCTTAGACTCCTTACAAACATAGACTCAAATGGCACCACAACTGATTTAAGTCTCAATCCTTTCAATGTAGATAAATAGGCAGCGTGAAGTTTTTGTTCAGGTCTTTGTGCAAACACTTTCAAACAGATCAGAGAGATAAGTGAGCATTCTCAGACCCTAAAGGATCCCATAGGAGCCTTTCCCCAGAACTAGGCTTCTGTACTTTCCTACTCCTGTCAGCTGAACTGTGCTTGGATTTCGTTTTGGCCATTCTTTTTATTCCAGTTGCAGGTTTGTTTCAACTTCAGTTTACAATACATGAACATTCTAAACACAATTCCCTGAATGCTTCAATCAACTAATGTCACCTTGGAACTTGCCTCTCTTGAACAAATGTCTGAGATTATTCTGCCAAGTGACAATCTATAATGTCACTATCAAGCTATAGTCAGTGATGGATCAGAATCCTGAAGAACTTGCAGGGAGAGTACAAATTTTCTTAAAGTTTGTTATCTTGCATAGCAATACCTTTTTTTTTTTTCTTGTAGAATTATTGAGTTCTTCCTAATCAGCCAGAAAGAAATTAAGAAGTGGATGTTCTGTAGTTTAAAGGAACAAATCATGTCCCAGCTGGTTACTTTGCTTTGCAGTTAGAAAAAGTTCAGGAAAATGTACAGAACTTGCCATGTAGCACTCTAAAATATTCAGAAGCACTTGTGCTCAGAATACATTGATCCTGTCCCTGCTTGCCTTCAGAGAATCACAATGCAGTGGCACCACTGATCTTGGGCAGGAGACTTGCTTTGTCATTGGGGGGGGTCTCACTGGGACAGAGACAAAAGCACACATGCAAGTCCCTTTGGAAGCTGAATCTTCTAAACTATTCAGACATGTTCTTTTAAAACATGAACTTGTGGTTCCTGAAGAACACATTTGCATTTGCAGACACACAAAGCTGAATGGTATTGGAAACTCTGTGTTCAGAAAATGCTGGACCTGGCAGTAGTTACCTATTCAGTATTCTTTGAACTCTTCTGGGAAGTGGTAGGTGTTTCCCACAGTCAGAGAAGTGACTCATCTCAGCTGTGCTAACCAGAGGGTTATAATTTAGATGTGTATCATTCCACGTGCTAGGATCTCTTCCAAGGCAGCAGATTGTGATACAGGGTTACTCCATCTGTGTTTCAGGGATGACTGGGTAGATTGATTCACAGGGTAACCATGATGACTCTGTCTCCTCTAAATCACAGCATGTCCAAGCTAGATCATATTGAGCAGAGCCCTCCCTGAGCCTGGGTGCACAACACCTGCTCTGTAAATGGGAAAATATCATCTCCAGGGGATACAGCCACCATTGCAAAGCCATAGCTTCAGCTGGGGCTTGGGATTACCTCCATTTAGAAGGAGTGGGAGGGTCACATCAAGTGGAATAAAAGTCAACTTCCCTATTAAAGACTCCTCTGAAACCACAGGTACAAGCTAACACCATTTATTTTTCCACAGTACAGTTTTACTATGCTCAGCTGAATCCTTTGCTTTGTCACCAGCCTAATATTTGGAGGCATCACCATTGGGACAGGAATCTTGGGTATTATTGCTGGGGCAGAAGCTGCAAGACGTTTAAGGAAGATAAACAACAAAGCTGATCCTCTGATCTGTGCCACAAGCATGTTCATTTCTGCACTCTGCCTCTACATAGCTCTGATGGTGGCCCAGACAAACATCCTTTCCACTTTTGTAAGTGACAATTAGCAAAATGTCTTTTGGCATCCTAGGGAGAATGGGAGGCGGGGAGAGGCTTTTGCAGAACTCTCTGCAGTCTTCTGGAACATTAAGAGGTTTCAGTGACTTGTGGCAAGGTATCCAGGTAAGCTGTGGGCTCTGATGCTCTCATAGCTGAGGTCTGTCCTGTGAGAGCCACCTGGGCAGTCCTTGGTACAGTATAAAGGGCAGGCAGGCACAAAAACTGGGCCTGAGGTCCTGCAGAGTGCCCACACTGAAGAAGAAAATAATAACTGTGCATTTAGCTGCGTTGAAACATGTCCCTTATGCAAAAATGTAGTTAAAGCAAGTCTCAATCTTATGTTAATTTTAATGCTTTGTGCCTAATTTAGTATTCTTATTTATTTTTGCTCTCTTAATACTTAAAGGTTGGTGTAGTTGGGACTGCACAATACACACTGTTCTAGCTAAGAATAATTTAGCCCTCACCTTCAAAGCCCCAGATCACTAGCTGATCTTCAAAGTCAAGCTTTTGGCAATACAAACTGAAGTATAAATCATTTAAATTCCATTCTCGGTAAAAGGGAAAACAGAAACTTACTAGGAATGACAAAAAATCCCTGTAAGAGGGAACTGAATGTAAACCCTATTTCAACTGTAATCTGGTAACAGCTGGGGAAAGACTCCTGTGCATTTTTTCTGTGACTCCACAGCCAAAATCACCATGATTAACATGTAAGTAAAGTAAATTACAGTAATCAACAGTTCTCTGCAAAAGGGCACTTTTGCATGTTTTTTGCTTCTAAGAATAATGCTTGTTCAAAGAGGTTTTCCTTCTGACTCCTCAGGAATGTGTATTCCTGTGGAAAAACACCTTTACACCAAGAAAAAACACAAGTGGATTGGCCTGTCTGAGTGTGTGTACACAAAGCAAAATGTGAAATGTGAAGATTATTCTGGGTCCAATAGTGGGAATCTGAGTGCCCAGGAGAATTACCCATTGTCTTTTTCTGCTTCTCAGACTCCCACAAGCTCTACTCATAGTGTGATCCTCAGGGGATTTTTTGTCATTAAAGGTAGAGAACAGCAGTTAAATTTTCCAGTCTGTGTTAGATGAATGAATCAATGTATTTGGTTGGACCTAAGAAAACATAGCTGTTATTAGAATCATAGATCACAGAATCATAGAATCAGGGTTTGGGGTTGGAAGGGACCTTAAAGCTCATCCAGTTCCACTCCCCTGCCATGGGCAGGGACACCTTCCACTAGACCAGGTCTCTCCAAGTCCTGTCCAACTTTGCCTTGAACACTTGCAGGGATGGGGCAGCCACAGCTTCTCTGAGCACCCTGTGCCAGGGCCTCACCACCCTCAGAGGGAAGAATTTCTTCCTTATATCTAATAATATATTAATTATAATATCTATATCTAAAGCATTGTGAAGGAAAAGATGTCTGGATAATGTTCTATACTAAGTATATCAGTGCTTCAAGGAACTTTTTTCCCCAAACTGGCTTGGAGAAGAAAACAAATGAACAGAACAGACAAAAGCCACAGGATGTATGGATATCCTAGGTCTATTATCTATATTTATTACCTACAGGATATCTATAGGTATCCTGGGTATTCTAGGTCTAGTTCTCCTTAGGGGAATGTAAGCTACCCCTCCAAAAACATCTGAGTTTGTCACTGTGCCTTCCCTAGGCTGTGTTTTCATCAACCAGGGACGACATCTTGACAAAGGCCTTACCAAACACAGTGCTGGCACCTGTTGTAACAATGTGCCATCAGTCTGATTAGTAGATAAGAATATTGTGCCAGGTACCATGAGACTTTGTGGCCTGTGTTTCTGAAGAGATTCTGCTTTCTAGCACTGCTCCACCTCAATGGTGTAACTTTAATCCTTTAATCCTTTTCTTCCTTTAAGTCTCGCTTAGTCTGGGCAGGCTGCTCCAGTCTGTGTCCAGGGCTGGCTGAAAGGGTTAATATTTTCTGAGGCCACAGCTAAAAGAGTTGTTCAGTGCCCTACCCCTTTTCCTCATGGCTGGGTCTCCATCTGTGATGGATTAGGGATTTCCCACAGGACAGCAAGGTTTTGAGACTGCCTGTTCCTTGGAGTCCATTCCGTTTTGGATGTTCTCTCTCTGAAGGAGCCCTTAAGAGTACTGGTACTGGCCCAGAGGTGTTCACTTGGCTTCATTTGCATCCCTGTGCACTTTGTAAACCTGTGCTGAATGTTTCTCTTCCATGGATCTTGCTTTTCTCTTTATGGGTTCAATAGTTCATAGCAGTTAATTTGGGAGGCTGGCATACGTTTCCTATTTTGGCTCTTCTGCTGAGGATTTGTGACCCAAACACCTTCTTTGATTCTTTTTCCCACCTTTAAGGTGAAGTTACTGTTTGTAAGCATAGATAGAGGTGTTTAATTTAGAAGTAATGGGTATGTAGGACAACTCTTACACAGATAAGCAACAGTCAGTGAGCCTGCCTCATCTTCACAATATAGAAGGGCAATGCAGAGTACAGCATAGCATAGCATGGCATAGCATAGTATAGTACAGTCACTGCTTTTTTTCTGTTTTGCAGATTTTTATTGCATTTGGAGAACTGTTTTTGTCTGTAAACTGGGCTGTTGTGACAGACATACTGCTGGTAAGTGCTCATGAAACTTTCCTTATTTCAAGGTTTTGACAATGTAATATTGTTCCTAAGCCTGCATCTTGGTGGCTTTCTGGGGACAGATGAACAAACTCCTACAGAGAATCCCCTTGTTGGTATCCTGCTTGGAATCACTGCCACAATGTACTGCTGGGCAAGGATGCCAGTGGCAATCAGGGTGTGGTGGTGCAGTAGATCAAGTTATTATAATCCCAGGAAGATGTCCTGATTTGGGTGGAACTCATGCACGTGGTACTCTCTAGTGCTGTCTATACCCGTAGTATTTTGGGCTTCTGTACAGCTCTGTGTTGTCAGATATCTGCTAGAAAATGGCCTGCTCCAGAAACAAGGTAATTTTGTGTCTATAATCAGGTTTTCTATTTATTTTCCAAATGTTTGAAAGGATGAGCCCAGTGAGGCAAAGTTGACAGTCCATGAACTGTTAGCAAGTTCCCTTAGTCCAGAACACAGTGCAGATGAATTCCAGCTCTTGCAAGTCCAACTCATAAGTGTTCTACACTGCCAGAGCATCAGGCCAGCAGTGATGCTTAAGGGGCTCTTGGGAATTCCAGGACTGACCTCACAAGCCAAGGAATAGCAGTGCATGATTTCATTTGGATTCTGTCATCTGCAATTTCATTAGAGTGATGTGAAAAGCACACATCTTGTAGCACAGTTTGTCTAGACTGTGATAAGCAGCTGCTTTTTATAATTTCAAAGGTTTACATAGTTAGTAATTTTACTTGAGTTTTTACTCAAAATAAAAATTTGGCAATCTTGCATTTAGGTTGTAGCTCCACAGTCACTAATAGATGTCTGTGTAAACCCTGGGGCAGATACTATGACTGCTGAACTACACAGATCATTATAGTCTTATCAAGTAGTTTATATGACTTTTTTTCTTAATAATCCATAATATGAACAAGTTGAATATGGTTTATCAGTGCAATAAGCAAAGAAATGCTCATATCTGATAGACTGCAGGAAGCTGATTTAAATACCAAAGTTATTTATATAATTGACAATTCTTTTCTTGCTACCTATGGGCATAAGAAAAAATATTTAAGTTTACACTACCCTTTTCTATGAGGAATAGATCACCCAAGGGACCCAAACTCTACTTTGGGATTCCTGTGCTGAGAAACTGTGGATGTGATGATAACCCTAATATTTCAAGCAGGAAGCTCCCTGTGAGACAGGGACTGTTCAGACAAGTGTGGTACAGGCACAATGCTGCTGCAGGTGGCACTGAAAGTGGGGGAATTGTAAAGCCATCAGGACAAGTGAGAGAAGGCACAAAGTTAAGGGACAGCAGAACAGAGATCTTTGACTGTTTCTTCCCAAGGAAAAGACATGTGAGTGTTTCCCATTTCATGTAATAGTGTTGCATTCTAAGGGAGATGAAATCTATTTGCAGATTGCTGCTGCAAACTTCATGGTCATTATAAATCTTTCATTTGAGAACCACAGTGAGTGCATTCATGTGTAGCACAACATGCAGTGATGCACAACAGCTGTTCACAAGAAGGACAGGAAAAATACCTTGCAGCCTGTGGCTCCAGTGGAGCACAGGTCACTGGCCCTTGCTATCACAGAACTGGCAGTTTACCCCTGAGGTCACTGCACTGTGGTCTGAGTTGCTCAGATATACAAATTGCTTGGTATCTCTACTGGTTAACTGAACCCAAGTAGTGGACAAGCTGAGCAGAGATGAAAGTATTCCTATTACAGTGTAAAAACGATGAAAAAGTATATTGCCAAATGCTGAGCACTCTCTAGTGACCAAAGGAACCAGCTGTGAAGCACTGCAGAACTCTCCTTCCACTGCCTGACCTTGCCTTGATGTGAGTCTGTTTATCTTTTATTTCATAGCTGGAGAGCCTCTCTTTACATTCTGATTGAGATGAAGGAATGGAACTAACATTTCATGGGTCTTCAGCAGAGTCCTGCTGACACTGACTGTGCATTATGTTCTCTTTCATGGTGCTGCTCTCTACATGTCAGTTTTCTGCATCTGGAATTTTAATAAAATAGTAAATAATGCAGTCAGCATTAGTCAGTTGGCTGCTTGCTTAAAATTTCAGCCAGCAGCCAGGAGGGTTTTGATTCTTATTTGACTCTCTCAGAATGGTCAGAAACAATTATCCTATGAGAAAAGAGCTGAAGCCTTGCAGCAGTGAACTGGTCCAGACTGACAGTTTTACTTATGTTCTATTTCAGTTTATTTTTAAATAATTGGGCTTTTTTTTGCACCAGAAGCAAATATAAATACCATTGCCGTTCTTTTTACATGAGTTGAGGCACCAACTTTTTAAAGTTTCTCAATTTACTTTTCTTTGGACTCCTATATCTGCATTTTAATTCTGTCCTTTGTCACTGTTAAAGAGGAAGGTGACATCACTGAGTTAGATAATGGTGATACATGGTGAGGAGAGTGAGGCAGATGGTTGCTGTCAGCTCTTTCTTTCAATTCCTTCCTGAATCCAAACAGAACTTTTGTTCAGTTCTGTCACTCCAGTCTCAGCTTTATGAGGGAATGCTGCATCACATTGCATCCTGCAGGAGATCTGTGGGGAGCACCATTGTCATATCCTGGATCCATGTAGATCTAGAAGAGGAGGAAGTTCTTGTCTCCCAGCAGACCAACATCCCTGACTTCCATTTCTTTTAGAATATTGTGGGATTAATTAGCAGCAATATTGTATCAACTGGGAACAACTGGGGAGGTGAAAAGTTTGGTACAGCAGAGCTCTGTGGTGCTGTGTTCTCTGGGAGCAGACATCAAGTTTATTACCACAAGTGTGCTTTGGGTTGGATCTCTTGAAATCTAAATGCTACTAATTGTTTTATCCGAAAAGGATGGAATTGAGCTGAATTTGTAGATGTCTCTCATTCAGTGACAATCTTACTTGGGACTTGTGTTTCATCCTGTTGAAACCCCATGAGTACCCCATGAGTTCAGTCTATTACTGCTCTTATACTGACTGAAGGGTGCCACAGATAACAGAAGTAATTTCTCTTTCTGCCTTGTTTCCTATATGAACTGGTAGGATTTCTGGTAATGTAGCTGGATTTGCTAATGCATGTTCTTACTTTGCCATGAAAATTACTTTTCTTTCTTCCCACATGGCACTGCTAGCCAGACAATGTAGCTAGGAATTCATTTCTCCTGCGACCTGTGGAGCTGAAGATGCTGACAAAAAAGATGCTGACTGAATGATAAGGACTTCCTCCCTTTGTGGCTGGTGCATCAAGAGGCATTGCATGTAGCCACCTTTGTGCCTCCTATTCAGTGTAAACACAAAGGTATCTGCTGAACCACTACAGTCCTAATGTGCAAGTGGAGAAGTGCTGTGGCTGCCCTGCTGGTTTACTGGGAGGCTCTTCTTGGAATGCTCCTTATGAAACATGTTTGCCACCTGTGAGGTTATGGAACTCTGTCTTTTAGGTTTTTGGCAGCTAATAGTGTAGGAGATGCTGGAACTGGAGGGGTTTGGGAAGGCTACCAAGATGTCCCTGTCTTTGGAAGTGCCCTGGGATGTACAGAAGTGTTCACCAGCCTGTGTGTTCCATCTGCTTTTTTAGCTGACAGCTCTGTGGCAGAAGGGTCTCTGAAACCTCCAGAGGCAGCACGAGGGATCTGCAAACTGTACCTGTTTGGGGCACCTGCTTCTGTCCAGACACCTGGGCTGGATCTTTGAGGAGTGTGCAGGATGTCACCCCACTCCTGCCAAGGTGTGGGGTCCTGGGCAGTCACTGTGGCCAGGCAGGACCCCTTGGCTTCTTCAGAGTCCCTGTGGGAAGGTGTCTTTTGTTTCTTCTTTTCCTAGTGAATCCCACAGTGCCTTGAGCTCTTGAGTATAGTTTCTCTTCTGCAGAAGAACCTGAACAATAGCACAGGCAGAGTTTGTATGAGCCCTGAAACTACAGAAAACACCCCATCCCTCTCTCAGTTTTGTTCCATCTCTTGTAGTTGCAGATATGGGATATTAAATAAAGGTATAGTGCAAGGCACTGGGAGAGCCAAAGTACATTTAGCTTTTCTCATGCTTTCAATGCCCATGATATATTAAGTGCATAAGAATATTTGATTTGCATTTCTCAAACGCAGTCTGTCATGATCCATAAAAGAAATTTGAGTTCTAGGGCAGATGACATGAAAACCTCAGAGAGCCATGGGCTGACAGTCTCCAATCTAGTACAGTCTGTCATTGCCAGGTCTGCTTCCCAAGCTCAGAGTTTCCTATTGTGGTTTTTTGTGTCTGTACAAGTGAGCCTCTTCACAAAGTGTGCATGCTCATCATCCAGGTAGGTTCTGAGAGAAAAAAAGTGGGTAGACTGCACACCCTCAGTCTAGGCCATAGTGTGCTTTGGCCTCAGTGGGAAGGAGCTGTTGGATTGTTCCTTCATCCCATGGGCGACAAGGATTTCAGAACAACCAATCTCACATAACTCTGCTCCTACATTGCCTGGGGACTGGATGCAGTGTTGTGGCAACATGACATCACACTGGTTTTCTGTAACTCTGGAGAGACCTCCAAAGCACCCCTGGTTTAATATTTACTATCATTGAAGCACTCTACCTAAATATTCCTAATGAAAGAGAAATGTTCTATCCATGCTTAGAAATACCTGCTTTGGAGGGACTGGGAATGGAGTGGGTTATGCATTAGCTGCACATGTGCAAAGGAAGGAAGGAGGTTGTCTGTTCTAATCCAGCTGCTCAGAGCTCTCTTGCTGGGTGCAGAAATGCTGGTTTAAGAGTGATTTGTGTATCCAAGGTGGAGTCCCAGTGCCTAAGAGGGGCACTGCCAGTGTTCTCTGGTTCTTTACTGAAACTGTATGTGGTAAGCAGGACCAAAACTCTAAATTAAAAGTGACAGCAGGGTCTTTTTTAGTTTTAAACCCAGCTTAACATGTATATTAATGTTTTCTTGAAGGCAGTGATAGAGTCACAGTATAGATCATACACCTTGAGTCTGTCCCTTGGTAAAACACCAATCATTCTATTAATTAGTGTGTGAGACATACTTAATGACACTTAGGTGAGTTTCAAGAAAACCCCCCCAAACTGTGGAATAGAGGACTGAGAAAATATTAAGCATTTTTTTTCTGATATGAGCAAATGGTTGGAAAACAGATAAGAAGGTTTGAAATTGCTTCTGTAGCATTCTGACTGTGAATGCTTTTTGCATAAATGTACTATTAAAAGGCTTCTTCAGGCAGAGCTGATCCTCAGTAGCACAGGCATAGAGCTCTTATTACCCCCAAATGACTATATTTTATTTGACAAAATAGTTCTAATCTACATGATGCTTTGCCATGTTCTGGATGTGCACAACATCATCTTCTCCAAGTCCTTATTTAAACTGTGTGCACTGAAAAACAAAATCAGTGTGAGGTGTTACTGCAGTACCTTGTGTCTCAGGTGCTTCTACTGACAGGCAATACCATCAAAACATCACCAGCCACTTTCTGGTTGGGCAGGTTGGGTCCTCACCTTCAGTCTTCAAGGGTCTGCAAGGGCTCAGCTAACATGTTTTACAGCTCCTCGGTACCCCACTTTCCCTCAGCAGCCTAGACCAGGCCTGCTGACACAGGTCATAAGATATTTTTCTGAGAGACTGTCAGTGCTCAATCCGTATTAGCAAATCATTGTGACTGCAAGGGATACTGCCAGGAGGCTTCTATTGGTTGTATGACCAAATGGATCTGTACAAGCTGCTTTGAGCTGTGTATGGACACGTGAGTCACAGTTTAGCTAATCTATTGTTATTTTCTCCTGTATATTCCTTTCTTGAGTGTTTTTTTCCTCAGCAAAACATGCAGTGTACCCTTTTGCTCAGAATAACTTTTCTGTCTCCAAAGTTCTAAACAGTGTTTGAATATGAAATTTGTCTTACAAAGTTGTAAACAGTGTTTGAATATGAAATACATCAAAGTTGCTCTGTCGGTGTCTCTGGGATATTGTGGGAGCAGCTGGGCACTCCTGAAGTTCTCGGGGTTGATGTTCCCCTCCTGTGGCTGTGCTCTGTTTCAGTACGTGGTGACGCCGCGGCGACAGTCCACAGCCATCGCCCTGCAGATCTTGGTGAGCCATTTGCTGGGAGATGCAGGCAGCCCGTACCTCATCGGGGCTGTAAGTGAATTCTCTCCTTACTCAATTTTCCTTGGGGTAAAACTTCTAGGAACTGATAACACTCACAGAATCTTAGGCACTACTTGGTCCAAAACCAGAAATTACTCAAATTGCTGGCCCTGTGTCTAGGTCACAGAGATATTTTTCTAAATGTTTTTACCTGCATGCAGCACTTGGTCCTGTGACACTGCTTGTAGGTGTCAGTAGTTCTGTGCAGTGTGTAGAAATTTACAGAGGCATACATTTTTGCAGAGACAGTGTCATAGGATGAAAGCACTTTCTGCTAAGTTTGTGAGTTTCGTGGAAATTACTTCAATGTGTTAAAACCCAAGACTTAGTTCAAATCTTGAAGTTTGAAATCTTGAAATTAGTCAATGGTGTCTTGAAAATTCAGAACAAAAGTGGAGCAATGGTTCTCTTTAGATATTACTTGACCTTTAAAGCTCTGGTCTCAAATCACCTCAACCCTGAATTCCCACATCTCTAGACCTGCTTTCCCTGCCCTTCCTACATGTACTTGATCTTAGGTGCTTCTGTGCAAATCAGCCTCACACTGCTTTCTGCATGCAATTCATTAATTTTAGTTCCAGTGTAGTTCCGTCAGTCTCATTTCCTTCCTCCATTTATTTTAAGACACAGTAGGTAACAAAGCACCCATTTTGAGTTTTCTGCTTTACTTGACATGGGAGATTGAGTCTTTGTTGTTGATTTAAAGTTTAGTTTTTATGAAAGTTTATTTAAAGAAGTTCACCCCCTGTTTACAGTGTCAGGATTAGACAATGGCCAAGTGAGCTGTGCCTGCAGAGCTGCTGCTGGCCCAGCCACACAGGAGGTTCCCCTTGGCCTCAGCTGGGTGAAACCCAGAGTCTCAACTGTACAATCTGTCTGGCAGAGAAGAGAGTCTCTCTCCCTGAGGGATTACCCTCTCCCTGGGTACTGGGTTTGCAAACTTTGGGAGCAGACTCTTACCCCTGTCTGCCTCTTTTATGGAGTCTCAACTGTACAATCTGTCTGGCAAAGAAGAGGGATTACCCTCTCCCTGAGGGATTACCCTCTCCCTGGGTACTGGGTTTGCAAACTTTGGGAGCAGACTCTTACCCCTGTCTGCCTCTTTTATTCTTTTCAAGGCCCACACTGTAAAGAGTCTGTTTAAAGCAGGAGGGATGGAGGTGTTGTTCCAGGTTAATGCCAGCCTTGTTCCCTCCCCAGATCTCCAATGCTATCCAGGCCAGGAACACCCCCTCGCTGCAGTGGAGTTTCCGGAGCATGCAGTACAGCTTTGTCACCTGTGCCTTTGTTGGGGTCTTTGGAGGAGGATTTTTCCTCCTGACATCTTTCTACGTCGAGGAAGATCGGAGAGAAGCACAGAGGCTCTGAGGTGTCTGTGTTGATAACTTTGAACCCTGGATGTGGTGGCCTGTTTGACAGCAGCCACGGGATTGTCTCTGTAACATTAATAAACCATGTTAATTAATGTCTGCCTTATGGTAATGCCACGTCAGTCTCTATAAAAGAGATAAGGACAAAATCCCAGTGAAGTCCCAGATTAAACAAACCTTCCACATTGAGCAAAACAGTCCACAGAGCTCACAAGCAAAATGCTGTTAGTACAAAATGCTGCAGTATGTGGAAATAACATCCCTTACTGTAGTGCACCCCTGCAGGCTTCATGGAGCACGAGGTTCCTTTTCTGTAGCCCTTTAGAACCAGTCCTGTCTCTCTGTAGCACTTCTCCCTCTTCCCTGAAATAAATCATGTTCAAAGTATAAAATATTTAGAAAAAGCCTTTTGAATTGGACAAAGCCCTGTCCTCAAGCACCTGGCTTCTTACAGCCCCCTTCTGCTCAGACTTGGTGTTCCAGGTACCAGCAATGAACTGTCCCTCAAAGGAAGATGAACTCCAGGGAGAAATTTGCACAGAAGAAAAGAACGTCTCCCCTTTTTCCTTTCCTTTTTGCTTAATGAGATACAGCTGGGGAAAAGGCCAAATCACAATTCCTCCATATGGCACAAAATCCTGCATACTGAATTTTTGGATGCTTTTGACTACGAGTCAAAAATTGCTCATGCATTGGCATATGGCAACTCTCCTCCCCCATCCATAACCAGGCCCTTGTCCTCTGTGGGCTGGGGAGCTCCAGAGGGTGTTTTACAGAGCTGTCACCAGCATGACTGCTGACCTCAACAAGGCAGAGCTTTTGAGGCACAACATCTCCTGGAGATTAGGGAGGCCTGTGAGTTCTCAGCAGGATGAGATTTGCCTGTAGAATTCAGAAAATGTAAGTAGTAAAAAGAGTGTTTTAAGTTGTCTAAAATGACCAAGAGAAACAAAACTATCAAAGTCATGTCAGATTCAAGATTGGAGGGTTGTGATTATTTTATATGTAACATCTTAATGGTATGCCTCTCCTAATACTTGGAGGCTCCTCACTGTACCCTCAGGCCTTGGGTAGGCATCTCCTGTCATGAGTGAGCAGTAGCACCTGTAAAACCACTTAACTATAACTGTCCACTTGAACTCTTATCTCCAAAGAGAAGAGGATTTTGGATGTGCTATCTGTTGTCACAATATCCTGCCAGGTACCAAACAGGACATGACCAGTGTGGCCAACTTCCATTGTTTGTCCTGGCTTAGCTCCCAGTAGCACCTTAAGGCCTAAGCAAGATATTGGCAAGTGAATTGTAAAGAGTTGCAAATGTTGATGATTCTCCCAGTAAATCATAAGCAATATTCCTTTGTACTTCACAGTAAGGACTGTGAATGTCTAATGTCACTGTAAATACCATAATTCAGCTACTGCAGGTTTTTGTTCTTCCCTCTGTCTACCTAATATTCAAAAGATCTGTTCTGAAATCTGACTTAAACCTAGGTAGTGAAATGTGACCATTGTGGGAAATAACAGAGAAACCTTGTAATACTCAGTGAGAGTGTAATAATTGTCTTTAAAATAAAAGTTTGTATTCTGAAAGATTGAGCAACTTTTTCTGGTTGTAAAAACTAGCCATGGCCATTATACCACTGACCTTTTGGAAACCCCTGTGCTCCCAGAAAGCCCACATCCAAGAAGGGAATTTTGCTATTGGATATGAATGCTTGCAAAGGTCCTCAGTGCTTCAGCCATGGCAGGATTTCAGCAGCTCCATGTGCTTCTCCATCGGTACATTCAGGATTTGCCCTGCAAACAGTTGAGCAATTTATCACTTTTGTTATGTCAGCATTAAATTCCTCTTTAAAAAATTCATCAGGAGCTGCATCTGGCACGCTGTGCAGGCACGTATTTGACATATGAGCAAGAGATGCCAAATGCTGTTCTGTAAATGGTACAAGCAGTCCATGGCAAACTCCTCCCTCCTCCTACTCCAGTCTCCTCTGTGAAAGTCAGTGCCTAGAAATGAGCAGGATCACACTGACTAATCATCCCATCTTTTTGAATGCCTCTCTCTTTTCATTTCAATTTATGGGCAAAGGATGTGTATTTTTGATTTTTTTTTTCTGCATTTAGCAGGACTAACAACTGGATAATCTGAGCTGTGCCTGGGCCTCCCTGGAGCTGCCCTGTCCTGTCTCACTCAGAGCTGCTGGAGAGGCCATGGAGAGATGCAGCCCCTGCATGGAACAGCCCAGGGAGCCTCTGCCTCCATGGCAGGGAAGCTGTTTCCATCAGCTGCTTGGTTCTGTCTCTTAAAGATGGAACTTCCTCACTGGCATTTGTGTGAGGGGTAGAATTTCTTAACATTTTCTGCATATCTTGATTTTGCTTCTTAGTGGATGTCACCAAATTCTGCGTGGAGGGGTTCCCTTAGTGCTGGAGGGGGCTGTGCTGCACTGGGGCTGTTTCAGACATTTACAGTCTTTTCATGCCACCAACAACCTGTGTCAGGGAAAGTCACAGAGTTCTGGCACATGGCCAGTGCAGGACCTGAGATTTTCAGGTCTCAACTGAAGTATCAGTTGATTTTTATGGTTCTAATTAGGTACAAGTAAGAGAAAAATGGAGGGCTTTAAATAAAGTTACTAAATCAGCTGCTCTGTCTACATTGGAAACAGCTGCTGGTGGTTATTGAGATTGTTTTGCAGCATTCCTGCTGCAGGGAATCTGTCTCTTGCAGCAACTGAATGATAATCAGACAAGTTGTCAAAATGTATATTTTCTGTAATTGTTTGTATATTCTCCTCCTACCTTTAATATTTGTTCTTTGCTCTTTCCAGTCAAGATAGAGAGTAAGAGGCACTTTGGAACAGCTCCAAAAGGGGGGATTTTATAAGTCCATTCAGGTAATCCTTGTGATCTTTTCCTCCCCTTCCCTCATTCCCAAAGCAGGGGCAGGTGACCTTTATTGCTGTTTGTGTGGGTATTTTTAAACACATTTTAGAGCTCTGCTTTGCATAAAAATTGCCTTCAGAGCTGTGATTGTTTCTAGGTGTAAAGGTGTCCAGTGGACAGGACATGTCTCAGTCACACTACCAGGTTGTGAAACCACTTCTGCAGAGGGTTCACTTCCTCCACTAGTGATGTGGTGTGGCATTGCTGGCAGCAGAATTTAATTGCCAAAGATGTTTCATGTAACTTTTTCTCTCCTTCCCAAAAATTCAGCACCTGCCCAGGTGCCCTGGGTCTATATGCCAGCAATGAAAATTAGTGTTTCCCTCCATACTCTATTTCAGAATAGATGTTTGAATTCTGTCTTGTCTCCCCTTGCAACCCTGCACTGCCCAGTGACTGGAGCTCCCCTGGTGCCTTTACCATTGGGTACACGTGTCCTCTTGGCTTAGAATCTAGAATTTCTGTATGGAAAGTAAGCTAAAGGAGATGGACACTCTCCACATGAGAATAACATCACAGGAGTGAAGAAAGGCCCACTCAGCCATATTTATGCTGTAGCTGATTTTAGTTTTTCTTAGCAGTAGATCTGTCTCCTCTGCTTTTCTTTCCCTTCCCCACAATACAATGCATGTGCAGTGTCTGTTGAAATAAATTCTGAAATAACTAAGAAAGCTAAAAGTCCTCCATTATCCTCAAACTTTCATGGAAAATGTTTTCTTGAGAGATCCTTCTGCTGGTTTGCAAACACTGTTCATTCTTCAGGCCTCCTTTGAGCACTGGGTTCTCCCATTCTGCCTGTGAGGGTACCTGGGGAGCAGTCACCTCATCCCTTGGAACAGACAAAATACCCATGAAAGAACAGTGTCTGTGGGGCCTTGCCAAGTCAGGCTGGCTTTCAAGCAGCTGGAACTGGCTGTATTCCATCACAAGAGAGCACTGGATTCATCTCAGTGCTATAATTACTCATTGTAATCCAATAAAGCCTTGGAAAGGTTCTTAGAAAGCTTTTGGCTGATAAGGGAAACAAAGGTTAATGTGAGGAGGCTCTTGATCCTGATGCTGTGTAGCTGATCAAAATTGTGTGGGTCTCACTTTGTGGCATTTTGTGTTTCCTAAGTTTTGTTATTAGTATGGAATTGCCTGCACACCCTGCAAGAGTCAGATGGCTGTAATTGGAGTTGAATGTACATGCTGTCAAATCCCATTGCAGGAAGGTGCTCTGTAAGTGCCCTGTTGGAAGTGCCCAGGTTTGGAATGTGTCTGTATCCCAGCAGGCCTGACCCTGCCAAGGGACCTGGAACAGGCTTGGAAACAAACCCAGTCTCCCTAAAACCAGGAGTCTGTGCAATGAACAAACCCAGCCTGCCCAGGGCTCAGCTCACACTGGCACCAAGGTCTGACTTTGTCTGCTCATACACTCTGGTGGGTCTTTTCCTACAGCTAATATTGCTCTATATTATTGTGAAAAATTCTTTTAAATTTAATTCAGAGGTAAATTTATGCATTCATCTATGCAGGTATAATTTGCTTTTCAGTATCAAATGTGTTGGGCAGTGGGCTTGAAACTGATGTAAAAGGATGGAGGAAATAATTTTTGAAAGTGCTGACTTCAAGCTACCTGTTTAATTCTACTAGCATATGCCCTAGGAAGGGGCCTGACATTTTTCTTTTCTCATTCCTGTTTTCTAAGAGCCTTGCATCCCTTAGTTCCTAACAAAGGTGGGTTAAGTCACTGTGTGATCAGCACTGCAGAAGATCAGGCCATTTGCTTAAAGATTTAATTATTGGTTTAGGAGTCTAATCTTAGTCACATGTATTTGAAGTCTTGGTTGTAGGCATTTTCTTTAGGAGAAGAAAGGAAAATACCCTGCTTGTGTTGCAACAGGAAAATACCTGATGCTTCTTGAAGCAAACCTGCCTTAAACCCAAGGTGAGCTTCCTAGTCCTTTCCCCATTTTATTTATTGATGTGACAAACATCTGCCCTCCAGTGATGCTGAGCAGGTGCAAAAAAAAATCCAAATGCATCCTCCTGCTCCTCCTCCTCCTCCTCCTTTCCTCTGGACTTTATTTCTAATGGCCCTGGAAGGCCAGTGTTAAAACTCACTTGTTGAGAGGGGCTGTGGCACCTGAGCTGCAGCAAGGAGCTGTGCATGTCACACATGCTGGAGGCAGTGGAGCTGCCAAGGGACAGTCTGGGCTGTCTGCATTTGCTGCCCAGCCAGGCTTTGCTCCACCCTGTTCTCCACAGGCCAAAGGCTGAGCCCAGGGTGAGGAGGGATCATTTGTTCTGTATCTTTGGGCTTCTTTGCACTCAGAGCTGCCTCACTCTGCTGGTGGCAGCTGTGGACAGGACAAGGTGTTTGACAGCAGCACCCCGGGCCACCAGTCCCCCCAAAAATGGGCTTTTGCTGCTGCTCTCCCTTCTCCTTGGAGCCCTGGCTGTGGGAAATGTGTCACAGCAGACTGGGAGAGCTGAGAGCCCCAGGGAAGCAGTCACCTGTCCCTGCAGAGGGCAGGAAGGAGCCCTCACAGGGATGTGAGCCAGGGCAGAGAGGCTGCAGGTGTGCCCAGCACACAGCCAGGTGGGAGGCAGGGAACAAATGGGAGGAATGTCCTTGATTGTGCACTGACATCAGCATCCAATTCAGCAACAATCTTATTAGGATTTCAAACAAATGTCCAAATAAATTTGTTCCTTTAAGGGATTTGTTTTAATTCTTTATTAAAATAGCAGTTATATGTGCATTTTCCCTTAGCCCACAATTTTAATAGAATTACCTTTAGCATCAACCAACCCCATGGACTCTTGAATTTTTCTTTCCAGACCTTCTATGTGCAGCAGATCCAATCAGGTGCATTTCATTGCTCAACAGTACAGAGGAAATGAATTTTTCTGGTGAGGGGAAAGCACAGTGAATAGCTGGATTCCCCTCCCCAAATACCATCTGCAATCAGTTTTGTGTTGCAAATGAAGTGAATGTTTTCCTGGGTCAGAGGTGCCTGATTATTCATCACACCTTCATTTCCAGCAGCAGAGTCATCCCATCCCTGCCAATCATCTTTCTGGTTTGTGTTGGGTTTATTCTACAGTGCTCTGAGGTCTGCAAGTCTAGCTGCTCTCCAAACTCCTCCTGTTCTTTGCTGCCTTTCCTGGGGTAGTGCCAGCAGTTCTCAGCTGCTGAAGAGACCAACAGGAGGACTCTGGCACCAGTATTGCAGTTTTCTCCCATGTTTTGAAATTGTGTCTCTTGAAAAAGGAATGAAATGGGAGGGAAGGAAGAGTATAATACTTAATTCACTTGTAAGTAACAAAAAAAAAACCCCAGCTGAGCAGTATTCTACTGAGAGGGAACAGTGTCGTCTGTAGGGTTGTTTTTAGTGGTAGCAAAGCCCAGAGAAGTGTCTTGGTCAGACAGAGCTGGGATTTGAACCTGACTGACTGAACTCTCAGGCTGTTTGTTCCCTGCTCAGTGCTTCCCTCTGAGTGTCCACAGCTCACACTGTGGCAGCAGCCACACACAGTTCAGTGTCCCTTAGGCTTGTCCCTGGCAGTGGTGCCCTTGGATCTCCAGCACTTTTCCTAGCACAGGTTAGAGGAGCAATGGAGTTTTAGAGCCATTCAGCAAACTGCCTGTGCCTGGTAGGGAGGGAGCTCATGGAACTGTGATCCAGCCTTGCACTGACATGTACATGTCAATGTGCTCTGCACAGATCTGTTTAGAAAGGTTTTAAGAGGGTTCCAGTGTAGATGCTGATATTTAAAATGTTAATTAAAAATATTCCCAATGATATTTGCTGATAGTGCTGCCAGAAAAGGTGGGATTTCCATTCTCTTGCTATTCCTGTTAGAACTAGAGTGGTGTCCTGCAATGAGTTGAGATGAACTACCTGAGCCATGACTATTTAATGGCACTTAAGTGCTGACTTTTCTCCAGATTTCTTTAGTTTCACTTTTTCATCTTCTTGAGATTGCTCTGAAAGGCCTTGAGGTAACAGCCCCCAGTGCAAGGATGTGTCAGTGAGGGGCCAGCCAGTGCCACCTCCAAAGGCAGACCTTCATGGACACCAAAGTAAAGATTTCAAATACTCAGTTCTTGCAGCCTAAAGCAGCAGAAAACAGGGGAGTGTTCTCAGGAGAGCCCTCTGCTCTGCAGGTTTGATTGGGAGGAATTTAAAATGCTTTGAGTGCTATAACCTGACAGTAGGAAATGGCACAGGAAGCTGGGACTTTAACAAGAAGGAAGCTGAAGATGGGAAAATCAGAGGAGTGGAATTTGGTTTAGAGGGATCCACAGACAGAAGAAAAGGGGCTGCCACATGTCTGATTAAAAGGTGTGCTCCAGGGAGGTGGGCAGCTCTTGGCTTTCACACAGGGGTGCCAGGACAAAGGTTTGCTGGCCTCTGTCCCTGGAGTGTGGGATCTCTGGGACTGCAGGACATGGAGATTTCACCCATTTTTCTTGACTAGATCCTGTGTCATGAGGAATGTGGACAGGAACACTTTCCAGAATGGCAAGTAGATGTAAACTTTAGAGAAATCAATTTTCTGTAGCCAAGAGGAATGCTGCTTTCAGCCTTCCCTTGGAAGGCTTTAGTGCCAGCTGAAGGATTTCCAGAATCAGCAGGTTTTACTGGAGCAGTGTCCAGAAGTGATGGTGGAAGCTGCTCAGGAACCATCTGACAGAGGAGGAAGGACTGCAAAAGTGGAAGAAGGTGAACATATGCTAAAGCAGAGTGTCTGAAGCTAATGAGATGTAAACCAATTCAGGTGAATAAAGCTTTTAATGAAATAAATTTATGCTAAACTCTACCTGGAATCCTGCACTGCCTCTTCCTGGGATCAAAGAACTTTGTATTCCTCTGATGCTTACAGGTAAGAATGAGGAATAGAATTGCTGCCCAAACACTGCTTTCCTTCACACCTTGTGATAACCATGGGCTGGGTTTGGTTATAAAAAGTGATGTCTGTGACACTGCTTTTTGGAGTGAGGTAGGAGTTTTGGAGACTATTTAGGTCTGTTTAAAAAATCAGGATGTTGTTCAATGTCTGTTACTGGTTGCATTATAATTGCATGGGTACAGAAAACATTGCAGTCTGAGGTTCAACATGTACACACACAAAACACAGTCCTGAGGAGATCCTGGGACTCCAGCTTGACTTGAGCCAGTGGAACAGCTGTAAAAAACATCTGTACCTGCTGTGCCCACAGGGCACCTTCCTACAGCCCAGCAGTGCTGTGCTCACTCCAAGTAAACATTTCCAAGGGTTTTTGGTGGGCAAGAAAAAAAAAATCCCTGACGTGAATGAAAGTTATTTTAAAGATCCTCAGGGAAGTGTTTTAATCTAAAATTAGGCAGTAGCTTTAAACCCTGTACAGTTTCTTTCATTTTTTCCTGAAGTAACTCCAGCTGGTCCCTGATTGAGTCAAGAGACTACTTTTTCTCTGATCTGATAAAACTACTCCTTCATCTCCCCTGGTTGAAGATGCTGCAAAATTTCAGTTAAAACAGGATTTTGTGTTAATATCTGCAAAAACTGCTGATCCACAATAATGCTGTACAGTTTGAGTCTGACTAGGAGCTATATTGTCATAGTCTGGTTGAACAAGGTGCAAGATCTCACTTTAAATGACTCTGACACATAAAAGAAGAATATGGATTTAACCACTGGAAAATTCATTGAACAATCCCCAGGAGCTACCTAAAGCCATCCTGAGTGTTCCAGAATATTTTGTCTCTTCAGAGGAAGGGAAGGCCAGCATTCCTGCAGGATGGAGGTACTGTGCAGAGGAGTTGGGAACATCTGATCCCATTAACTGGGGGGAGGTAGATGGAAATGACTCTTGACTGTTGCTTCCAAACAGTTGGAGCTGGAGCAAAGCAAAATCTTACTTCTTGGTGGTGCTCAGATGGGCCATCTGTCCCTCTGTGACAGCAGCAGGGACACAGGGAACACAGAGAACACAGAGAAGGGTCTGTTGGCCCAGCACAGCTCCTGCTCCTAAAAACTCTCATCTGGTGAAAATCAGATTTAGGAGTATTTTGTAGAGCAGCTTCAGTGGCAACAAGCCCATTTTCTGAATTACAGGATAAAATACACAATAAAGGACATGTGTTGATTAATTTTAGAAATACATGTAATGATCTGAAGGAGAAAATTAATTATCTAAGTGGAAACAAGAATGAAGAGCCTTTTCCACAGGTGCTGGAGTGTGTCTGAGTCTGCCAAGAGTAAACAACCCTTGTGTCTGCTGGGAGACTGGCCAAGCCCAGTGCCACTCAGCACCCAGCTTTAAAATATAGAGTCTTGCTCTGTTCTGTGGTTAAAAGGCTTGAAATGACACAAGGCAAATATATCCACCTGCTTTTAAAGATCCTGACCAGGCTGTAAGGGAGGGAAAGAGCTGCACATTCCCAGCAAGCCAAGGGGAGGGATATTTTAACATCTCTGTGTCAGACTGTCTGGGGCTCTCCAGGGCCAGAATTCCTCACCTGGGTGACAAAGGCCTGGTTTAACTCCTGCCTTCCCCTGCTGGAGTGGCAGCTCTGGGCTCTCTGTGTCACTGAGAAGCTCCAGCTGAGGGACTCACTGTTTATTACAGAGCATTTAGTACAGGACCTGCTCCTTAAAACAGTTTCTCAGAGTGCTGCCAGAGAGCAAAGTCCACCCACTGGCACAGGTGGAAATTGAAAAATGAATTCCCAAGGGACAGAACTAAATGCTGCCTCTGAGGACACAAGTCTTAATATCCCATAAGAAATGATGATGTCAGTGCTGAACTGGCAGACCTAAAAATGCCTAAAAAGAACCCAAGTAAGTACTGGGGTGGCAAAGCAGGATTGTGTGTGTGTGTATTGGAGCTGTGGTTTGCACTGCATCCTTTGTGAGACTTACTCAAGAAATGTATATTGAACCAATCTATTCTTTGCTGATGCCAGGCTGATTCCTATAATCTTTTTTTCCTTAAATGGCATGTCAGCTTATAGCTTTTAATTTTCTTAGTTAAGTGTATCAGGAGCATTAGTAACAGCCTTGTGGATTTCCCCCTAAATTTATTCTTTGTCTGATACTCATCCCTCCTAATGTTGCCATACAAATCCCACGTGTTAGCCTAAATATTTCCACATATACCTTTCAAGCCCTTCTCGTTCTCCCTTCCTAACCAATCCCTCCAGTCCTTTTAATTACATTTACAGTTTGCATATTTAGTTTGTCTCTGCTCTATAGAGCTGTTGTAGCATTCAGTGTCAATCTTCCTTGGACTGCAGCTATCCTAACAGCCTGCCAGCTTCCCATCTGCTCGGGAGCCTTCCTGTCACATGTAAATCACTGTCAATAGACTGGTTTTGGGAATTAAGATATTGCCTGAACTCCCTGTTTGGCTGACAGGCCCGTTTTCTGTAACATGTTTAAATTGTGCTGTGAGAGCACTGCACATGCTGCCACCTTTGTTTAGCTCCATTTTCTCCCCAAACTAGCTGAAAATAATTTCAGGGCTGGCTGGGGTGCTTTGAGAATCTCTTCTCCTGCAGATATTTTTTTTTCCCTATGTGTTTTACCACAGACTTGCTCCGAGCATGATTTTCTGCAATGAAGCACACACACATCAAAATTATTTCATTTCTGAATGACAGCAAGGTCCTGGAAGCGTGTGCAGGGCATGAACTGGGTAAGATAAAAAGAAAACAAGACTTTTCCCAGTCCCATAAGCTCTGGGTCCCCTGTGCACCTGGACAAGGAGCTGGGATGTGCTTTCCCATTGTGGAGCACCATGAAGGGGCTGGTGCATGTGCTGGGCTCTGCTGAGTTCTGTTACATCTTGCTGTGTAAGTGATCACTGGGAGGCTCTTCTTTCTCTAATAAGGAATAACAACAGATAACTGGGGATTACACAGCATTCTACTTCAGATTTAAACCACCCTTGAAAGATATTTTCCCCAAAATTCCCCATGCACTGGCTGATGGGCGCTGCTCTGTGTGTGCTGTCACTGAACAGCAGGAGGGAAGATGCTGCTGGCTGGGGAAATGTGCTAGAACCCAGCATTCCTGATTTTGTTCTAAAAAAAGATGCCAAGTTTATTGTGTTTTTCTTGCTTAGATAGACAATGTTCCCTGTTCAAATCATTGCACTTGTCTAGAGTTTGCAAAGAACTCTGATACTGCTTTGGTAGAAAGCTGTGGAGTCCCCTATGGTTTGTGTGAGGCTGGTCCTCTCCAGATAGAATTACCAGGAATGAGTTTTCAGTTTTGGTTCTGTATGGACAACCTATGTGAATATTCCACCACTGCTCAGGCTATTGAAGGGAAAGATCATTCTGGTCCAGCAGGAGCCCAGAGCACTGAGGGGCTCTGACTCTGCAGCTTTAATCAGCTGGCTGGGTACAGCACCCCAAACTTCTAAAATTTATGTCATGTAATTGCTGGAAAGTGAATTTTAACGACTGTGTAGATTAAAAGAGAAGACTGAAAGCTGCTGCTGTTATCAGGCAGTGGATACAGCAGCAGGGAGCTGATGTAGAGCCCTGGGAACAGATTACAGACTGTCACTGCACCCATGCTCACCTCATTGCGTTCCTCGCCTTAATCCCTGCAGTGAATGCCGTCAGGGTGAACAAAAAGATTCCCTCTGGCGTTCATGGAGCTTTTGCAGCTTCAAAGTGTCTAATGGAGCTGCTGAGGAGGGTCGCTCACGCTGAATCCCAGAGGGAGACGCTGAAGTGTTTCTGAGGCAGATTCAGGTGCCTGAGGCAGATGCGAGCAGGACCATTCCCCAGTCATGTTTTTAATTACTTTGCCCTGGATCCAGATTAATTTTGAGTCTTATCATAGTGCCCCAAATTAAATGTTGAAGGTTTGACAAGTCCCTACTGGTCACATTCACACTGGTTTTAAAAACAGGGCAAAGCAGGAGCGGATGGCTCCTGGAATGAGCTGGGGATTGCTCCCCCCTGGCAGGCTGAGCTGGCACCTCCACCCGGGCTGGGTGAAGGGCTGGTGCCCGCCTGGCTGGGATGCTGGCACGCTGCTGGAGCTGCCAGAGCCCTCAGTGCCCTGAAAAATTGCAAATCACCAGAAGAGTGGTGAAATTAAATAATTTAAAACAATATTTTTCAATCCACTTACCACTAAGGATTCAACACCAACACGTATTTCTTTTATAGAAACAGGGAAAAGTTTCTTTTTGCTCAACTAAATGCATTGGGTTTGTGTAGCACATGGCAGGGAAGGGCATCGACCCAGGCTGGTGCCTCAGGACACCACCAGTGAACTACCTGAAAGAATGACTTTTGCAGACTTCCTCTAAGGTTAGACCAAAACAAAATAAAAATTGAATTTGCACTCCAGACTTTGGTTAAAAAGTAAAGAGACTGTTCCATATCACACACGAGCTTTTGTGGGCAAACAGTGAAATGAGAGTTGGATTAATGTCAATTTAATTTTGATGCAGTTGTATAATCACCCTGAAAGATTGCAGGGCAGTTTTTCTTTAATGGACTCATCCTCTCTGCAGCAGCTTTTCTTCACACAGTCAGTGAGTGGTGCTGCTACAGAAATGATGCAACTGCACTGCTTGGTTAATTAAAGGGTTTGCTCATCAGGGGATGAGATCACAGGAAAGAACTGATTTCTGAGCTCTCATGTAATACCTGTTGCTGCTGACTGCCAAAATACTGGACTCTGCTGCATGAGGCTGTTTTGGAAGCAATCCAAACAACTCCAGTGTCTGATATCAGCTTTAAATGTTATTTCCAGGACAACATCTTAATAATTAAAATAAATTAATTAGATTTCAGAAATCTTCACTGTTATTGAAAATCTCTGCTTGGGAAGGGAGGGGCTCATTGTACAGCACAGCTCAGCACATCATTCTTGTGGATTTGTCTGTGGATTTAATCAAAACTTTTTTCTATAGTTTTTTGGTTTAGCTTTCTGAGATTAGCTTATGGGTGAAAGCTGCTCTCAGCCCCTGCAGAAAGTGAATCTGGGTTCCCATCCATTACCCATGGACATCTGAGACCTTAAGGAGAATTAACAATCTGGAGCTGCTGGTAATTTTTCATGCTAACACTGATGATTGACTTCAGTGTCACAGAAGTCTCAGTTGAACTAACACTTCTAATATATTGCAGTTTTGGTTTTTTTTAGTCTTTGGCTCCCAGAGCACTGGGACATCTGGAGATTCCTGAGCTTTTCTCCCATTACTGTTACACTTCTGCCTTCCTCAGAGTCTGTGATCCTGGGGCTTTGGATGAGCTCTGACAGGGATGCTCAGGACAGGTCTCCAGGCGAGCCCCTCTCCAGGGGTGCCCCTTGCTCCTGGCAGATGGTGCCTGCTGGGCTCAGGACTGGGGCTGTGCCCAGTGCTCCTGCTCTTTGCTCCCTCACTTCAGAGGGAACAGGATCAGACATGGATGGAGCAGACTGCCCAGCAGGAGAGGTACCAGGTGCTCTGCAGAGCTGACTCCATAAGGAACAGCAGCTCGTGGCATGGGAGCAACAGCTGTCCTCCTCCAGAACACCAAGTGTTTATGTCTTCACACACATTTAAAGAACAAAGTTAGGTGGGAATACTCCTGTTTTCTTCTGAAACATGCTTATCTGAGCCTGTCTCTGCTCTCCTCTCTGCAGGAGAGGCTGTGCTCCAGGATTGCACCACAGTGATGGGAACTCCACTGAATCACGCTGATGTGGTGTGTGCTGGACACCTCTATCACACACCTGGCCAGGGAAACAGGGGAAAGCTGGGGCCTGGTACAAGTTCAGTGCACCCTAATCTCCCATGCCATACAGTATCTGCCTCAAGTGTTTAACTACTGAGAACAAATTGAGTGCTTCATTCATCATTAAGCACTGGAGGGGTTAGGGAGTGTTTTGGCAATGGAATGGTTTGCTGTCATACAGGATACAGTGCTAGGCCCAGCCTGGATTGCTGGGTAAATGCAGTTTGGGAGATAATGCTGCTGTTGTTATGGAAGAGAGAAGCAGCTAACTTGAGAGCACAAATCCTTCTGGTACCTGGCAGTGTTCAGCCCTGGCAGTGGCTGGCCTGCTAAGTAGCAGCTGCCATAGAGTCCAAAGGGTGAGAAGGACATGGAAAATGCAGAGGAGTCATCGTTCCTGGCCAGGCCTGCACCCAACACCGTCCTGCTGCTGCTGCTCAGTGTGGAAGCAGTATGGATCAGAGACATCTGATGCCCTTTGCTGGGATCAGATGTGCTGGGTCAGTGCCATGCTGCATGTGAGGCTGTTTGCCTCAGCCTTGGCCAGTGGTGGGTCCATCATGGACCAGCTGGAGTTGGCTCCCTCAGACACAGAAACTCCCTGGCAGCTTCTCACAGCAGCCATCCTGTACCCCTGCTACCAAAACCTTGCTACACAAATCCAATGCGTTAAGTTGGGCAAAAAGAAACTTTTCCCTGCTTCTATAAAGGAAATGCGTGTTGGTGTTGAATCCTTAGTGGTAAGTGGATTGAAAAATATTGTTTTAAATTATTTAATTTCACCACTCTTCTGGTGATTTGCAATTTTTCAGCCACAACAATCTGGCGAGGTTCTGCCTTCCCTGTCACAGCAAAGGGTCACAGACAGAATGTGTCAGACAAGCTTGTTCATGCTAATGGCAGCCGTCCGTCTCGCTTAGCAGCAAAGGCTCTCTGTGCACAGTTTAATTTAAATCCATGAAAAAGCCTTTCTCTCCTGAGGAATGTCAAAGGCCTCTCTGTCTCTGATTCTCTATCTTTGTCCTCATCCTTCACTCTCTGGTAGCACAGGTGCATCTCTTTCCTTTTTGCTGTAGAGTTTCGATGACTTTGACCTGTGAATGACAAGGGTAATGGAAACTTGATCTTCCATTGAAAAACACATCCCATAGCTCACCATCTTTCCACTTCAGACAGTAAAGTGTATTTCCTGTACCTGTGACCTCATCTGCCTGTGTGGTAGAACAGCTTTGTGCTTTATAAGATTTCTTCAGTTTCTATTTTTTCCAATTTCATCACTTAGATTGAGTCTAAATGGTGGTTAAGATTTGAATCCTTGGCAAGTCCTGCTTGAAAAATAGATTTTGGTGACAATGGAGAAAGCTGTTTAGAAATCTAAGCTCTGGACTCATTTTGGCACTGATTTGTTGAGTGAGTGACAGTCAAATTGACTGCCTTTGCTTCCCACAGGCTTCCCAGATGGGGTCTGGTGGGGATGCACTCAGAGGCAGATCTGCAGCACTGGGAACAGCACGGGAGCTTGCAAGTGTCTCAGTTGTGGAGGGTGTTGCTTGTTGCCTCTGCCTGTTGCACTGTGTGGTTCCACACAAAGCCAATTCTTCTCAGGGGGAGACACAGAAGGCTCCTGCTGGGATTCTTCTGAAGCGAAAGATTTTTTCCCTTTTTCTTCTATCAGCATTTCCAAATGCTTCTTGATAGTCAGAGAGTGAAGGGCAAAGCTGGTATTCCTGAAGGTCGGTGTGATTGTGATGCTGATGAGCTGCTCCTCGGGTACAGGACTGGTGGCAGGGCAGGGCAGGGCTGGCTGTGGGTGGGCAGCAGCAGCAGCAGCAGCAGCAGCAGCAGCAGCAGCAGCAGCAGCAGCAGCAGCAGAGGTGTGGAGGTGTCCAGCAAGGGCTCTAAGGGCTGCTTGAGCAGATGCTGACAGCCATTGCATTCTGTGCATTTCACAGCCTCCCAATGACTTCTCACAAGTCTCTCTTCTGCCCTGAAAGGTGCATTGTCCCCTACAGTTTATGGGGAAACTGCTCCTGGGGCAGCTGGGAGTGGGGCTGAGGGGAAAGCTGAGGGCTGTGCCTCAGCCCTGCACAGAGGAGTGGACATGGGGCTCAGGAGGGGCAGTGACTCTGTGGTCACCCCCAGTCCCATCCTCTGGGTCAGGCACAGCAGCACAGCAAAGTGATGGCTCTGCAGTCTTGTCACTGTCCATTTCTTGGACAGAACCACCAAACCCTTGGTGTTTTCTCTCCTTGTGAACAGAAGCTGGGCTTTCACTCACTACTAAAGTGTTTGCATCAGCAAAACCCAGTGGCCTGTGATACAAGAGCTTTAGTTTAATCTCTGCTGCAGTGATCAGACAGAACTTTTTGGGTTCTTCTTTGCCACTTACCAGCTCAATTATATCCAGATAAAGACTGTGCTGGAAAGACAGTTGTGGAAAATCCTGGGCAGTAAAGGCACAATGGGGTGCATTCAAACACCGGGAGCTTTAGCCATTCTTTGTCATTCCTCCTAAATTCAGGCTTCTTAGCCCTGTTGTGCTGACAAGAAGTTTTAAAACAGACCAAACCAGAAATTGCAAGGGTGTCCTTATATATTGAGTGTTCAAAGTCCTTGATAACTTAAAAAATGTTATCAGACACGAATACAAAGGACGTGTCCGTGCTGCATTGTGCCTTAATCCCAGAGGACTGGGACTGCAACAAGAAACACCATGGCTGTACTCAGCACTACATGCCTGACCAGCTATACTGGCCTTTAAAGTAGTTTGCAAATAATTTCAACTCAAAAGGATAAAGGACAGCACTTTTAGAATACCAAAGAATTTTGGCCTAAGACTACCAGCTGAAAAACTGACTTTTACTTAAGAAATATAAAGTTTGAAATGGGGAAAAAAATTTAAAATTATGTAAGTCTTACATAATACAAAGGCAAAGTAAAATACTTCATTTGGGCTGGATAGCTCTTCAGTCAAAAGCTACAGACTCTTTCTATGCACCTGAAAAACCTCATTTATCCCCAAGCAAATATGTCTCTACACCTCCCCACTCTGAAAACTTGTCTCTCCCACCCCCCAATTTCTCATATGTATGTGTAATTTCACTATTGGACTAAACGAGAAATCTTTTATTGCTCATCTCTGGGTCTGGAGAACCTCATCATCAGTTCATCAGTTTTCACATCATGCTGATAGATGGAACTGATCCCATTGCCAGGGCAGTGTTGTGAAAAGTTTTGTGGATGATTTGCCAAGTCCCTTCTCTGCCTGGTCCCATGTTCATTTTGAGAAGAACTGTCAAGTCAGGGATGCTTAAAAACTATGGCAGCCAAAGAGCCCCACTTTGCTCTTGTCCTTTGTTTGTTTCTGGCCCTGTGTAGAGAGGCAGAGCTGGAAGGTTCCCTTTCATTTGCTGTTGCCCAGTGTGAGGATAACTATCACACTTGTGAACACTGCTGCCTCATGGAAGCTTCAGTGGTGGAATTTCAGAGCTTGTTATTTGCAAAGATCTCGGCAGCCCTGTGTTTTCTCACCTTAAGGTGATTTTATTAATCATCCTTGTCCTGGACTGTTGCCAGGTTTGGGTGGACTTGCTTTTCTCCTGTAATTTCTGCACTTATTTGGAGGAGGAAGTGTTGCCAAAGGAGTCAGGCTAACCCTGATTTGAACCCTGGAACATTTATTTCACAGGTTGCTGTGTTTGGAAAGTGCTGTCGTGCTGAATTACAACAAAGCTATTGCAGTTCAAGGAAATGTAAGCTGAGTGCTCAGCCCTGAGTCCCTGTGGCCTTGTCTGGACCAGCTGGAGGGACAGTGGCTGTGCTGTGCCACCCAAGTGCACCAGCAGAGGCAGAGCAGACTGTGTTGAAATGCACTTTCCTTTTCCTATGCCAACACCAGCAGCCCAGCTGCCACCCCAACATCCTTGTCTAGACAAGCTCATGGGCACAGGTTTGTGTGCCAGAGGCAGTGGGGAGCCTGGGAAGGCTGTGTGTCCAACTGTTCCCTCAGCTCTGAAAGGAGAATCTGAGTGAAGACAAAAACCCTTGGTAAACTTGACAGGTAAACTGCGTCAGTGAGAGGAGGAGTGGGGGCTTAGGCTTGTCTTGAACTGATTGCCTCAAGCTCTGATCAGCCTCTGTCAGAAATACAGAAGATCCCTCCTTGCCCTGATGACAATGCTAAGGAGTTGTCTAGACTACCCTAAAAGATGTATTTAAAGCCCATTAGCTAGAATGAGTTAATTGCCATATTGAACAGGTGAAGCAGGCAGGATGATCTGTTTTCTGAGAAGGCTGCAGCGAGTGCTGGCTCTGGGCAATCTCGAGGCTCTGCTTCTGTGTCTGATGGCCAGCAGCTCTGTGCTGAGGCTGAAGCAGCCAAGCATCTGGGCTTCCAAATCTTGGAGAAATCAAGTGATACAGGATCAGCTGCAGTGTGCAGCTCTCACTTCAGAGCATCAGTTAATAACATAAATAGCTTTTTCACTCTGTATTGTTGGAGGCTGTTAGGTCAAATGGCATTTTATGGCTCTAGTGGCTTGTGAGTTTGCTTAATATGTCAGAATTGGTGGAACAGACTGTGTTTAAAATTCAAATAATCCATTTTCCTATGAAATCTGTGTGAGATTTGAGCAGTGGCCAAATTAATGCATGGCACATTTGAATACTGACTAATTAGACTTAACAAATGAGTAAGAATTGAGCACTGGTGAGAACTAAACCTATTTAAAAAACAAAATATCAGTTTATTTAAAAAAAAAAAACCACAAGAGAAAAAAGCCCTGACACTTGATATAGTGTTTTCCATTCACAGAGATTTTTAAATGTTGATTAAAATAATGACCTCAGGGATAAACCTTGGCTGTGATATGCAGAACAGCAAGGTAAGGTCTGAGTGAGAAAACAACAGGATTCAAGTCCTGACTGACAGAGCACAAAGCTCAGGTCCATCGTTGCTGAAGGATTTATTTTCCAGACAGTAGCAAGAGGAATGAAGTAATTGCTTAAAGGACAGAGAGACTGTACTATTGATGTTTTAGAGTGGCCCCATCCATCCTTCTAGGGCATAGTGAGTATTGGATCCCAAGCTAAACTAGGCTGTTTTGAACATCTGAAAGGTGTGGTCCAAGGAGTTCCTCTTGGGCTTTCTCAGTGATTTTTGCAGTGCTCAAATGGTCATCTAACAGGAAACACTTTGGGACCAGGATAAAGTCCTACAAGGAGAGACCAATGGAAAATGACTTCAATAAAGCCTCATTTTCTGTCATTAATAATTTTAGAGCTTCTGTCAGAATATGCCTTATACCCTGGACAGGATGTGTCTGAGGCTGATTCACTCGAGGTTTTTTGGCAGCAGTTCCTTAGGAGGGGTTCCTTCTTTGGAACTGGGCTGCTCCAAACTGTGAACAGGAAATTCTTTATCTAGATATCCTCATTTTGTACCAGTGCCCTGACTTGCAAAGCCCACAAGCAGCAAAGTTCTTCCCTTTCAGCTGCTTCTTATCTGCCATATGGAGATATTTAGCCATGATGAGCAACCCCAAGCATTTGAGAATACCTGCATTGTGTGTGGAACCACAACTTGAGGTGATATTTTCATGCTGCAGAAATTAACTCCCATTGTGCTTATTTTTAAGTTAGTCCTTGCTGTCTCCTAAGAGTTTCAGAGCATTAAGTGTATCATCAATCAGACAGGTTAAATGTTGTGACACAGAAGCACTTCAGACTTTTCCTGATAACATTACTGTACTGGGAACCCCATGCGAGGAGCTGTTTATCAGAGCCCTCAGCAAGGCCTTTGCCTTCCTTGTGATGAGGAAATTCTGTGACTTCCAACAAAGCATCAGAATGGGATGAGAGTAAAACTCCTGTGCTATCTTAGGGGCATGTCTTTGAATCAGCCTTTCTGGTTTTGTCTGATTATTGTTTCTTTACATTTTGGCAGCCCTGGAGGATCCCAACTGGCAGAGGCAAGGCAGGAGACTGTTGGGTGGATCACATTTAAAGTAAAACAATCCCAGTAGAGACACTGGGGACTCCTGCCAGAGGCTGTCTGGGATGTGCCCAGGTGTCACTCTGCAGTGCTCATGTTCCTCACTGCTCCTGTGAGCTGCAGCCCCACATGTGTAATAGTGTTTGCATCTCCAGCTTGTTCCAGACTGCAGGGAACAGGCTCCAGCTGGAACTCCACCCCGGGATGGCTTCTCCAGGAGACTGCTGTGGCCTTGGCAGGTGTGGATGTGCTCCCTGCTGGGGCCCTGAGGAAGCACAAGAGCAGCAGCTGGGATCCAAACAATGCTCCACCTCTGGGGGAACCCTCGGTGTGGACAGACTCGCTCAGCTCTTCTGCCAAAGAATGGATTTTGCCCCAGTGAAAAGGAAATCTATGGTGGGTTTGTCTGGCCTAGACACTGCTCTGGTTACTCAGGAGGGATTTACTTTAGCCTACATAAATCCACTGTTTTTCTTTAATGCCTGTTAAGTCTTTTGCCACCCAGAATTCCCTTGGTGAGTTAGTTGATGTATAGAAGCATTTTATGTCAGCCCAAAGCAAGGTACTTTTCAGCTTCAGTAAGAAGACACAATTCCATCTAGTTTTCTGTTCTTCGTTATCTCCCTGAAGGCTAAACACAACATATTATCAATCTGAGCTGTAATCATAGTCAGTAATTGCATTTAAGGGGTCAGCACACATAAGCAGCACTTGCAGTGAGCATTTTCACAAACACAATCACATTACAAATCAGCCTTCTTTTCACAACCAGCCTCACTACTAAGACACAGAGGCATTGCTCTCCATCCAGCTAAGGATGTTCATCCCAGAGGTATTTTTCTTTGCTCTAAATACAACTGAGCTTATTTCCAGAGGACAATTGTGCAGGTTTTGCTTGCTGCCTTGTACAAAACTTGGAATTGGAGCAGTGAGTGCAGTGAGGTTTGGAACACAGAGCTGGAAAAGAAATGTCTCTGTTGTATTTAAGTTTATGTAGTTGGCACTGCAGATGAGATTCTATATGATGTGCAGATCAAAAATTTTGATTTTGCCTTGGGTAAATTTGTTTCAATACACACATCAACTACATGGTGGGACCCCAGATGGATTAGTGCTTTAATATGAGGCAGAGAAAAATAGTTGGAGGATGAAAAATACTCCTGTACTAATTCAAGTTATCTAAGAGAAGCAGGACAGATAACAGTCAAGATAATGAAGACGAAATGAAGGAATTCCATATATTATGTATGTAAATAGCTTGTAATGGGTTTGTTTTTAATGGTTTGTATGCAAATTATACTGTAATAGCAACAGTGAGAACTTGCACACTTAGAGAACTTGGCTTTAGAAATGCAGAAACCCTGGGGGAAAAAATCTGTGATACCACCTCATCCCTCGATGGGCATCCCCAAAATTCACTGGGGCCCTTTCTGGGACCTCTGTGACTGTCACCTGCTGCTGTGTCTCAACTCGTGCCACTCCGTGCTTTGAAGCTGCACCTTCCCATGGAGGGAGCCTTCCTCCCTGGTGGCAGAGTGTGAGTTTGGATGGAGAGGCTCTGTGTGCTCCTGCCTGGCTGCCCTGGCCTGTGCAGGGCTCTCCTGTCTGACACAGACACTGCAGCTTTGCCCAGCTCCCACATCTCCTTTATACAGAGACATTTGGGCCACACTTTGCCTTGTACCAAGAAGCCAAGGGATTGTGCCTCTGCACTGAGGCACTTTGGTTACATCCACCTGGCTTTTAGTCAGTCTGCTTTGCCCTGGAGGGCATTTTGTTCATAGCTGCAGCCCTAAAAACTCAGATGCTGTACAGTAGAGAAACTTGTTTTCTGGGTGACTCTAGGCAAGCAGAGATAAGTGCTGCTGCCTCTCCTGCCAGTGCAGGGTATCATTAGATCTGCACCAGTTTAGGGATCCCAGCGAGCTCTGTGAGGTGGAAAAGGAAAGCAGCACACAGAGATTTCCCCTCCCTGCCTGGGCTGAGAGCAGCAGCTCCCAAAGCAGTGTCACAGTACAGGAGCTCCTGCTGCTTTCTCCCACAAGGGGATCTCCACCTGAACCTTACTCAAGGATGCTGATGGCACCCCAGGAAGGGTAAAGAGCTCTTGGCAGTATTTCCCAGCATTTCCTCAGCCATGCAATGTAATCTTTAGTGCACAATGCTGTACGTGCTTGGTATTGTTCCCATTTTATATTTATTTTCTTTTGACTGCTACACTAAAGCTTGTGGGTGTGTCTTTTGAGTTTTTTGTTTGGTTAGTTAATTAGTTTATTCCCCCCCCCCTCCTCTTTTTTCCCTGCTGGGTTTTGCTCCAGAGTTTTGTCACCCAGACCTCTCAATTCACTGAGTTTCCAGTGCTCATAAACATTTAGCATCACATCCTCATGACACTGCAGGGCTATGATCCACACATGATACTTCTGTGTGTATTCCAGACTAAGTAGTATTTCACAGTAGTAAAAAATTACAAACAACTGCACATAAATGTTTTGATAAAGAATTTTTCACTTAGAAGGTTGTCATTTTCTATTTGTGTACAATATTAGTTGCAAATGCATTTATATTTCTGTCCATGTATCTAGTGTGTTAAAGAATATTTGTTGTACACCCATAGGACTAGGGTAAAATTTGGATAAAATATACAATTCTTAATATTAAATAGGAAAATGAGTGAAAGACATGCACATCTCCCTGGAGCCATTCCTGTTTAGTTTTCCTTCTGTTTTTTTTTTTTTTTTGCTTCCTGTTACAAGGAACTTACTCAGGCTACACCTGGGACTACTTAATTTCCCACTCTGTTCAGTTGCACTGTAAATCTGAGCTATTTCCTTGGAGTTGTTGTTCCATGGTAATGTACCTCCTGCTGTACAATGGCTAATAGACCCTGGATAAAATCCTCTCAGAGGTTTCAGAAATTAGCCTCAGAGCTCAGAAGAGGACTCAGCTGGGCATCTGATGTTGAGCTTGTGTTTAAATCTCCCCTAAAACCCAACTTGAGCCAGTACTGATGAACACAAAGCACCTTTTTCGTTCATGTAATGCAGGCTGTGACTCTGGGTTCAGATGTTTAGGAACAAAGATGCAAAGAAATAAAATACCCTTTGAACTGGTCTAAAAGGGGTGGGAGGGTGTAACAGCTCAAAACACTTGGCATCAGCATCCATGGAAGTCACAGGAACCATGGATTCCAGTGGTAGCAGGATTTCCTAAGCTGAAGTGAAATTCTCCTGCTCTCCATGCCCAGTGCTGCCCAGCACTGACCAAGTGACCCCAGTCTGGCCAGTCTGGGGCACGAGGCCTGCAGTGGGTCCTGCAGGCTGAATGCCCCATTTCTGTCCAGTCCAGGCCTGAAGCTGTAGTGGAGGTCAGTAAGAACCCTCTGCTGCAGGCACAGGGCTGATTCAGAGCCTGGAAATGCAGGTTTGTACCCTGGGCTCAGAGGTGTCAGGGGAACCCTTACACCCCCAGCACCAGGGAGTTTGCTCTGGGGTCAGCACAGTCCCAGGAGCTGAGCCAAGGTGTCAGCCTGGCTGGGTGCTGCTACCCTGACTTTGACAACAGCTGAGAGGAATTGATTTGGAAATAAAGTCAGTACAGATCCATCTTCATGCTTTAAAGCATGGCAACCAGTTTGCAGGGCTCTAGAATTTAGTTACAATAATGAAAAGAGTTCAGATCATACCTGCAGAGAAATCAAGGCCAGATTATTTATTTATTTATTTAGCAGGAGAGATGAACAAAGGGAGGAGGCATCACAGTCTAGAGAGATATTCAGGTATTGCTGGGGCAGCAAGTGCCAGCTGTGCTGTGCAGGGCAATGATCTGACTCTTTCTGTGTTCTCAGGGACACATGGTTTATTGTCAAATTGTCAAATTTTGGGCCTGCCCTGGAGGGGTGTGTGATGAGTACTGTGCATACAGCAGGGAATGGATCTGGCAGCTGGGCCAGATGTCAGTGAGTGGCCCTTAGGGTGGTGACATTCCTGCCCATCCCTGACTAGAACCACAGATATCTGAAAAGAAATAAAATAACTGATGTTACCTTTAACCCAAATAAATAATTTTAGTTGCTTCAAAGCAGTGTCTTAAGAAAAAAAAAGGAGCAGAAAACTGGACACATGTCAAAATCTCATTTGGTCTCAAATAGAAGTCTTTCTTTTCCAAAAAGCACAAATGGCCAAAGCAGCCCTGCAACAGCAACTGGGACAGGATAAGTTTTAGGAACAGGCAAGTGAATCTCAGAATTTCTGCACAGGGCAGTTCTGAGGGGGAACGGGGCCTGATGGGCAGTTGCCAATTTCTGTAAAAGTGAATCCAAGACTGGGGAAAGTTCTGGGATGGTCACAGCACAAAGAGATCTGAACCATGGCAGCTGGAAATGCCTCAATGGCTCTGGCTTGGCTTCCACTGAGCAAACCTGGGCTGGGGATCACCTTGTGAGGAAGAAACTTTAGCTTTGAGGAGAATATCGTGGCTCTCAGCCATCTCAATGGGCTGGGTAGATGAAGATTGAAAATAACAATCTCATGTAGGAAAGTTTGTGGATGAAGGCAAACTAATAAAATGCATTGCTGCAAAACCAACAGTTTTAACCAACAGTTTGTAATTTCTGTACAAAAGCTGGAATACATTGTGCTCCTCCATGCACCCTCCGCCCTCACCTTGGATGACTTATTTTTACAGATGTGATGTTCAGTGGTACCTGCCAAGTCCTGTGTGACACCTGGATGTTCTGCAGGTCTGTGACTAACGTGCAGCTCAAAGCAAACTGGAGGTGTTGCATCAGCTTCCACCCATGTATCTTTTATTCTGACATCGGAAAATGTATTTTGTAGCAGAAGATATTTCCTACTTACCTCAAGGAACCCTGTGTGATGCCAGGAATAGGGAGAGTTTGAAAAACTGATTGCAAAGAAATTCAGGGGAAAATTTTTGTTCTCTTTCCATTCACAAGCGGATCTCAATCCTGCAAATGGTTTTATTCTTAGCATTACTGACAAGTGCATGCAGGGACTCCTGCTGACAGCTTAATGTTTTAGACATCACCTGGAATGGCTCTGAAGGTAGTCTGGGATCTGCTTTTTTGGCTGAAATTCCAGACTTGAAGCTGGGAAGGAGAGCAGGTCCTTGGAGTTAAAAATACAGGGAACACCTCCTTTGTCTTTCACTGAGCAATAACACATCTTTTCCAGATTCCTTTTCCCACTTTTCCCTTGCTATTTACCACATCCTCTGTACAAGGAGATTATGGGAAATCCATTTCTAAGTCAATAGCAACTTATGAGCCATTGACTACCTGGAATTATTCCTGGTTAGAAAATGCAGAATCAATTTCTTCTGTAATCTTTCCCACACATTGGCATGTCCATATTTGTGCCACAGGGTTTTGATTGCTAAGGCACAATGACCTTGCAGCTGTATTTATAAGCAGTGCATTAATTCAGCAATGAAACTGGATATTGGGCATGTTCTGGTTCAAGTCTTAGTACTTCATAAAGTATCCAGACTTATAAAGTGTCCTACACACCCCTGAGAAGCCAACAGGACTTTGTGTGTCCATGGCACCCTCCACCCAAAGCCAAAATTAAAGTATGCCATGTTTGCACCCTTTTACCTGTGCAAGAATATTTCCTAGGCAACCACATGTGGGTTACAGGAACATGAACATTTTAACTGGCACTGCTGAGCTGCTGCATGTCCCTGTCCCTGTGTTATCTGGTATCTTCTCTATCCTTTCCCTCCCACATTTAGTCTACAGGAGGAACAGACAAATCCCTTAGAAACCTGCACATGCTCGAGCTTAGGAAGGGCTAAGCCAAGGTTAATATTTCCTCTGAAAAGTTTCCTTTGCTTTCTACAGGAATAGGCTTACAAATAGTAAAAACAAACCAGGCTTGTCTAGTTTAAACTCTACAAGTTCCAAATGTCATTTGAAGGTGGTTAGGTTTCAGTTCCTTTTTATACACTTATTCTCAGTAGAGAAAGGCTGCATTTTACGGGGCCAGAACTAGCAGAGTCACTTGTCACTTCAGCTTAGTAAGGCTTCTCTTTGAACAGAGCCTAGGCCACTAGAGGTCAGGGGAGGGATGGACAGGGAGAGCTTCTGAAAAATGGAGGTAGGGATGGAATTTGCCAGGGAATGTATTTTCATCCATGCCTGTATCACCTAGGTGAATTTTTATAGCCTTGTTTTTTAGATAATCCCCCGAGGAAAACACAGGAGTGACTGGTATTTGACATCTTTATCCAGTCCCTGGCTGTGCTGCAGACTTAGAGTGACACCTTTAGGATGTCATCTAATTGCTCTGTGTCACAGCCCCCTCTGCCATGGGAGGACTCTACTGCACCTTGTGTTTTCTGAATTCACACAGAGCCACGTGTGGCAGTGACAGTTTTTCACTGTGTGTGTGTAGAATGGGGCCCCACCATCCAGGAGGGCTGACTGGAATGCAGATAACTCAGCACCTCTTTTATCTCCAAGCATTTCCTTCACCTAGAAGGAATCTCTGCAAACTAACCTGGCCTGGTTGAACTGCAGAGTGAGGGCTATCTGGTTTTGATGAAAGATCTACTACATGCTGCCTTCTATTTTTCTCCTGTTTTTGCTTTTTGTCTGGAGATTGTTGGTTATATGCAGAGACATCAGTCTGTGCTTGTCAGGTGAACTGGCATGGGATTGGGAAACTTGGTCCTCGTGGAACTCATCCGTAGGTGATCTGGAGCTGCAGGTAACCCTCCACCAGGAGAGGGGGCTGCCTGCCCTCGGAAGGAGCAGTGCTGTGGCTGTAGGGAAGGGCAGGACCTGGCTGTGCCTGTCCCACCCCTCACGGCTCAGTGTCACCTGAGCTTCAAAGGCTGGAAGGAGGCAAGGAGGGAAGGGAAGCAGAGAATACGAACAAGTCTTGCACTGGTCTTTCTCAAGGCCAGATAGGTGTTTGTTCCCACAATTTTCCTTAGAGATTGTGAGGCTCCAATGGATGTGACTGATAGTCTCTTTGTCTGCCTGGGTGGGATGGCCACAACAAAATCAGTGGGTCCAGAAAACTGCAGGGTGTTGGCTTTGGGAACCCAGTAAACATGGGAAAGGAACGCCAGCATTCACCAGGAAATGCATTTAAACTGATGTGACTGAGCTGGTGCAATAGGCTTCACTATACAAATGCTTTCAAATTTCTTTGTGTATTTTTCCTGTTGTATTTGCTCTGACAGAAGAAATTGGGGCTGATCCAGGAAAACCTTACTGGTGTTCCACGAGGGCAGTGCACACCCAGTGGAACATTCCCCATGAAGTTGTGCTCTGCACCTGCTGCTGCCCTCCCAGGCTGAGCAACCATCCTGGATCGTGTGCAGGGCATGTGCTCTCAGCCTCTGGGAAACAAAAGGTGAGGAGGCATCACAGGGGATGAAAGATTTGGGACTTCTAATGCATCTGCTTACTCACAGTGTTCTGCAAGGAACAGAGCATTTCCTTTGTCCTGTGAGGTGGTTACAATACTCAAAGCCTTCTCCCCCACTTCTCTTGCTTCATGCTAATAGGACTGTGACCTGTCCCCTGGGGGTGCAGGAAAATACTTCACATATTTTTCCTCATCACTGCTCTTGTGTTGTTACTCACTGCCCCGGTCTCTCTGAGCTCGTGGCAGCAAGGAGCCCCTTCCAATGGCCAGGGAGCACTTGGGAACAGGGATTTCTGGATTGCTGAGCAAGGGCCATGGCTCTTGTAGCACACTTTTCTGTGCTGAGAGTAGTGATTGCTACTCAAAGGAGTATTAGGCATGTGAGAATGATTGCACCCACAGCTCAGCGTTAGTGCTGCTCATTCTCCATCTGCTCTGTGGAAGATCTAGGAAAGATGCCAGGAAAATATAGTGGTAAATAATGTTTCTATTGCACCTGCTATCAGAAACACGCAAAGTGTTTTGCAAGCTATGCCAAAGTCCTGCTGCCACTAGGAAATAGGAGCACATCCTTGTGCTTTCTGGTATTGTGCTTCATGGGAGGTGTGAGGAGAAGACTTAACCCTGGGCAGCACAGACCTGGTGGAGTCTAGCTCTGTTCCCAGACTTGCACTATGAACTCGGTTATGAGAGAAGCATAAAAAATTAGTTGGATGCCTCACGGCAATTTGAAGAATCTGGAAGTGCTACCAGGCTGCTCAGTGAGGTAAAAAATGCTGCAATGACAGAAATATTTGTGCTCCTGGGCTTGTTCTACCTCAAACACCCACGGGGCAGGACCTTGCCCCTTCCTCCACATGCCAGGATGATGGCACTCCTCCACTGGGACCCTGGAGCAGCTCTCATGGGTCATTTCCTGAGGGGATACTGCTTCATCCAAAACATTGTGTGACTCTCCTGCAATTTCTTTTATGAAGCATTTAAATATTTTAACTAAAACTCCTAACTATTACTATAGTCATCGTCTCCTAACTTTGACTTCTCTCCATATTTCTTTGCTCCTGCATATTAATCTGTAGCTGTAAAATGTTTTGTCCTTGCAACAAGTCCCTTGGAAGTGGCTTGCTTTGGTTTGTTCTCAGTGTTTTGCCTCCTCACAGAGGCATTGTAGCTCTAGTGTTTGTTTGAGGCCTGACACTTGATGAGTAGATACATTCCTGTTGCAGAACACCTGACCTGAAGCTCTTTTCCACTCTCAAGGACCAGAAGGACAAGTCAGGTTGCTGGTATGCCCTTCTGGAGAGATCCCTTCTTTCTCCATCAACAAACCTAGTGATGATTCTGGAAGAAGTTATCCTCTAGACTTGGATTTCCTGTGTAAGGAATTGAAATGCCACTGGGATGTCTCCATAGCCATTACCCACACAGTATGGGAGCTCCTGTTGTATCCATTTGTGGCAGGAACTTCCCTCATCACTTGCCTTCCAGCTGCTCAGACTCATTGGAGCCCAGCAGAGTAACCCACTGCCCACCTAGACTCATACTGGGACTGAGTGGGTGCTTGAGCACTTCTGCATCCCTGTAAAGATGATTACAGACATTGAGGAATTCCCAGAAATGCTCATAGATAAGCTGGAGATTGTCAGCATGAGGAAGTTGTACAGATATAACCTATAGATGTTTGTTTGGACCTGTAGATATTTGACTGGACCTTGAAAGGGACACTACTGATTTATTTTTTGAGTGTCTGTGAACAAGAGTCCCTTCCAGTAGGTTTATCTGTGCAAAGCCTTGCACTCATCTGGCCTCAATTTTTGACTTGTTTCCACCAAAATGGTCAGTCTGATCTCTTTGAGGACACCTTGTCTGGGTGCCTATTGAATGGAGGAACAAAGGAAGTGAGGCAGCTAGTCCAGGGACAGGAATGGAATCTGTCAGAACTGCATTTATTTATCTGGTACAGTTTTCCCCAACGCTGTGCCAAAACCACACCTCTCCGGTGAGCTGGTTGGATGGAGCAGAGCATTCTTATGGCCTGGAGTCAGCAAGGGTTTTCCCTCCTATAAAACTAGTTTTTCTCACCCTCTTGCTGATAGCTGACAAAAGTAAATCAGCTCCTACTTGTGAGACCCAAACAAGCTGTCAGCTCTGCCATGTTTGTGTGGCAGGAGGATGGTTCCAAATGCTTGGGAGGAAAGCTGCACTTTCAGTCAGTTGCTTGGCATGCTGTTTTTATGGCACACTTCTCCATAGGCTGGATGCAGAGGGCAGAGCTGTTCCCATGGTGCTCAGATGTGAGAAAGTTCATTTCATTCCACCACCTATTCCTCAGGGAGTGCAGTCCACCAAAATCAGAGAAAACCCAAATGCTAAAAATACTTGTATGGAAGAGAAAACCCACAACTCATTCATGTGGTATCAAGGGCCAGCTGCTTTGTGGTGATAAAAGTGCTGTGGCTTGTGTATTGTGAAGGACTTCACAGTTCAACAATTTGTGGCTTCTTCAGAGAGAAAGATGTGGCAGCTTTTTTCAACAGTAATATTTCCAAGGCCTTGGTTTTCTTCTTATAAGCAAAAGCTGGAGATTCAGATTCAAGGGTATCACTGAGACAATTTTTTTCATAATAGTTGAAAATGTTTTGTGAATGAATAATAAAATCAGCTTTCCCAGCTACTCCCTTCTGGCTGAGGCAGAGTCTAACACTTGTGCAAACAGAACTAATGGCAGGTGCCCTGTTATCTGTTTGTTCTAGTATAAAAGGTTGATTCTGTGGTGATGTTTCAAACTTCTCAATCTTCCTTATAACCCGGATTTTGTCTGAATTACTTCTCTGAAATCCATCTGTATTATCCAGAAAATTCAAAACATGACAACTGGTCCCCTTTCTATCTTTTGCTCAGGACAAGGCAGCTGGTAAGGAGCCCTGAAGGACTGCATGGATAAAACATTCTGCCTGCTGGTGCTAGAAGGCTTCTCTCTTTTAGAAGAATGATATCTGGGTAAAATCTGTGTGGTGTTATTAAAGAGCCAAATATTCCTGGGGACTGTTGCACAAAGACAAACCTCCCAGATAATAGACTGGGCAGCAAATGCTCATCAATGTGAGGTCAGATAGCCCTGGATATAATATCTAATAGATCTTCCTCATCAAAATGTGCCTGAATCAACAAGGGATTATACGACTTCAAATGTGATTCTTCCAAGTGTTTATGATATGATAAAGAACTTGCTGAAAACCATGCTAGCTGGGGTGATCATAGATTGATTCTATTTAAATTAACTGTAAGGATAAACAAAAGTAGGTTTGTGATTCAGATTTTCTTCTTTCAAAGGGAGAACTGATTAGGGAAACCAACATGCTTGAATATGGATAAAGGTCTGGAATTTCTTTGTCAGCTGTTGTACAATTATTACCAGGATCTTACCCAAGTATAGGGCTTTTCACTCCAGCATTCCAAAAGAACTGGAATATAGCAGCACAAAGGGTTTGAACAGACTTTTCCTCTGAGAATAGAACCTTACAGGTGGAGGAGACAAACCAGGCTGCATGGAGATGAGATGAGGGTAGAGAGTAATGATGTTTCTAACAATACATGTGATTTTAATATTTGTATTGGTTTACTTTCATGGAGAATTTTAAAATGTAATAGAATTGAAATGGATACAATTCAGTAAGAAAAAGCATGTGGTTATGGGTCCACAGATCAAGAGAGATTTCTGCTGTACAAGGCACGTAGGTGTAGTCAGATGGGGGAGAAGGATGGGAGGGCCAGTCAGAGTCTGGATGTGACCTGCCAGGTGGGAAAAATGCAGTTGCACTCCTGGTAATCAGGGAAGGATGAGGGGCTATTAATGCATTGTACAAAGCAGGACTGAAGTTTTAACTAGCTTTGCAGGTACTTAGCTCAGAAACAGGTGCAGAAAAAGGAAAAAAACTTCCCAGTAACCCTAGAAACCCCCTTGATGAGAGAAGGAAAGAGTTACCATCTATAAATACACTGCAGGAATGAACAGGAAGAGAAACATATTTAAATCAAAGGATAGCATTAGTCAAAGAGCAAAAGGGTATGACTGGGCCAGGCATAAACTTGGTCTTGAAACAAGATAAATACCTATAAGCCTCTGAACATGGAGGCTTTTAATGACTCCTTGAGTCATGTTAGGAAAAGATGCAGGTTGGAAACTTTATAAATGGCTTCTGTGGAGAGAAGAAATTTATTCCAGAAAACAGAGGTCTGAAAGGCCTTTCCAGCCCCATGATTTATAGAAATGATAATGCAGATACAGCTGAACAAGTTGACATTAAAAGCACCAGGTGCCATCAGGAGATAATAATTTTGTTCTAGGTGGCAGGAAACCGAACTATTTTTTTAGAAGTGACATTCAGGTAGAGTCTGGTTATCTCCACCAGAGTTTGCCAAAGGCCATTCACCTCTGTTTTTTGGGACAACAGGGCAAGTTTCAGGCCAGTACACATTTTGCTACAATGCTTTCAGAGCTGCCTGGGAACCAGTGTTCAACATATGAGTTCTTAAAGAACTCGTGCCTACGTCATCATGCCCTTGGAGTAGAGAATATATTTCCTGATTCTACAACCTGGCTCTAATTCAATTAAAGGAACTGCTGATGGCACTTTGTGCAGTTTATGAATGGTAGGAAAACATGAGCCACAGTTGCATTGAAGCAGATCCTCCATTGGAAGACATGGACCTTGCTTGCAAAGGTTTTATATTTAATGTTCTTTACAACTACACTGATGAATGTGTGGAATTTGTAAAATAAGCCATAGGATACATCTGTGTGTATATTGCTGCTTGAGTCATTTTAGGAAATGATGCAGGTTGGAAACTTTACAATATTCTTCCTGCCAGAGGGGCATTTCCCAGCACACAGCCCAGCCCTCTTTACAGTGAAGTTGTGTGCCAGTCAATATCCAGTAGTAAACTGTAACATGGCAAGAACTGATCTGTCAGAAGCTAAATTACCTCAACTGTGTCTGGGATCTGGTGCTTTGAAGGGAAGGAGGGTCCTTGCAGGCGTTCAGGCAGATGTCCCTGAACAGCAGGAGAGTGACAGTTTCCAGTGCTACACGTGCAGACATAATTTACCTTGTTCCTTTTACCTGGCCTGCAGGGTTGTGTGACTGGTCTTGCTGCAGGTTACATTCCAGGATGAGGTCTGAGCTGCTCCAGCAGCTCAAATGAGCAGTAGCTACACTGATACACATCTTAGAAGAATTAGCTGCTAAAAAGAGCTAGTTGGAAACAGCAATCCAGAGAGGTTTGTTCTGTTCTTGAGAATTAAGCACTTAAGCAATGCCCTCTAGCTTTGTTCTGACTTTGTAATTCTCTGTAATTTAGCATAGCTTACAAACCTTGCCCTTTTGCCACATATCAATTGTGGTTCATTAGGCTTTGCAGCACTGAGCATAGAAATAGACAAGTGATAAGAAGAGTTGGCATTTATGCTCTTCAGTAGCACCACTTACTGCTGCAGTTAAAGCCATTTTTTCCATCTTTGCACTTGCTCAGAAAGAAAAAAGCATTTGAACAAACAGAAACATTTGCCCTAAAATTTATTCTTATTTAATATGTATATATGTGTGTATATGTACAAATATATATATGCATATATATTTGAATTTTACTCCATTTAAAAAGAGATTATCAGAGCAGATGAGACCATTTCTGCCTGTTTAATTTGAAACTCTATGTTTTAGCTGTAGACTTCTGTAAATTTTGTTCCTGTTTGAACTACACAGGTTTTCAGAAAAAGATCTAATTTTGACTTAAATAATTTTTGGTAAAGTAGAATTGCTACAATTGCTGGTGAATTGCTCCAGCTAATTATCCTCATTACTAATAAACATGTGCCTTGTTTGCTGTTTGTATCCAGCTGGTGAGGGCTTTTCTACAGTTTTGTCACACAGACAACTGTAACAATTGAATTAGTCTTCCTACTTTGTACATGCACAAAACCCTGTGCAAATCAGTCGCTGGCCTAAAAATCCAAACCCATGTGTGCTTCTTGAATCTGTTGTTATCAAACATCATTCCCAGCCCCTTCATCTTTCTTGCAGCTGTTTCCTGAGTGCTCTTCTGTTTATCAACAGCCTTCCTGAGTGGCAGTCAACAAAGCTGCACTTGCTGTCTCTGGGGTAGATGTGACACTGCAATTGAGCAGTGACAGCACTCGCTGCCTGTTCCAGTGCTGAGAGCCCATTTCCTACAGCTCTGTGCTGGCAGCTCCTGAAGTTTGGGCTTCTTGCTGTCAGCCTGGTCACCTTTCCAAAGGGACTGCTTTCCAAAGCAGGATCCTTTTGCTGTTAAGACAAATGTGTCTTATGTGTCTATGTTCTTAGACACTAAAACATTCCAATTTGTCAAGCAACCCACATCATTCCAGCAGTGAGCTCTGCTGTCCTCATTTACTAAAAACTGTAGGATTAGGATGTGGTTGGTGATTGTGTCCTCTGTTGTTGCTAACAGTTTATTAAAGAAAACAGAGCTGAAATTCCGGAGGAACTCCTTCAGAATTACACTTAGTAAAATATCCCCACTTCTGTCGTGTGACATGTTGTATAGCCAGTATGCTGTTAAGACTATGATCTATGTTGTTAGACACTAAAACATTCCAACTTGTCAAGCAACCCACATCATTCCAGCAGTGAGCTCTGCTGTCCTCATTTACTAAAAGCTGTAGTATTAGGATGTGGTTGGTGATTGTGTCCTCTGTTGTTGCTAACAGTTTATTAAAGAAAACAGAGCTGAAATTCCGGAGGAACTCCTTCAGAATTACACTTAGTAAAATATCCCCACTTCTGTCGTGTGACATGTTGTATAGCCAGTAAAATATCCCCACTTCTGTTGTGTGACTTGTTGTATAGCCAGGTTTATTTCATTTAATGTGTCGTGGTAAGTCTCAGCTGCCAGAGTTCCCTGATCAGCATGTCACATAATATCAAGTGAAGTGTGCAAGAGTCCAGTTCAGTGACACTGATACCTTTCAGCAGGCAAGGAAACTTTTGATCCTTTTAAAATAAAAATCAAATTCATTTGGCAAGTTCTACCTTCTGATAAACACTTGTTTGTTGGTCCTAATTATATCATCCCCCCTGTTTTTCTATTAATCAAGTCAGCCCTTACACTATTTTACTCAGGACTGATGCCTGGCTGGCAGGCCAGCATTTCTGTTTAAAATATTGGCACAACATGAGCATCCTTCCAGGCTCCTAGAAGTTCTCTCTGTGAACAGTTATCAGCAAGTCTCGTGTCAACAGATCAGAGCACCCTTATCCAGCTCTTTTGGCAGCCTGTGAAGTTCTGTCTAGGCCTCCTTAGCTCCAGCCTGCAGCCTGGCCTGCTGCTGACAGCTCTACCCCATTAGCTAAAGAGGAGGCTCTATGCTGTCAGCACTGCTCTTATGTTAAAACTGACTGAAAAACAAAAATATTGCCTACAGAATATTCTGTGTCCTTTGTTTTGTTATCAACTTGTTTTATTTTTATGTCCCAAGTTATCAAAATTTTTGTCCTTCTGTGGCAATAGCATGTTTTTTGTAGCCTCTTTCTCAGCAGATGGCTTTTTATTCTGTTACTGTTCTCTAACCCTTCTCTTGACCAGTTGGACTCATGATTGTTTCAGCTTTGTGAAACAGTCCCTGTTAAAACACCAAGCACTCAGTGGCTATATTCTGTTTGCATACAAGAAAGATGACCCAAGTAAAAGCACATCTACACAAATCACAACCAACATTCAGTTATGTGGTCAATTCCATCCAGTGTCAAAAATGAAGCCTTATTTAAAGCTTCTCTTATTAGGATACAGGAATATTTGCACTGAGAAATAGAAACTGCTAATACTGTCCAGAGTTGCAGGTAACTTTGTAATTGGCAGCACACATCCCTTTACTTAGTATCTATTTTTTTTCTTTCCCTTATCTCTCCATTCTATAAGAGGTAAGTTCAAGTGTACCTACCCCTTACCCTATGCTACTTTACCTAGGCAGTGCATTGAGAACCTCATTCTTTCTCTTTCTTTTTAAGACATGAATGATCTGAGAATAATTTGGATGTTCTTTCTCAAATTGCTCTTCAATTCCCTGATCCTGGCTACATTCAAACTGTGATCCCTTCAAAGCACCTCACTAGTACCTGCAACCACTGCTACCTTGGGTAGAAACCCAGCTCAGCTTTCTAAATTTGGAGTAGCACTTTGACTTTGAAGAAGAACTGCCTTTCTTTTTCTTTCTTTCTTTTTTTTTTTTAAATTTTAATGCTCATGGTATAGAATTTGCTGTGATACACAAAGAGCTCTTTGACAGATGTTCTTGGTCTCTTTACAAGCTGGGCAGGGCAACACACCAGTGAAGAAACCCCTACATGTTCTGTTCTGTTTGATCAAGTGAATCAGTCACCAGTGTGGACTTCAGAGCTCGAAACTGCTGAACTAAGTGCAGAACCACTAGGAACAGCTGCTGGTTCCTTCTATCCTGTCTACCTGGTTGTCAAATCCTGTCCCCCAGAATTGTGGGCAGCCATTCAGCCCCAGGATGTAACTGCTGGCAGTCTAGAAGGCTGCATTCCCAATATCCTATTGCAAACCAAATGACTTCACTGTAAATGCTAAAAAGGCATGAAAATTACTAAGTGTGAAATAAAATAATCTCCTCTTCAGAAAGCACACATTGACCCTTTGGGTGATGAGGTTATAGATGTTTTTGTTTAACTGAAAATGCTTCAGTCTGCTTAGAGCCCTATAAATTCAAGTGACCCTGATGATGTACTAACATAAAGCACATGATGTTGTGGGACTGGGCTTGCAATTTTCACAACAATGTCCAGGGCAATGGATGCTCAGTCCTAATTAGAGCTGCTAGTATTAATCTAGAATTTTCCAAGTTGGCTGAGGAAATTTGGTCTTGAAATGAGTTAAGTCAACTCCATTGAGTAAACCACACAGTTAGAGTTGCACAGTTCCAGCCTGTTCCACGCTGTGTGACTGCATCTTTTACCTGGCCTCATGTGGGCAAAGCAAAGCAGTGGAACCATTTCTGTTAATGTTTTTGCAAGAATCCCCTTCTCATGGCTTGAACCCTTTTGTAAGATGCCAGGAAACTGTTTATGAATTGGTAACTGCTGGGTCTGTCCTTATTGTTGTAGGATTCCTCTGTTCCCACATGGATCTGGCAGTCTCTTCCTAAATTGCTGGGGTAGTGCAAAAATGCTATTTCTGTAGCTATCCATTCCACACTGGGTTCTTAAATGCTAGTTAATCAGACCTCAAGTATTTGGCAGTTCTGAGAATTGGGACTAAAGGCAAAGATGCATCTTATCATCTGCAGAATCCACTGCTCCAGTGGGCGGAGGCAGAAGTTCAGAGTCTACATCCCTCATTCAGACAGAGCAAAACTTGCCAAAAATGTGGCACACTAGTAATTGTAGTCCCTGCTGGGACTTGAGGTGACACCACAAACTCCATTTATTTGGAGCATTAGGATTCCTCTGAGTATAATGAAGGCAAGGACTTCTAGAAATGGATCATGGCATTCAACAAACCTGAACATCAAAGGCCATTTACTAAGACATCACAAAGGGCAGTGGCAGTGTTTGCTTTCTGTACCAACTGCCTCTGGGAGTGGAGAGAACAGAGTTGTTTGGAGTGCTTGGGTTTTTTTTTTTTTGTGTGGGGCTTTTTTGGTTTTTTCCCCTCTAATCTGGTTTTTGTTGGCATGAGCTATTCTATGCAAGGCAGCCTGGAACATTTGTATAATGTTGTAACAGAAAAAGTCACAAACAAATATTCCAGCATTTATGTAGGATTGTAGTGGAGGGTGAGAGCAGCTGCTTGTATTGTTGCAAAAGCTAAATGTTTTCATGGAAATACAGCTTCTTCTGCATCCAATTTATCTTTTCAGGCACAACAGTGTGAGGATCACAAAAGAACTGGGCCTGGGGATGCCAGCTTCTGTTAATGGATTTTTCTTTTGAATCACTGTCTTTGCTTCCATCATGTTTCTGTTGAATTCAAGGAATTAAAACACTGCTACACTTTCAATATTAAGTCTAATTTAGCTTCTGAGAGATTTTAAAACTTCTGTGCATCTTGGGGCACTGTTTGTATCTTCTTTGCTTAATAAAATTGTTCTGGAGGTGCCATGGTCATTGTCAAGAGCTCTACTCAGTGAGATGTGTGATATGTGAATGAAGGGAAATGGATGATGACCAGAAGGTTATTCACATCAATGAGCATTGAATGCATTAAATGACAAGATCCAGAGGATGGTCTCCAGAGGTAGTTTAAAGTACAGAGCCTGTCTGAGAGACTGACTGCTGGAAAACACGGAGATATGTGTTAATGTGTATCCCCCTTCACTGCCTTGGGAGAGCTGTTTGATCCTTGTCATGTCTCCCTGGTACAGCATCTCACAAGAAACCTCTGAGCTGGATGAGCTTGTAAATGCTCCTGTGTAATATCAAGTGTCAGTAACACAGGTTAATTCAGCTGAGAAATTTGTGAAGAAAAAAGAAGCCGTGGTATAACCATGGGCATAATGGGAATGCAGGTGTGTAATTGCAGGGTTATGATTCTTTTTCTGCAGAGCTGCAATCTGTTTGAAGCCCAATAATGCACAATGCTGGAGACAGTTGTGTCATTGTCCTGTGTTTTGCCCTCACAACCTCGATGACCACCTGATGATATGACTTTTCATGGAATTTCATCAGTTCAAGGCTTATATCTGGATAACCCAAATTCTGGGGTTTGTGATCCTGTAGTGTGGTATTTTGTGTAGCTCTGTTTTTCTTAAGTGAAGCTGTGGGTCTCTGTGTGTCTGTATTTGAGTCTTGGTTTTGAATCAGATAAAGCAAAACAGGAAAAAGACAATAATAGCATTGAGTCATAATTATTTACAGCTGAACATGTTAGACTGTTGTATGGAGTTACTGCTCCTGATAATGGTAGTGGCTACACTGGTGTACATTTTGGGAAAGCATTACACTCCAGCCCTTTGACAGTTCTGGTTTAGAGATTTTTGTGACTTTCTGAAGACAAAAAAGTGTTGGTTTTTTTTCCCCAAGATTTTTACTAACTTTAGAAAAGAACTGGATTTGAAACAAGCTAGGCTAATTTCCATTATTTCCAAAATGGCAATGTGATGTTCTCTTGATGGTCCAGTTCCTCAGCCTCTAGTAACTGCTTAAACTAGGTAAGGTCCAGCCTGGTTATCAATCATCTGGGTTTTTCCTTCCACACATGGTCCAGCTTCCCATTCTTCTCTGCAAACAGCCATGTTCCCTTGGGAGAGAAGGTGGGAGTCTGCTCATCAGCTTCCTGCAGGCCAGGAACAGCCCCTGGATCAGCTACTGGACTAGGTCACTGAAGTTAATACCGGTGCACTGGCAAATATGGGTTTGTTTTCTCAAAGATAAGTTCTGTTGTCAAACAGGAGCACTTCTGCTCATACTGACCCTCTCTAGAACTCTGGAGATGAGGAAAAATCAATAAGTGCAGACTAGGATAAACTAAAATAAACATCTTCAAGCTTTTAAGATACTAACAAAATACTGAAAGGAAGAAAATAATCCCTGAAGGGATACGCTCTGTTGACTGTCCTGGGAGAGAGAGGGCTACTAACAAGTGAGTCTGTTCTTTCTTCCCTGAATATGCAGCCAGATGCCTGCAGGTTCCCTCAGCACAGGACTAGTGCCTGGTTTGCTCTGGTCTCACCCAGACAGTGTTGTGTTTGTGGCCACTGGGACAGACAGGGATGGGGTACAGGCTGAGGGGCTCAGAGACCAGGAATGCTGCTAATTCTCTCAGTCCTACTAATGTTCACTTGATTCTGCAGGAACTGGCCAGGGCTAATCCTGGAGCAAAGATGACATGCTTAATGTGGAAGAAGCTGGAAGATGAGCTAGCTGAGTTCAGACTTGCTTTTCAATGTATCCACATACCTCCTGGCAGTGATCCCAGTATGAAGGAGATTCCTAGCTTTTAGATAAAACTCAGCATCCCCAGTACGAGGAGGATGCTGTCCATCTTAATCACCTGGGCTATGGGGACACTCCTGTTCTGCAGTCACCATTTCAAGACTAGGTTGTTGCCATGTGCTTTCCTAGGGGCTGGTCTCAGATCAATCTAATGACCGAGGCGAGTGCAGAAAATCCGTGCTTGGTAAGCAGAGTAAGAACTGCTATCTTCAGGGCTAGGACTTCAACCCAGCTAGCCTGAGCTCCTGTATCATCAAATTACAGCCCATTCTCTCTGCAGGGAGTGCAATAGCTCATCTTGAATTCAATAATGCACTTTCTAGAAAGGCAATCAAACCTGGATCAGAGGACAGAAAGGAATAGAGAATACACTCCTTTAGTATTTTGTTCCAGAGGATAATCACTCTGTAACAAATATGAACCAGATGATTCATTAGAATTTTTCTAACTCCAGCTCTCAGCATTGTTCTGGTTCTTGCTATGCTTTTCTCCCCTTGATTAGAGCTCTCAAAACTGGCATTTTTCTCCCCACGTTAGAACTTGCACAGTGTAATCAACCTGTCTCTCAATACCCTGTAACAGCCAAGCCCAGCAATGTCTCTGAGCTAGAATCCATGCCCTTCCTCTTAAAAGCAGTTCAGCCATATGATTCATCCTGCCACTAAAGACATTCTACTACACTTTTTCCAGTTCCCTCTGCTTTCTCTTTACATAAATCTCGTGACATGGATGCACTGGCATAATCTGTGTTTGTCTGTGAGTTTTCCATGTACAGGGTTGGCTGCAAGACCCTGTGTGTCCACATAACTCACTGCCCAATCAGTGTCTTTGTGCTCTATCTGTCTCTGAGCTGAAACTTCTCCCTACATCAGGAATAAAAAGATGCTCTTGCATGTTCCTTCAGCTTGGTCCTGCATTGCTCCACGCCATCAGAAGTCTGTCTGAACTTTGGAACATATATATTGACCTTTAATAGTAAGTTAGTGCTTGGGATGTTTTTTTTTTATTTTCTTTGGGATTTGCTGAATTGAGGAGATTTGGAGAAATCACTCCCTAGTCTTTTTAGGCAGTTATTCTAATGTGCATTAAGCCACCATGGCGCCAGTGTTAGCTGTGTTTATGTGCTTGATACTGGTTAAATGAAAAGAAAAAAATGAAATTAAACACCTGTTCCTTAAGAAAACTGTGCTTTCTTAGCTGCTTTCAGGAGAACCATCTGACTCAAGAGACTAAGGTCTTTAATTTTACCCTACCTTTTAATTTCATTGACATCTTCTGAACACTGTTTTCTGTTTGCAGAGCCTGGGGTAGATGAAGCAGCGAGAAAATGGACAGTGAGAGTCTAATAGCAGAGAGAAGAACAGACTGTGGAGCAGACCATTAGTATCTGAGGGCTCCTGGACACTTTGGCTGCTCTCTGTGGGACTCCTTGAAGTGGCACTTCAGCTGTGTTTAGTGCCTGATAAGTTTAAAAAAAACATGAGTTTTGCCTCCACTGCTGAGCAAGCCAAATGGTCCTTGTGAAGCCATTTCACTTCTTTTTCCCTTTTTCTTACATTCTTACTTTTTTTTTTTTTCAGTTCTACCATTTTCTTTTGGTTTTGGTTGGTTTGGTTTTTGTTTATTTGTTTGTTTTTGTGTTTCCTTTTGGGCTAAATAACATGTGAGCACTATCACTTAACCAAATTAGGTACACCACTAAAATTCTGAAATTAGTGGGGACATGAATAAGCACTTTTGTCAATATAACTGTTCCCGTATACATCTGAACTGCAGATGCTGCTATGGAGCAAAAAATTATCCCATAGACTTCAGTAAGTTAACCTGAACATTATCATTAAACCAAATATGTTGATTCTGTTACTGAAATGACCTCTGGAACATCTGTGCAGACCCATTCCCAATGTTAAATTGTCACCTCTCACTGTCTGGGAGTGTCACGTATCACCAGAAATGGTGTTTGCTCCTTTCCTCAGTGGTGTTGCACAAACAGGCCTGAATTGCAGGTGACTCACCAAAAAGTGCCCTTTCCTCTGGTAGCATCCTGAGCGCTACGTTGGTGGTATCTCACCAGATTTCTGGTGTCATTTGTGGGCAGGGTGTGACACAGCCAGGTATTCTGAGCACACACACGGGCTGTGCTGCAAGCAGCTCCGCAGAGCGTTCCTCAGAGTTCCTCAGAGAAAGGCAGGGGGGATTTGTTTAAATACCTGAGAGATGAAGGCTTTAATCACAACATATTTTCTTAGGTAATATCAACAAACTGAGAGAAATCTGAAATTGTAACATGCTGGTTTTGACATGTGTTGGTTCTCCAGCAGTCTTTTTATTTCTCTGGTTTTAGTTACCTTTTGTAGTTTTATGACAGGTATGACAGGCTGGAGCCACTCTGCTTGTGAACACTTTTATCTCTTTGAAGATTCTCCTTTTGAAATGAAATATTTCTTGGACGTTCTTAGCTCAAAGGTGGAACTTTATAGGGATGGAACTGTTTGCAGGGGGGGGAAACTCCAGAGCAATTTTACTTCCTTTGAAGATGTGTGTTGTTCCCGAAGCTACTTTTGTGCAGTAGGAAAATCATCTGGGGCCAAGCAGGAAGTTGTGAGGTCTGTGGCACATCCCAGCGAACCCTCACCCTTCATCACACTGTCCCTTCCCTGCCCAGGAGACAGCTCTGGGCACTCGGGATAGGCAAGGAGAACTTTTGGACAGATTTATTCTTAAAATCCACATCTGAGGGTGAGCCTGCACAACCCACATGGAGTTCATTGTTGGGTACAAGCTGGTAGTGCAGGAGCCATTGGTTTTGTTTGGTGGGTTTGTTTTTCTTCCAGCTACCTCCACACTTCCGCCCACCCGTGTGTTTGAAGCTCGTTGTGCAGTGCTGAAGAATAATAAAGGTAGATAAAGGAAATCCATTACATGACCCACTGCTATGGTGATGCTGGGTAGGTAAGAGCCGGCCTCTCCCGGGCTGAGGTGAGCTGAGGGAGAATCCCCTCACAGCCGGGCTGAGGGGGATCCCCTCAGGGCCGAGCTGGGCTTCCTGAGGAACCGCCAGTCAGCCGGGCTGAGGCGGGCTGAGGGAGAACCCGCTCCTGGCTGGGCTGAGGGATTCCCTCAGGGCACCTGGGGTGCTGGCGGGACACCCTCCGGGCCACACCGAAAACAGATGAGGTGCCGACCTGAAGCGGCTGACAGAGCTCTCGGGGCCGGTCTGAGGAGATGAGGAGGCGCCCCGAGACGGGCTGAGGGGACACCCCTGCGGGCTGGTGCGCGGACGGCTGAAGGGCCGGTGCCGAGCACGGCTGAGGAGGCACCTGTTAGGGCCGGCTCAAGGGCGGCTCAGGAGCCGCCCTGCCGCGCCGCCCCGGGCCGGCCGCACGGACCCCTCGGGGCCGCCGGGGCGGGGCGCGCACGGCCGCCGAGGCGGAGCGAGGCGCGGGCGGAGCCTTCCCCGGCCCCCGCCCCGGCCCCGCCCGGGCTGTCAGAGCCGGCCTGTCCCGGGCAGGCTCGGGGCGACCGCGGGATGCGGCGCTGAGCGCGCTCCGCTCGCTTTCTCCGTCCGTCTGTCCGTCCGTCCATCGGTCTCCCCGCCCGGGCTCCCGCACGCCGAGATTCCCTCCCGCAGCCCATGATGTGCCTGGAAAGCGACGGCTCCTCCGGCAGCAGCCCGGTCTGCGGCGGGCGGCTCCGAGCTGGCGACGAGGAGGAGGAGGAGGACGGCGAGCGGGGCTGCTGCGGCCGGGGCGCCGAGGGCGAGGTGCAGACCCTGTCGGGCAGGATGAACCCCCCGCCGGCCGGCAAGCACCCCGACCGCCCCGCCGCCCTCCGCAAGGCGCCGACCCTCGGCCGGGCCCGGGTAGCGGCCGCCGGCATCCTCAGCGTGGGCAACGTGCTCAACTACCTGGACCGGTACACCGTGGCAGGTGAGCGCAGCCCGCGGCTGTGAGGGCATCCCCTGCGGCCCGGGGACAGCCCTTCCCGGGCACGGTGCAGCCGCCGCCGTCCCCAGGGTTGTCCCGGGCTCGGGTCAGCGGGGCTCGCCCGCCGTGCCGGGGCTGGAGAGCGGCGATGGCGTGAGGGATGCGGCGCGGCCGGTGCCCATTGTGCGGCCCCTCCGGTATTGTTCTCTAGTTTGTGTGAATTTAATGGAAAATAAGAGGAGCGCCCTTTGTTCGTCTGGGCTCGATGGCGGAGTCGGTGCTGGGATTCGGGAGGGAGCGGTGTCTGCAGCGCGGTGGGAGCGGAGGGCGCTCGGGGTGGTGGCAGACGCGCTATCGATCCCGGCACAGGGTGAGCGCTGCGGGCGGCAGGTGCAGCTGCGGCCGGGAGACACAGTCTGCTGCCAGACATGCGAGCGCGGGGTGTCTTTGGGTGAAAATCGCAGCGAAGCAAATCCCCTTGGCTTTGTTTCTGCGGAGTGCGTCCAGCCTGGAACAGCCGGCTGCCCTTCAGCCCTGTGCCAAGGAGGGTCCCTTCCCTGCAGAACTCCCGAGCAGGTGACAGCAGAGCTGGCAGGAGCGGGCGCAGGAGGAGCGGCTAGGCAGCTGCAATGCACTTTGCAAAGCTCGGGTTTCTGAAGGTAAACACGTAAAATCATGCGCTGGTGGATGTGTGACCAGCCGTAGTATGTGAACCACTATGTTCCTCGGTACTTACTACTACTGTGAAGCTCAGCTCCCAAACAAATGTCTGTTTGGATGTTTACTGTGCCATCCCTAGAGAGGACTCCTTGTTTATTCTTGTCAGGCAATAACAGCAGGGAAGAAGATCATCACTGAACTTTTTCTAATTAGAAATGAAGTAGGCTTGTTGGTAATCAACTGTCTCATGTCATTAGAATATAATGCATATTCTCTGTTTGGCAATACTGATAATTTTATCTTCAGAGCTTACAAAGGGGTTTGTGCATGTATAAATTTTTCTCTATGCATATATATGTTTTAATCACTAGGACTCAATGTGGTGTTAAGCAAATCCAATATTTGTTTATACTACATTAAAATAATATATGTTTGTAGGGCAGTGATAGAGAGCAAGGGACATAAATCTAAGGCACTGTTGTTAGAATAAGTTAGCCAGGTTGTATTTATTTTGTCTGGAGTAGGGAGATGGGGAGGATTAGAAGGAGAATTTAGCTGGCACCATTGTGGCTTTTTTTGTTTTTCTTTTTAGATGTGGCTTGTTCCTTCAGGAAATGTAAAGGCCAGTATTGGAAGATATTAAGTACTTGGCTGGTAGTCAGTCTGTTACAGAAGGAAGCTTGAAGGTAGAAGGTTAACCTGTTATTATTGAAGGAAATTGTAGTGTGCTCCCTTGCACTCAAATGGAGACCTCTCTAAATGGAGTTTTTCCACAAAGCACCTTTAATGCATGGGAAGTTTCCTTTTTAGGAAGCTATTCCCCCCATCATGCATTCTTTAAAAAATAAAAATCACATCTAGTTCACCTATTTGCTCTAGCACTTCCACCGAACCTTTGCCATCTGATTTTTCTGCCTTCAAGAACCGAAAGCATCTTCTTTTCTGGAGAGGCTGGAAGGTGCCTGACCAAACAGAAGATAAAAATGCCTGCTTACTGTAATGTGGCATTGCCAAACCCAGTGCTGTGATTGCTGGTATTTCTAGGACAAGCTCTGGTATTACTGTGCTCAATAACTGCCCTGTGGAGCTTATCTATTAACATTCAGCTTGATATCAAAGGTTTGAGATCTCAGACATCAGACTTGCCTTTGGGGACAGAATCAAACTTTGCATGGGCTTTTTGTCTTCTGTCAATTGGTGTTTACTTTTCAAACTGGTCTTATATAAAGTGCTAATCTAAAACATGAAATAATTTAAATCCAGTGTAATGGAAGAGTTGTGGTAATAAAAATTATATGTTTTGAGCTCAAAACCGACTTGATTATAAAGTCTTCTCTAAGAGTAATCTTTACTTTTGTATTTTGAGTCTTAGTGCATACCACATGCTTATGTGATGTGCACTTGCAGATGAATCAAGCTAGCGCTTTGAATATGCAGCTCATGTCTCAAGACAGGTAATAATTAGTAAATACAACTCTCCAGACCTTCAAAGTACATTTCAAATATGAATTGTTGCAGCAACGTAATAAGGGATTTTAACACCAGCCATGTTATGGCAGGGGAAGTAGCATCAGAAGTTATGATTTACCTAAGGCCAGTGGACTGTTGTGAGAACTGGAATTAATTTCTGGTTCCAGCTCTATTTGAAACAAGTGTTAGGAGAGCAGCAGTTCCAATGGAAACTGGTTCCTGAGGATTTGTCTCCAGGGTGATCCTGCTGTGGATTCTCTGATGTCAAATAAGTTGACCTTTGTCATTAGCCTTTCTCTTCTTGTCTTATAAGAGTCTTGCATCTACCTAACCATTTTTTTAAAATGAAAGTGTTGGAAGCTTTGGGACTTCTTCCTGCTGTCATATTTAGTCAAAGGCAGGTCAGTGGCCTCAAAAGCAATTAGCTGACAGACAGACATAAGCAAACAGAGTATCCAGCTGTATGGGCACAATACTCCAAGTACATCTTCTGTCTTACTTGAGAACTTAGTTGCAATCATTTTGGTTGGCCAAAAAGTATAAAAAAAAGGAAGTATATATTTAGTGTGTATACACACACACAGAGACACACACACACACACACATATATACATAAACAAGTATATGCAAGTATGTGTTTATTTACTGGGGGAAAATCATATACAGAGTTATTTCCAGATGCAATTTCCTGAGTAACTTCCACTGTTTTCTAACATAGCCTCACAGAAGCTGGATAGCATATATCCAGCCAATGTAAGAGATTCTTATGTAATAGAAAGAACTAGGCTGACCTGACCTATAGCACATCTTGCCCTTAAAAGTAAAAGCTTTTACATTGCTACAAAGCAAACAGTAAATGTGTTATTTCTTGATGTTTACACTCTGGACACATAAACATTGTGTATAATGAGTTGGTTTTGGGTAATCTTTTTTTTTTTCAAGCACGACACACAAGAAGTAGCTGCCTGTTTTCCTGGTTTGGGTTTAATGACTTCCCAGTATGGACTAAATGAGTTTATGATGGGACATACCTTTTTGGTATCTGGGACAGAGCTTGAGTGCAGCTTCCAAGATACAGGGCATACACAGCTTCACATCTGACACTAAATTTGCTGCTTTTTTGGGGAATACATGATGAAAATGGGCCTCCACCGAGGACTGGCCTGTTTCTTAAGGTTTCAGAACAAGTTTCTTCCAGTACTTAAAAATAAAGAGTCTGCACAGCAGAAGTGTGTATTTCAATAAGGTCCTTATGTTTACAAAGAGTTGGAAATTTCCAGCGTACGTTGGAACATTCTGATATTTGGGAGAAGCTGTCCCAGACAAAAAGTGCTAATGCCTCTACTGTGGCTTTTGTAAAGAAAAGATTGAAAACTCAATCAGTGCTGAGCATTACCAACTTGAAGGGAAATGATCCTCTGCAATTTTCTTAATAGGTCTTTGATCATACTGATAACAGTTGCCTGTGGAGAAGCATTCTTTCAAAAGCTGCGATATTTTGCTGCTATTAGGATAGCAAACAAAGGGAAAACAAAAGTAATGAAACCATTGCAGGTTTCCTGTGAAACTGCAGGATTTCATCCACCCCATGATGCTAGGACATTTCTTCTTCCTTAATGAAGTTTTGGGAAAAGTCATCTCGCCTTCAGAAGCTTGGAATGTGGTTTCACAATTATACCATGGGTGACCTTTTACTGTGCCTGCTGTTGACGATGAAAATAGTCTTGCTTCATTAGGGTGTCACCTCCACCTTCTAATTCAGATGCTACTTCCTGGCATTTCTGTAGTGCTTTAATTTAAAGGTAATGATTTAATTAAGCTGGAGAACTACCCAGCAAAGTAAATGAGTCTCACTATCCCACTACAGAAGGGGAAACCAAGTTGCAGAATGTTGGTGATTTGCCTGTGGTAATGGAGTTGGTGGCAGAGCCTTGGCTGGTATCAGTTCATTCCTTGAGGTTCTCCATCCCTGTCACACAGTACGTCACAGACTTTGGTCTGCTGGTTTTGTCCTTTAAATGTCTGCAACTTGCTAATAACTGTATTTGTGTTAATTAGCCTCTCATTACAACACATAGTTGCAAATCAAATGCCATTCTTTGAAGATACACACATGCAAATGATTGCTGAAAGTTGAAAGTCAAGTTTACAACTATGTAGTACAGACTCCAGCTGAAGGGTTAGGAAAGGTTCAGCACTAACTCTCAAGTGCAAAGACATTCAAGAGGTTGTGAGCCAAAACTGCTTCTTTTTACTGGTGAGCTGAAATTTCTGATAGTAACATAGTGCCCAACTGAGTGTTCCTTAGTGAATGTAGTCAGAGAATTCACATGGAATGGGATAAAAATAGCCCCTTCTCCCCTTTTAACAAGACTATGCTCAGTGCTCATAGCTTCAGGGAGGGAAGTATTAAGAGGCAGTGCAAGCACCCAGGACACAGCTCTGGAAGGGCTGTAATGGTGGACAATATTAGAAAATAAAACTGACAGAATGCACTTGAGGCAGCAGTGCTGCCAGCTCACACATGTGAGAGTTTGTGAAAGGATGACAGTGTTTCACGTGGGCAGCAGAGACCTGCTGCTGACTCAAAATTCAACAAGTCCTGCTTTGGGAGCAGAAGTTAGGCTTGAACCTCATGCACTTCAAAAACAGGAGACAGAAAATGCTCTGCAGCACAGTGATGGGACTGTGCCATAGCATCTTGTTCTCTAGTGTTGTTTTCCCTGTGTGATGGGCTTTATTGCAGAGGCTGCTGCTTCCTCTTTGCTGATTCTTATGCGAGTTGGCAGGATCTGTTCCAGAGTATTTTACATTTCAAGTGAAGTCTTATTATGTTTAATCATAGTATTTTTTTCTTCCTTGTGCTGTAGGTTTGCCAGATACTAACTATCTTTGTTATTATGTGCAGATTTTCCTGTTTGACTCTGAGATCCTCTTTCATGCATGTTGATTAATTTTCTCCCCAAAGCATCCAAGGCATCACAGCCAGAGAATGTGGCCTTTATTACATGGAGTTAATATACTCATAAATATTGAGTGTGTTCTTAAGAGTATTGTAATGATCTTACTAGTCCCTTGATCTCTGTGACTGTCAACACCAGAAGCTTTGTGATAAAGCTTCTCTGGTCAAAAGTGTGGGAAATCTGTAATCATTCCTTCAGACCTTTCAAATACCATACCAAGCTGCAAGAGGGTTAAATTCTAATAAGTGGGACTGAGAACATTTGCTCTTCATTTTTCTGGTACACTGTGCATGAGAAGCAAATAAGCTGCTGATGACGTAGCATGACAGGTTATAAATTTGAAGAGATATTGCTAAAAACTGGTGACTTTTCCTGTACTACAAAATCCCATAGCTCTTGCTTGGCATTTCAGTTGCTGGGGAACTTGTGGCAGAAAGGTGTTGTAATGTATCACCTACATCAAATAAGGTTTGTAAAGGTCTTGAGGTTCCTTACAACTATCAGAACAAGCTCCTGGTACCTCTTCAGGAGATTCAATGGGAAACCAGGATTTTATTTGACAGATAAAAATTGGGAACTCCAGAGATCAGAACTCTTCTGAGCTGCTTGTTTGCCTCATCATTACTTGATGTGTACTGTAGACCAGGACATTGTTGTGCAGCTTCTATGGCATCAGGTGGTGCACCCAAAGTCCACATCTATCTCTATATCTCCAAGATGTATCAGAGAGCTGCAGGCCAAGGGTGGAGAGTCACAGGGACACGAGAGACAGCACTGCTCAGTGGCAGGGGTCCCAGAAGATGAGCAGGCTTTTTGGTAGGCAGTATGGCCAAGAGGTGAGGAGGGATTTGAGGGAAGAAAAGGGCAGCTTTCAACAAGAGCTTACAAACATCATCCAAGTATGATGAATGTCACAGGAGAAAGGATGGAGATGTCTGTTGGAAATGGATAAAGGAGGATGATGCCCTTATGGCTGAGAGAGCTTTGTGGAATTTGGCACTATGGATGTAGGGTGATGAGTGTTCTAGAAAAAATATGTGTGTGCAAAATGAGTTCTAGAAAGAACCTGTGAGGTGCCTAAGGGGCCAGGGAAGTTAATGGGAGCTGAGCAAAATGGGCTTGGGCTCAGAGCCCAGGGAGGTGTAAGTGAGGTGAACAGCACCTCATGGTTTCCAGAGAAGTTTTGAGTACACATCTTGGCATGGACCTCTCTTGTAAATTGAATTTTTGGTGAACTGGTCTAAAATTCTTGGTCTGAAAATCAAGAGGCAAATCTGAGACAGGTGGAGGAAAAATAAGAGAAAGAATGCCCCAAACAACCTGAACCAAACAACAATCCCCCAGTCATTATTACTGAGTTCTTAACTATTAGATGCCCCCTTTGACTTTGGTGCTGTAAAACCTCTCAGCCTGCAATTCATTGACAGGACAAGTACCCCACCTAGAACTGCTGAACTGCTGAGCACAGCAGGCATCTCGTGCATGGCTTTTCTTTTCTTGACACATCTGTTTTCGTTGTTACTTTGCGTGTGCTGTTGTCTGATGTAACCCAGCTATTTCTGTAGGGTTGCAGGGAAAGGAAGTGAAAGGGAGCACGAATATCCGTGCTCCTGGTTTTACAACATTGTGTAAAAAATCAGGAGGATGAGAATGTAAGGGATCCTGGCTGAGTGAAGGGATGGAGAATCCCTCCTGCTGGTGGTCATGACTTAGGACCTGTCACCAGCCAGGAGTGGCTGAAGGTTTCTTTTGGAAGGCTCCTGAATGAGCTGTTCAGGATGCTCTGGTGGCTCTTTCCACTCTTCATGGTGCTCTGTGTTTCAGGGAAGCCTCTGCACAAGGCATGGCTGGACCCACCATGTTATCTCACTATATAAAATGGCAGAGTAAGGAATGTAATTCTTCCGTCAGGCTGAACTTTCTAGACAGCAATGCAGCATGTTGTGAGAACATCCCACCTGTTCTGTACTTCTGGTTTTGAGGAGATAGGTATCAGTCCTCCTTCTCCAGAACTGCTCTTCTGCCACAACGGAAATCACAGAACAATTTTAGCTTTAGAGAAAAGAGAGAAATACAGAAGAAAAACTAGGCTTTATGGTTTGTCTTTCCTAAGTTCAGGCCTGAGCAATATGAACATAACAGGTTATGTTGTTGGTGAGCAATATTATTTCCTATAGAGATTTTTTGTTTGTTTCTTTTTTTGTTTTGTTTTGGTTGGTTTTTTTTTTAGATGTATTTCTTATGCTTCTGCTGGTGGCCAGCCACTGCAGTATCTGAACAGAAGAGCAGGGGGAAAAGACCAGTGTTTATCTGGAGAATAGCTGCAGTAACAGCTTGGAGTTTGGCTGGCAGAGTGAGAGAACCCCATGCTGGAATGAAAATCCTTTCAGCCTTGGCATGTGATGATTTTTTTGTTTAATTTTTTTATTTTAAGGCTGCACTGAACCAAAACTGCAGTAATCCATCTTACTCCTTGTTCAGGCTTCTGCCAATAATTATGTAAATAACAGATCACAGTTAATTATTTGTTTCATAGCTTCCTATTTTCTCTATTTGTATTAGCAACATGTCATTATTGTCTTAGAGTACAGCTGTGTGTTCTTGGCAAAATGGAAAACAACAAAAATGGGTGAACTGGCAGTGACAGCAGGACTGGTGTCTGTGTGAAGTCTGCAGGGCCTGAATTAAACCTGCCTGAAGGTTAACTCTGATTCCTGTGGCTGTCCTGGGGTTTGCTGATCTGTGCCCTCTGCATATTCTCATTTCAGAGGAGTGATCCCTCGGGAGGGTTTGCCAACAAAGCAGGATGGATCTGAAAGGTGGGGGGGGTCTTGCCCTGCTCTTGATTTGCGATTTTCACTTCTCTCTGCCTGTCACGTTTGCATTTCATGATTTGTGCCTGTGTGGTGGTGGTGATGACCTTGGAAGTTTTGCTTTTAATCCTGGCTTAGGCAGCTGCTTTAGTACAGCTTTCCTACCAGGTGGGCAGTTTGGGAAGATCACAAATCACTGTGTGCTCTTGCTCTGTTCCTCCTCAGTGAGACTTTTCATTTGAAAATAGGAGACTATGACAGGATTTCTTTTCTAATAATTTTGTATAAGATACTGTATTCTCATTTTCACGTTGCCTTTAGTGTTGGGTGTTTTTTTCCATCAGACTGGTGCCTGTAAACTTTGCCCCAGCCAGACCCGCTGGGGCTTGGCTGTCCCAAGCTGTAGGATGTAAATAATTTGATGTGACATCAGCTGACCAAGTGCCACTGCTGCCCAGGCTTCAGTCCCTGAGCAGGTTGGTGGATGAAATGTTGCTTATGGGATGCTGAATCAGAACTGCTTAAGTACTTGGGGCCAGGCACTAATTTTGTGCAGTTTCAGGTGTGTTCTCAGTGCTAAAAAATAATTAATACAGAATTGCAACACTATTAATAAATACCAATTGTGCAAACTATGCAATAAGTAGAAATTATTTCTGTTGCACTAGTGTGGCTCATAAAGAGGGGTCATTGCCTGTGTTGGTGTGCTGAGCTATTAGAACTCAAATTCTGTTGCAGTTATACCAGTGTTAAAACATTTCTAATAGACTTGTTATTTCCGTCTAGCAGCCAGAAATGCTGACTAACTTTCAGGATAGCAATCTTTTATATATTCAGGAAACAAAATACCCAAGGGCCGCTGGTGACTGACAGCTACAATGCTCTGATTAAAACTGACAGTTCCTGATCAGCTCCATCTTGGATGTGTTAGTTCCTTTTCTCATGGGGAAGAGAAGACAGAGGACAAAAAATTATTTAATGTAATAGTATTAGGATGTGAGATTTTGTTTTCCTTTGCAATTTTCCAGGAATTTGCAACTCAGAAGTACCAAAGTACCTGAGTAATAGTGCTTGGAAGGGCAAACATTAATCTCTCCAAGATGACTTTCCTATAACAAGGTACAGAAAATGCCAAGTCTTGGCTTCTAGTCATTGATTTTTGACTGAAAGAACAATGTGCTGATCAGTTAATATCTGGTGTTTGCCTGTTTTATTCCCAACTGGAATCAAGACAAGGAAGATTTTTTTTCCCGTCTAAATGAGAGGAATCATGGTGCTTTTTCTCATTTGCACTTGCATACAGACTGCACAAGCAATTACTTAATTCCTAATGAAAAACTTTGAGTCGCTGGTCAGAACATGAGGTTGTTGGGAGCCACTGGTGCCCCAGACAGTGAATGTATCCCCTGCTCTCCTCCCTTGCCCTTCTCTCCCACAGCACTCCTTAGTCATTGAGGAAATAACTTTATTTCCTTTACCTCTGTGTTTATTTAATCTCCTTTTTCAGGTATAGAGATGCTGGATGCTCAGGAGCAGTTAGCAACACCTCTCCAGCATCTGCTGCTGTGTGCTTTTAGGCTCTGGGGTGTACCTTGAACTGTACAGAAGAGCTGCAAAACCAACAAAATTAATGAGTTCTCTTAATTACTAAATTATAGAAGGGTCTTGGCAGATCTGCTAAAGTTTAGGGTCACTTGCTATTTCCTTAATGAAACATATTTTTAAGTAGTTGAATTTTTCACATCTTGCATGTTGGCAATTCCAGCTGTTTCAGGTGCAGTGGGAGTACTTTATGTTACTGCAAAGCTACCAAAATTTTCAGGGTTTTGGACTGTGGATCAAGAGAGTTTCAACAGTTGCTGGAGAAAAGAGATAAATCAGTTTTGGTCTACATTTCATTGTGCTTTTTAAACTGTCTGGAAGTGGCCAAAATTAGTAATCCTTCTGTAGTCATATTATGTTCAAAAATATGTAATGGTTTAAATGTCAAACTGCACCTTATTGCAAGCTTACATTTGCCTCTCAAGTGTGCATTTAAATCACTTGCATTGCTGAAAGCCACTTAACAAGAATAAATCAGAAGTGGAGCTGATGTTTGAATAAAACCAGAAGTTGTGCGAGTGGCTGGAGAAAAGTCTCTGTCTGTAAGCAGATGCAATCAAATCTGAATCAGGATTTAACATTTTTGATTTAAATATTTAGTCAAGCTCTATTATACCATCCCTTCTCATTTTCTACGTGAATGGGAAATACGTTCATCACCATTTAGAAATTACTGGGCTTTGTAACCTGATGATGTTTGGTTTTATTCACTCAGACTTGTGCAATTGAAGCACAAACCACTTCAGTCCTGAGTGGGAGAGATTTCCTGGGCCACTGCTGCCTGCAGAAGAGGTTTGTGTGCACAGCCTGAGCCCAGCAGTGGGAGAGCTCCCACTGTCCAGGCAGTCATAGGTGTTCCTCCTGAGGTCTCTGTCCCGAGACTGCCAGAAAACAACAGGCAGGCTCAGCCATGGTGAGGACACCACTAGTTAATACATTTGTGTCACTGATCTGATAATTAAGATGTTTGTAAATTCCATTAATCACGCTTTTGGCTGGCAAGACCTCTATTTTTCAATGCTCCAGTTCACTTTGTAGATTAAAACAAATGCATAAAAGGTTTTCCTTTAATGAAGGAAGCTGCTAAGAAGAAAATTTATCATTATTATTTATTATTTTATTTTATTTTATTTCTCCACTGTTTTCAGGTGTTTCTTTTATTCTCCAGAAGCAAGGTTTTGGTGTTTTTTTTGATCAATGCCTTTGTCATAATATAGAAGATCCCTGTTTGCAGCTTCTATTTAAACATGTGGACTCCAGTTGCCTCTACTAGTATTGAGTCATCAAGACAGAAGAACTAAAATACAGATCTTACAGTCATGCAGGAAGTTCTATTTAAAAAAAAAGGGTTATAAGTATGGTGTTTCTAAAATATATTGGCTCCTTTGTAATTACACACTTTAGATATTAATACATATAATTATGAAAGTATAATTAGACTCTGGTAGGTAATGTCATAACAATTTTAAGGTAGATTTAAAAATATCTTTAAAAATATATATCTTAAAAAAAGAAATATCTTATAAAAGTATCTAAATATCCCAACAAGAGCAATTTTTCTTTAGTGATATTCTTGGGTTCAGTCTGGAGGACCTGGTTCTAGACTCTGGGTTTTTTGCTTTGGGTTTTTTTTCCTTTTAACCCAGAATTCAGTAAAGACTGAATTATTCTGTCTTTTAAAGGAACAGTCCCAAGCTTCTATAAGATTTTAGGGCTAGAGGGAAGGAAGAGCACACTTTGGATAATTTTAGGTTAGAGATTATGGTTACAAAAGAGTCTTGGCAGCTCTTGGAAAGCCAGGTACTAGAAGACTCGGTTGGTGGGAAGCTGAAGGAACGTAGCACCTACAAGGTTAGGGAGCAAGTGTCACAGTGAGTGAGGGGTGGTCTCACGGGGACTGCAGACCCTCCTGCTCCAGGACCCGTTTCTTTCAGCAGATTGCTTTCCCTTTAAATCCAGAACAGCATCTTTCCAGTCCAAATTGCTATGCGGCGTGTGGTTTGCTGAGGGGAAGGCAAGTCATTTTGTGTCTCCCAGAGGCTCGTGCCGTGTCAGCTGTCTGGTGCCCCTGTAATTTCATGGAGATCCTGCTCAGAGCCTGCGCCGAGACCGCGGCTGCGGGCGCCCCGTGCCTTCTGCCTGGGTGCCCAGAGGTTCCTGCTCCTGTCCTTGCCTTCCTTCCCTCCCTCCCCCGGCTCTCACTTGTGTGTAATCAAATTAAGCAGCGGCAGCAGCCACAGCAGAGAAGAGCAGCTCTGTTTGAAGCTGTCCCTCCAGAATGTGCACACAGATTTCATTGCCTGCACCTGCCGTGGCTGGCTGCTGCTGTGACCTCGTGTGCCAGCAGCCTGGACTGATAAGCGTTCCCTGTTCCTTCCATCCCAGTTAATAATTTTAAGGACACTTAATTCCTTGCCAGCCTTCTAAAGCTTGTCTTTGTCCATAAACACTCTGTGTTATTTTTGTAAGGGTCCAGTTGAAGAGTGCTTTCAGAGCATAAAATGAAAGCTAGAGCAGGCAGTGTTAGGGGGTTTCTGTTAAATACATAAAGGCAGCACTTGCTGGGCAGTGATAACTGTGAGGATGCTGTGTCATTTGAGCTGGAGCAGTCACTCATGCAACACTGCAGACTTCTCTTTGAAACCCTTTGTAGGTCCGTAAAGCCTTTCTTGCTGTTTCTATTGAGATCCTTGGGCATTGTGCCTCCCCTGAGTACAAGACTGCTGCCCTTTCCCTGTGCAGGACCCTGTGCCAGCCACAGCAGCTGCTGTCTGGGCAGGGTGGAGATGCAGCAGCACATGAATGTGGAACAGACACCAGGCTGTGAGACTTGCCAGGCCTGTGAAAGTCCCTCCTCTGTGCTCTTCACTGCCTGATGAACTCCTTGGAGTCAAACCAGTCCAAAACCACCATCTCCATCACTACCTACAGGGTATTTCCTTATGCCACAAAGCCATTTCATTGAAGTATTTTATGTTTCAAAGTACTGACTTGTTTCAATCCAGAATTTTTTGGTTCCATACAGATGTGCATCCACTCCCTTTCGACCGCTGAAGACACCAGTGAGACAGGATGAGCACAGGGGATCTATACAAGAGCCCTGCTGAGACTAAGCACTAAATTGGTGGTGTTTGTTTTCCTTTGGAGTTGATTGCTGCAGCCCCCCCACTGAGGAGAACCTCTCCTGTGATGGGTAATTTTCATTTGTGCAGCAGACTATGCACATCCCATGAGTGAGTGTTACAGGTAACAGTACCCAAGGAAAGGTGTCTCTCTGCTGGAACTGGAGAACATTAGTGGAACTGAACAGGGTGTAGCCTCCCTCATTGATTCTGCTGTTGCATTGTTAAAAACCTGATAATCTTTTTAGCTGCTCAGTCTCTCCCATTGGTAATTGCTAAATGTAGTTGCTTATGTACAAGCAAGCTCAAACAATGGAAAATATATGAAATATGAACCCTTTCTTTGTGGGGTGGGAACATTTATCTTGCTGTGGTGAGGAATGTTCACCTCACATTTCCGAACATTGTGTTCAGCAGATGAGCTGTTTCCTCCTTCTCCTTCAGGTTTTGGTCTCTCCATTGGGGACAGGGCTGAGGCCATGCTTAGGTGGGCTGTTAGAGTAATTATCCAAATGAACAGGCACGGCTTTAAAGATGCTGTTGTGTGATTTTATTGTTACTGAGTGGAGCGGGTGGAAATTGGCTTGGTTCTTATTTTGTTTTTCCGTAGTTCAGTCTATTGACTTGTAGATGAGTGAGAATCTCATTGGGAAAGAGCTGCCTTTTGACTCTAGTATTGTCCCCAGCTGGGAGAAGACTGAAAAATGCAAGGGAACCTAAAAAAAAATCCCAGACCTGGCAGCCTCCAATCAAGCAGCATGTTTGCAAAGATGATGGAAGTTTTCATGTGGCTACTGAATTTTATTTTTGCTGGGTAACTGTCACTGTTTAATGGCTGAGAGAAACCTCCTTGTGTAGGCATGGACATAATTTTACAATTCCTAAGATAAAGAGAGTAAATGATGGAGAAACATTGTTCTTAAACAGTCTCAGCCCGATTTCATGGAAACAAAATAAATACAAACTCTCTTTTTTTTTTAAAAAAAAAAAAAGCTCTTAAAATAGAGATGGGGTTAAAAGGAGACTGTGTCTAATTTTGTTAACGTTGTGGTCCTAATTTGTCGCTCCTGGTGACTTGAATTCCTCACAAATTGCTGGTTTGCCTGCAGATCTGTAATTCCCACATGCTGTAATTTTGCCTTTAGAAATGTTGGCCATGGGCAGCTCTCTCTTTTTGAGCTGGAATTTTGAACACTTTAAACTCTTCAGCATGGCTTTTCTCTGTTTGGTGGAGGTGGAGGCTCCTGCCTTTCAGGGAAGATGAGCAGCTCTGGGTTTGCTGGGACAGAAAGCCCTGGGAAGGCAGTGAGGATGAGCGGGGTGCAGGAGGTGCCTGCTGTGAGTCTGGAGGCAGCACCTGGGTTGTGTGTCAGCTGTAAATTTGTGCCCTTTGGTAAAGCAGTGTAGCCATCCAGCAGAAGGTGTGCTGGACAAACAGGCTGTCTGTCCCCTCCTGCAGTTCTTCAGTATGCGAGATCAAGATACTGTGGGAACAATTCTGAGGCATTTGTTATGGAAAATCCAAGAATTTTCCAAATAATGTGCCCTGCTCTATAATTCCTGTCAGCTGCTGGAAGGATCAGCTATTGCTATGAGCCTTTGGCTGGTTTGAAATCATTAGCTACACGCTTTGAGGTTCAGCTAGCACCCAGTCTCTTCGTTTTATGCCATATGTTTAACTGTTATGTCATAAACTGGAAGAATATATCATTTTTTATCTTATCTCAGAACTTGAAATGCTGAGATGAAAGGAGAGATGGATGTGAGTTACACTTTGATCTGGTTTTCATCATTTCAGTTGGGTTTCATCTTGGTTTTGTTGGGTTTGGGGTTTTTTCAGGAGTCCAAAGAAATTTAACCTCACTCTTTGTTGTTTGCTTTTTACATCGGTTTTATCCTTTTGGCCTCTGCTGTTGTTATGAGTGTTACTGCTCTCATAGCCTCAGTATGGATCTCTCAAATAAGAGGACATGACAAGTAAATGCAATTAACCATCTATTCAGATCTTCAGGGGCTTATGAGGTAACTGAAGTCGTGGATGGAGGTCAGTCTCAAAGTACAAAGGTACTTTCAGCTCTTGGTATTTTTATTTTTCTGCTCAACTCTAAAATTTACTGAAGTCTTGATGCTTACTAAAGTATTCATGGATGCATCTTGACTCTGAAATGCCTGGGGAAGGCTCTTTGGTTATACAGTAATTATGGACTGTTTCCATCAATGCTTAGGAATTGCAGTTAAAGGCACTGCCAGGAGTCTGGAGCTCTGCTTAGCACATAGATCACCTGTGCCCTAGCCATAGGCATGGATTCCTTCACTGCCTTTTCCTTACCTCCATCTCTCTGCCCTCAGTGATAAGGTTGATCATCTTTATCTGCTCCTCAACACACTAATGGGGTTTTATGTTGATTACTGTGAAGCAGAATATGGGCCTGCAGTGTTCTCTTGGGCAGGCCCAGCGATGGAGAGAAGGCAAAACCACATGCTGGAATTTCATGAAAGAAGAGTGTGTAATTTAAGCAAAATGCTTTACTTGATAGGCTGCAAGCATCTATTTTTCAAATGTGCTGTGAAATGTTAGTAGTGGGTTTCTATAAAGACATTAAATTGTGAAAGAGGAATGTTTATTTTTGGGTCAAAAAGTTTCAGAAAGGAAAGGATATGCATATCTTGATCAAAGTTGAGTAATGTCAAGTTTGGAAGGAAAATAGCTGGGCTCAAGTCTCTTCACATTGGTGTGAATACAGGCAGTTGCAGAGTGTTTATATTGTACAACTGAGATCTAGATTTCACTACTTTATTTCCCTGTGTTAGGATAAATGGATGAAGGGACAGAGAGCTCAGGCTTGGTTTTGGGCGCTGCCGTGAAGTGTTGCTGTTTGTATGAGCCCAGAGCCCACAGGGGCAGATCCTGTTCCAGAAGCCCCTGTGCTCTGCAGCTGCTGCCTGCTGGCAGTGGTGCTGGCAGCAGGGGTAAAGAGGAGAGAGGAGGGGCTCAGCCATGCCAGGGTCCTGCAGCAGGCACACAAGGAATGCACAGGTGGCCCTTCTTCCAGGGAGACCACTCTTCAGACCTGCTGTATGCCCTGGGATAACTCAGCACAGCCTCTCTGTGCTTTCCCACCTAGCACACCTCCCACAGCAAGGCTCTCTGGACATAAAAACTCCTCTCAAATAATCAGTACTCACAGGGGCCCTGTAAGTTGTTTGTCATTAATACTGTAGTGTTGGTGAGGATGCTGATGTCTGCCTTGTGCTTGGAAACTGGGAACAGCAGCCAGGAGGAGTCCATCCTGAAATGGCTTCTCAGAGAAATGGAGGTATCTGTCATCTACCTGCTCCAGTTGTTTCCAGGCTGCTAGAAAAGCACTGCTGCTCACCTCCTGTTATTTGGCAGGGCCTTCCAGTGCTCCTGCAAATGAATAGGCACTTAATTTGTGAATGAGCTGACTTGCATGCCTAATTTCCTTTCACACCTCTTGTTTGCCACTGATGGAAGTGTGCATTAAAACAGGAAGCTTTCCCTGCTTATTCTGAGTGTGTGTGTGAAAGGGAGAAAGAGGGCAAGGGCTGTAATTAAAAATAGGTTGATGGAGGGCTTTGAAACACCTGTACTGTGACAGAAATGGATGTGTTTCAGAACATATCACTTGGTATAAAGGGCTTGAAGAGGAAATTGATGCAACTCAGAGCACTTTAGGAGGCTCTGGAACCAGTCTGTATCTAGCTGGAGCAATGGAGGTGAGGATTAGGACGTGCTTTGGCTGGAATAATGTGTTTGGTCATTTCTGAAGGCTTTCTGGAATATTTTTAGGCAGGAACATTGTTAATTTTATCGTTTAAGGCAAATCAGTAATTGTTTTCTGCAGGGAGGGGAAGGTAATGCAATAACATACCTCCTCCTTTCCCTTCCCTTTCCCTTCCAGGTGATTTTGCTGCCTCTCTACTCAGGGCATGGCCACACAAGTAGTTGCTTTGGCAGGTGACCTGAGGAGCAGCAGTAAGAGGATCAGGGCAGGGCAGGTTTCTGGGAATAAGCAGCTGATAAGCAAAGTACTGGGACACTCTGCTGATTGGATAAGAAAGATTAGGCAATTAAATTTTTGTGGGGGCAAAACTCCAGACAACATCCCTAAGGCATGGTAGTATTTTGTTAACAAAGCAAAAGGCAGAGGATTTTATTTACTTGTTGCTCTATGGCTGCTGAGTTTGTTTTGCAGCAGTTATATTGTAAAAAAAGCCTTGAGTTGATCAGCGTAGAATCATAGATTCCTTCAGGTTGGGAAAGATCTCCAAGATCCAGTCCAACCATTCCTCCCCACTGCCAAAGCCACCACTAACCCATGTCCCCAAGTGCTGTATCCTCACATCTGTTAAATCCCCCCAGGCATGGTGCCTGGGCAGCTGTGCCAGGGCTGGACAGCCCTTTCAGTGAAGACATTTTTCCTAATATCCAACCTAAACCTCTGGATACCTGTCAGAGGGACAGAAATGATGCATTGTTTTCTTGTATTCTCCTTTAATTTGTGTTTCTATTAATCTGTGGCCTTGTTGTCTATGTCTGAGCAAGATTTTTTGTGTCAGGAATCATCATTTTTCTGTTTACAAAAAAATAAGAGATATGGTGCTGAAGTCTGATGGAAATTTACACCCTACAGATAATAATTGCCACAACCATGGCCACTGTAATGACTTGACCTTTCAATTTTGCTATGGAAGTTACAGATAAATAGCTTTTGGATGTGACAGACTTGTATTCTGGATTTGGAGCCTGTTTTTTTTCTGTTTGGGGGATTTTTTATACAACCATGTGGGTTTGTAGAGCTTAGTCTTATAGTATTCAGTAACAGCTGTTTTAAGGAGAATGCCAAATCTCATAGGAGATGGCATTTGTTAAATCCTACTTCTCTAAAAATTTGCTTTGATTCTGTAAGTGCTTCCTTGGAAAGCCATGGCATGAGGCAGAGCGTGTGCTGCTGTCAGATGGAAACTAAAACACAACAAATGTTTGCTGGTGACTCAGGGAAGATTTGCCTTGTGTGGAACTTTTGTGAAGCTTCTGCTTTCCTTGCTGCAGTGGGGAGGTTTTTCAGGGAATCACAGAATTGTTTAGGTTGGAAAAGACCTTTAAGACCTTTAAGTGTGACTGTATTCCCAGCACTTCCAAGGTCACCATGTCCCCAAGTGCCACATCTGCAGATTACTCCATCTACCTTTATTAAACTCCTTCCTCCAGTTCTGCTTGCAAACTCATCTTACACTGAATTGGCCCATTTCCTAAAATCTGCTGTAAGAATAAGTACTTGAAAATTATATAAGCACGAAGTTTACTAGAAAATATGTATCAGGGAATCAAGAAATCCTTTGCATATGTTTAAATAGTGCTTGCAGTGTGACTGCCATTAGGCTTAGACTATTTTGTTGATGCTGTTGCTCCACCACGGCAGAAATCTCATTCCAGCTGCATATGTGAAGGGTGTAAATATCAGAACTAGCAATTTTCCTCAAGCATTTTCTTTGCATTTGAATGGAGCATAGAAAAAAAGCATCCGATCTGACAAGCAAACCTGATGATAGCTCCAGGAAAGCAGTTTTTTGTTTTTGTTTTCAAAGCAATTTCTGTAGTTTTTCTCCACTTGTCTATTGCACCATTTAGCTGAATGGTGATATACTCTGCCTCCAGCACACAGCAGGAATCTTATGTCTGTAGATGTTTTATGCAGTCTTTTCTTTTTCATGTATCCTAGGGTGGTGTGCTTGAGGTGAATATTTTTTCCTCCTCACTCCCCAAAAATGACATTAATAGCAATATAAAAAGGAGGAATTTATACAAAAAAGAAGGTAGGAATAGGATGGAGTGTGTCTGCGTTTGATAAATGTCTTTTTCATTTCTAACACTTGAATTTTTAACACCTAATGTCTATTGTCCCTCAATATCTGCAGTCCTCTGGGCCCTTAGTGTATCAGAAGAGAGGGAAGAGCAGTTTGTGACCCCACATGTGAGGAGGGGAATTAATGGTGTTCTCTGAAATTACAGGTCATTTAAAATGCATTAATTACAAGAGATTTCTCAGTCTCTGCCATTGAAGATATCAGGCTGTATTTTCTTACCTGTAGCAGACACTGATAGGGACACAGCTAAGTCAAGAAAGAAATTGAAAGTCAGTTCCAGGTTGGAAAATGCTGTGTGTGTTTTTAAATAATGGACATAGAAAAGTCAAACTGCTGATCGTGTTTCTGAACACAGAAGGAAAATCTGCTCTATTTGGTTTCAGTTTCAGTGTGCAAGGAGCAGCTCTGATTCCTCAGTGTCAGTTCCATCACAAAGTGGGAGCAAAATGAGCAGGAGACAAAAGAAAAATGAAATCCATTGCATGAGAATTGGAGTTGACATGAAAGGCAAGTTTCTTCATTTTGGGAGGAGTAGCCCAGATTCCTAGTAGCAGGGAAAGAAAAAAGCTAAACTGGTTTAAGGTATAATTTTTCTGAATATATAATATATATCCTGCAGTCCCAGTAAATATAGGATTTTAGGATTTGATTATACTTACATTAGAAATTTCTCATGGTTAAAACAGAGTCTTGAGGAAAGATGGATGGTAACTCTTTCCCAGCCCAACTTCTGTGCTGAATAAATGGGTGACTGTGATCCTTCTGGCTACTAGCAGTTATATATATTAGGAGGCTGATAATTTTCCAGGGTGTTTTCTACATCTGGGATTTCATGCAACAAGTGTAGCACTGTGATAAGGATTTAAAAGCAGTAGATACATTAGGCACTTCTCCAACCATTTTTGTTCTCTGTCCAACTTTTCCAGATCAACCAGCTATATGACAGGTCCTCAAAATTGCATCAGTTTCCTTGAGGATCAGCAGGTGCCCTCCAAGCATGCCATGGGTATTCCAAGAGAGGTGTTAATAAGACTAATTTCCTAGGCAGATTGCTGTTCCAGGTTTATATATGCATTAGCACAAATTATTTTCCCCTTGGTAACTTCTAGTTTTCTATACATATTTTTTGATCCTTATTAAATTTAAGTCTGTGGGTGAGGATTGCAGGAGTCTGAAGAAGTATGAACAAGACTTTCAAGGTGATCTACTTGTGAGTTTGTGTTCCTTATTACCATTGCTGTAATGAATGAACAGGTGCCTCATAGAAGGAGAAGTTGCACAAAGAGCAGTTTTTCATTTTTCTAAGATTGCACTGAAGATAAAGAAAGCCTATTGGTTTGTTTCCTTTCCCAAACCACTTGCATTTGGTCCTTCCTCACTTCCACTTTCTCTTCCCTGCCAAACCAGGTGGAGCAGAGGGAATGTGCAGTTTCTCAGTCATGCACAAAGCACTCCCAGGCTTGCCAGAGAGAGGAAGAAATTGGATGACATAGATGGAATTCTCTTTTGTTTGATTTCCTTCCTCTCATTGCTGCTGTCATGAACATGTGAAAATTACCTCTAGCAAAACACTTAAGCTGAGATATAATCTGCCAAGGGAATTTGGGCATACAGTACCTGCTTAAAATAACAATAAATTAGACAGTTGGATGCCTTATTCTCAGTGCAGCTTTGAAAGTCTCTGGCTTTAAGTATAATTACAAATAAGATTTAAACAATGTCATTATTTATACAAGCTGGCTATGAGTCATGAATTACATCTTTCTAAATTAATAAAAAGATTAATTTTCTCTTGTTTTCATTTCCATCATCTCCAATACCTCGCGGGGAAGAGCTGAAGGAATAAACTGCTTCTGGGGCCCCGGCTGAAAAGCATGGCAGTGTGGAGGCTGCCGAGGAATGCTGCAGCTCTCTTGTGGAGTGCATCCCTCCTGGGGGCACCTGGGTGCCTGTTCAGACCTGCTCACAGATCTGCTGGCTTTGGGTGGCACTCACAGCAGGGTGTTGGACTGAGTTGAAAGCGCCCTCGCTAGCTTGGCTTTGGCCTGTTTGAAAGCAGCTCTTTGTGCTGGGGCAGCTCACCTGTGCATGCTGTCAGGTCCTGGTGGATTTACCTGCCGCCCTTATGTGCTCAAACACGTTCAGTGGCACCTGTGTCTGCACCACGGTGTGTTCTGCACTTCCCTCCAGAGCAACCTGCTCGTTCACTGCACAGGGACTGATGTGAGCAGTGCTCAGCAGGTGCTCTACAGCCCAGCAAACCCTCGTGCACCAGCAGGGTGCTTGGAGCCAGGCATGATTCCAGCAGTGGCAGGAGCACGATGAAGTCTGTGGGACACAGCACACTTAGGCAAGATTTTAAGCCTGCTCTCCACCTCCACCATGCATGCCCCAGAGCAGAATGCTTGACACAGTTTCTTATATCCAATAATCACTTTATCTGATGGTATCAATTTGGTGCTCAGACTTTGCAGTACTTCCTGAATCCTCAATTACTCAATCCAAATTTACTTACCACACAAGCATTTTGCTATACTGTGCATTGCCTTCAATACCCAAACAGCACTGAGGCTGCTTTTCCCTTTGCTTCAGACTGGCACTGTTTTTATTTCCTCTCCTATATATTATGCAGCATTCCAATGGGCATACAACTCAGGTGCTTCATTTTCTGCTTACTGTCTAACTCAAGAATAAATGAACAAAAGCATTGACATTTTTCCTGAAAGAAGTGCCTTTGATACCAGTGGCTGAAGTGCAGGACCAGTGTATGGATTACTGACTATCCAGATTCAGGACTGAGTTGCCTTTTACTTTTGAAATGGATCTTTTCTTTTTCTTCTCTCAGTGAGAAAGGAAGCTCACAGAACACCAACAAGGCTTCTTCATCATAGCTCTGCCGTTAGTGCTCCATTTGGTGGCTTCCTGACCCCATCTCCTCAGTTTAGGTATTTCTCTGCAAAAGAAGGGTATGGGTAGGCAGGGCTTCTTCATCATAGCTCTGCCTTTTGTGTTCCATTTGGTGGCTAAGCATATTCTTCCTGACCCTATCTCCTCAGTTTAGGTATTTCTCTGCAAAAGAAGGGTATGGGTAGGCAGGGAAAGATTCTGTTTGCATCATTTTAGTTAGTCCCTTGTGTGCAGCACCTGTGACTGATCTTGAGTATCTCTGAATTTTTAACAGCTTTCTACTTCTTATATAACATCCTGAGATAAGGAATGGGAAAGGCCAACCACCACCAGCATTATGTGGTGTTTGTCTTACTAAATGACTGACAGTGTTGATTAACAGAAGAGAGGGTTGTAAGAGACAAGGGATAATGCACACACTTCCAAGTTTATAGATGCAGTGGAATAATACTGCTTCTGTATGGAGAGGAGGAGCTGCTGTGGCTGACTCTGGACCTGTAAAGCAGATGGTTGTTCTGAAACAGGAAAGTCACTATGAGAGAGAATGGGAAATAGAAAATAAAAGAACTTCAGCAATTCCAATAAATGGAGACATGAATTGCAATGGAAGCAGTTTCTTTTAAACAGAGACTATTTTGTAAGTTGGTTTCTCTCTGGATTATTCATTATTTCCCTCCTCCCTAACTGTTTTAATCCATTGGCAATTTTGGCCACACTAGAAGGAAGACTTCTTCACGATACAATACTGCTGGAGGTTTCACAGACATTTGGAGCCAGGGAAAGGAGGGAGTCACTGCAAGATGAGCTTAATGTTTATGAGATGTGAAAGAAACCACAAAGGCAAAAGATTTTAAATATCCACCACCTCTGAAAAAGCTTGGAGATTGCTGTCTCAAGCATCAAGCCATAGAAAACCAGGGATCATTAGTTCTGCTTTTAGGAAATAACCTTTTGCTATAAACTTGCTGTGAACTGGCTTGTGGGACCTTGCCAAGGCTTTCTTTGAAAAAGATGTGGGCTTCTCTGAGCCCTGTACTGTGGTTAACTCCTGATCTAGTGATTAGCTGTCCTGACTCCAAGGTGCACCTGTCATTAAGGAATTAATGCACATTTTATGAGCAGAAGCTGAACAAATTAGAGCCTTTTGCTGTTTATAGTTAAGAGGTGAAACTCCCTCTTTAGCTGTATTGCAGTGTCTCCTGAAACAAGTGGAGGCTATGTATTTTATTTCTTCTGCTGCATTGTTAATTACCACAAATTAAGGTGTAGGTGACTTGCTGACAGCAATTTTCAAAAATCTGACTCTTGAGAAATGAAGGGTTAAATACCACCCTATTTTTTTTAAACCTAAAAACTTTCTATGCAAGGTGAAAGCAAGGAGTTTGTGTGTCCTGGAAAGAATGTTCAATTATTAATTTTTCCCAGGTTCCTGTACTCATCTATTTTTTAAGCAATTCATTACCGAATACCCCAAGAGATATTTAATGAAATTTGGTATAACAGTGAAGTTAGAGTTGGAACTGTATTTGTCACTGGATGATGCTGAATTTAAGTTTGGCATTCATTGAGGGGCTGCAGCAGTGGAAAGGGTGGTCAGGCATTGGAAGGAGCTGCCCAGGGCAGTGGTGGAGTTCCATCCCTGGAGGTGTCCAAGGACTGACTGGATGTGGCACTCAGTGCTCTGGGCTGGGTGGCAAGGTGGGAATCAGGCACGGGTTGGATTCCATGATCTGGGACATCTTCCATCCTCAGTGATTCTGGGGTCTCTGGGATGCTCTCAGCAGGAGGAACAAGGATTGATCTCTGGCAGGGGAGGAAGGCAGCTCCAGGGGAGAGCAGCCCAGGCTGAGGCTTGGGGAAACTCTTGGTTCTTTCTGGGCTGTGCTGCTCAGTTAGATGTGAGCTCAGATGTATCACTGCGCCTTTCCCTGTGTCCCTTTCCCATGCTGAAACAGGCAAAGATACTAACCTAAATGAGAAATACTTGGTACTTTCTGAGGCAAAATCACTGTAGAAAAGATGTTTCCATTTGCACAAGTTTTTGTCAAATACCCAAGTGCTTGTTAATATAATTTCAGTGTAATGTTTCCCACCATGACTATGTTCACAGTGGTGTGTTTAGCCACAGGAAATGTTTCCTTTCCTTCAATCCTGGTCTTTCCTTCAGAGTGGCAGTAAACTTTTGGCTCCTTGTTTTGCCTCACAACAGTAAAGACACAGGCAGGCCTGTCATATCACAGACAGTGGTTACTGTGAAATCAGACCTTCAATCAAAGGCTTTTATGTCTGCAGTATCAGAAGCTCAGCAGCCTTTATCACTTACCCACCATCTCCAAATAAAATTTGAACGTGGAAAGTGATTAAAATGGGTCTGCTTTACCAACAGAGAAATAAAAGCTGGCCTAAATAAGACAGACTCTCCACTAATAACAGCAACAACAATGTTCCTGTCTGGTTTTTATTTGGGATGCACATCTTATAATTAATCTTCCTTCTCCTAATTTCTCTTTCATCTGGGGCCCTTCCAAGCACTTCGTGAGAACATAATAACCAAGCCCAACTGTATCTGTGACACACATGATTATTGTTATTATCTTCATTAGGCTAATGCAGACTCTAAAATTCTGCATGATCAAATAACATGCCCAAGGTTAAATAGTGATGTAGTGTCAGGATTGAGAACAGAGCAGCCCTGTCTCCTAATTCAGGGTTGAATTCAAGTTTTGCTCTGTGACCTAGGAGTGTGCATCACTGTCCTGTTACCATGGCCCTTCTCATGGAGGTCCTGTGGCAGTGCAGCTTGGGAAAATCAAAAACCTTGCTATGAAGGGTGTTTTAGCTCCAGAAACCACTGCAATTTGCACTGAATAAAACACTCTATTAAAAAAAAAAACAGGACAAGCCCTTTTGGTGCTGTGAGGACTTCCTGGTCTGTAGCCACAGGCCCACAGCACTGACTCCTTGCAGGTCTGGAGAAGCCCTCGCTGTCAGGTTTATTTTAGTGTCCCCATTCTCATCTCAGTACACACTCTCATGCAGGTATAAGGTTTTATCCACAGATTTTTGCTATATCAGCCATGGACCTTTGTGGAACATAGTAAATTCTTTACTAGGTCATTTTAAGAAGCTAGACCGAGGCATTTAAATATCTCCTGTGATAACTCCAGAGCTGGTTTCTTTTCTCTAATAGTGCTGTGGGTAAGCTGTGGGTTCCTTAACAAGCTTTTGTGCCCTACACAGATCTTTGAATACCTGTGTGCTGTTACTAATTACCTGTACAAAGGCACTTGCTTTGTCAGTGAGATGAATTTAAAGACACTTTGCTTAAGATAACTAATGGACAGTTGGGCACCATACCCAGTTGTGACCTGACACAGCTTGACCAGGACCCAGAATGAAATAAAAACACTCAGTGTGTTTCTGTGGGACAAAAATGCATGTGAGGAGTGTCACACTGCTTTGTGCTCAGGGAAAGGTGTTTTATTGTGAGGGAGATGGAATGGGCAGTGACAGGAGGGCATTTCCACTCACACACAAATTGAAATATGCCCATGGTTAGAGCTCTGCAGTGGCTGCTTTAAACACTTACGATAGAAAGCTCAAGGTGGTTCCAGGAACTAAACATGGGCAGTGTGTAGGAATGTACCCCCAGTCAGCCTCATCTGTGGGAACAACATCTCCCTCAGAGCATGTGAGGCTAAAACAGGACCTTTTGATTTATATACATCATGCAGATAGCAGGATTCTTGCAGATCAGTGCACTTGTGATGGGAGAGCTCCCCAGCTGAATACCAGGATGGAGAGAAGGAGCAGGAGGAAGGGAATGTGTGTTGGATATGAGAAGCTGCTGTAAGGATCACAGTGCTCTCCAGATCAGGGTGGGTGAGGGGACCCCAAAAGTCCTAATTATGGTGCTCTAGAGAGAACAGGGAAAAGAAGTGGATGAAAGGAAGCATTGTGTTATGGTGGCCCTGGAGCAGCTTTATCCTCCCTTCTTATCCTCCCTCTTATGAGCACAGGCTGAGAGAGCTGGGCCTGTGTAGCCTGAAGAAGAGCAGGCTCAGGAGAGACCTTAGTGCCCCTTCCAGTGCCTAAAAGGGCTCCAAGGGAGCTGAAGAAGGACTTTGGACAAGGGCCTGGAGTGCCAGGACAAGGGGGAATGGCTTCCCACTGCCAGAGGGAAGGGATAGATGGGATATTGGGAAGGAATTCTCCCCTGTGAGGGTGCTGAGGCCCTGGCACAGGGTGCCCAGAGCAGCTGTGGTTGCCCCATCCCTGGAAGTGCCCAAGGCCAGCTTGGATGGGGCTTGGAGCAACCTGGTCTTGTGGAAGGTGTCCCTGGCCATGGCAGTGTTTTGGAACAAAATGAGCTTTAACATCCATTCCAACCTAAACCATTCCATGATTCTTTATGCAGGATGTCAGATTCGTGGACCTACCTGCCATGTTCAGCTGCAGTCTCAGGGGTGTTTAAAGCATGTGTCTAAGAGTAAAAGGCTATTCTGGATTACTAAAGTTAGGGTAAGTATTTTTAGCTCAGTCCAAAAGCTTCTTCATCTGGAATTTAAAACAAGGTTTAGGTAGATACTTGAAATAGTGCGGCCTTGGGTTCTTTTATAGATTTCCTGTCTTAAAAAAGGGTGGCAGCACCAAGTTTGTGTCACAGTTTTATCCAGGTTTTAATCTGTGCACGAGATGCTAAGGACAATTCCAGCTTTTCCTGCTCGTGCACTTAAAGCCTCATGAGCCTATCCAGATGTAGGTCAGAGAGGGAGATTTGTGTAGTAGACATAAACATTGCACAGTCTCTTGTGAAAATCAGTGTGCAGGAGTACTGAAGATGTGCTCTTACACCCCTGTGCTGGCATGAAGATGATGACAAGAGCTCTTTGTTAGCCCAGGACCATGACAGTGGATGTTTCATTCTTTGACTGAGAAATCTGACAGTCATGCTCTGCAGAAACCTGCCTGGAATGTGCCTGACATTCCCTGATGGGCTGCTTGGCTCCTGGCTGCTGCTCTTCTGCAGATCACTCTGTACAAGGTACCTCTGCATTTGGCATCTCCCTTGCATTCTGTAAAACATTCTTTGTGGTAAAAAAGAATAGCAAGCTCCTTACAATTACATACAATATTCCAGTGTGCCCTGGACAGCTTGTGATGTTCTGAAATAGCTGCGGGGCACTGCCAAGCAGAAGCAAAATGCAAATGGGAGATGAGATGCAGTCACTTGGAAGTATGTCCAATCTGAGTGCACATTTCTACAGATTTGATAGAAATCTTCTTAACTGGAGAAATTAGCTGTCATCTGCTGTAAATCATCAGTCACTAATTACCCCAGTTCATTCAGTCTCCTGTGTCACAGAAATGTGCATAGCTGTAGGAGAAAAGGAAGTAGGTAAAAAGTGCTAGAGTGTAGAACTAGAGAACATTGAGGATTTCTTCCTTTCACCTTCACAACCTTGAAATTTACATTTTTTTGTCTCTCTAATTTTTTTTTTAGTTTAACAGTTTGAATTTAATTTTATTATTTTGAAATAAAATCAATGAGCTCCAGAGACACAGCTCCTTGTACACAGAAGTGCACATAATATCCCAGGCTTTTTGGTGGGATTTGTGTTCCCAACCTGCCTGAAAACCTCAAATCCAACAGGTGGTGTGTCAGAAGGTGTAACAGTGCAAATTCTCATGGTATGTGTGAGTGAGGTGGCAGCAAAGTGGTTGTGCTTGCTTAGACTTGGGTTTAGAGCTGTTAACCTCATGCCATGCACACTATTAGTCCTCAGTTTAGTGCTGGTAAAACATTTGCATTTGCTTTGCCTGGTTCCAAGTCATTAATACCCACCTATTTACTTGATAAGGTAGTGTGAAGCATTCAGTAGAATATGGTAATATGCTTCAAATGTATTTGGTTAAAATATTTACTTTTATAAATGTAAAGGCATCAAACTGATTCTGAGAATAAGAGCCCAATCATTATGTATTGTCTCTGGAACTCATAAATGCCTCTTTTCTTTCTTGATTTTATCTAGTCAGAAAGCCACGAGGTTACAACTGTGAAGTCTATAACCACATCCATACAAAGACAGCAAAAATCTCCAAAATCTCTCCAAAAAAGAGATTTTGTAGATACTTATTTTAATGTCCTTGCAATTTGTGGCTCATGCCAGTTTCCTGACTCATCGTCACCCCGGTATGGTGATAAGCCAAGTTTTCCAATAAGGAAAACAAGGGAGCAGTGAGTCACTGACTGAATTCATATGCACTTGATTTGCTCTATCATTATCCATACTGGTTTTATTTATTTTAATTAGTTCATATACAAAGTCTCTGAGATATGTTTCACTGCATGAATTAGCTCGACTTGTTAGTCTTGTCTAAAGATTAGAAAGGCAGAAGACAAGTAGAGCTTCTGGTGACAAGTCCAATTTTTTCTGCTACAGAGTCCACGAGGAGAATGTGAATTGAGGGAGTATCTGAATTTTCTGAGATTTGAATAATTGAAATAATAACGTTATTTTTTGAGGCTTTCCTCTTTGATGTGAAAATCTGGTGAGGCTGCTGCTTAGATCTAAAATGTCCCAAGAGTAGGTTTTTTTCCTCTGGTAAAGACTGTGTTTCATTCTGTGTTTGCATTAGATAAAAACCCCCAGAAATTGGGTCTAAACTGAGTCTTGAGCTAGAGATGCTGGGTGTGGGAGAAAGCATTGTCTGAAAGCTGTTAATGGTTCCTATCCTTTCAGATGACTAATATAAACCTCAGCTACTACTGCAGTTTCTGTTGGTTTTTCAGATTTGAAAGGGGCTCTGATTTTTCCCATTCCACATAAAGGAACTGTTCCAAGTCTCAATGAATAAGTTTGGTTTAAGTTCAGGTCTAGGTGCCAATTCATTTTAGTCTGTCCTTTGAGCCAAATCCTGTCACTTATCTCTAATTGAAGTCTTCCCTTGGCTTGTGGGAGCTGCCAGGCTGATTATATAGGCTAAGCAGGAGTCTGCAAGGGAGATGAGGCAGGGGTGAAACGAGGGATCTCCTTGTAGGGAGCTGTGTCCCAGGTGGAGAGGACAGTGAAGTGACACTGTGAGCTTCTCCTCAGATTTGGCCCACGTCATTTTTAAGTCTTACTCCTGAGAGCTTTTGTTGAAAATGGGTCATAAATGGAAAATGTTCCATGTTTTGGAATTTATTTAAGCTCTTTGTTTCATGCTGGCCAAGTATCCCATGTTGCCTATTTGACAAGGACATCCTTCCCAGCCATAGTCCTGGGAACAGACATACACTGTAATTAAGGAGATGAAGGATTTGATTAGGGTGTGGGTTTACCAATGAGGCACCCAGCATTTGGCAGCCATGCTTGCATTCAAACTCCTATTTGTTTTGTTTTGTTGGTTTTTTTTAAATCCCAACAAGACTGGCTGTCCTGTGCTGCCTTCCCTAGACGCCCTGACCCTGTGTTAATTATGCCTTGTGCTAATCGATTCTACACCTGATGAACTTTTTTATCTCCTCCCAGTCTTTCAGGCAATTTTGTGCTCAGACTTTGCATACCACATTACAGTGGAGTTTGTGTTAGAGAAACCATAATTTATTACTGCCAGAGCAAGAAGTTGCTTTTTTAATATACTTCTTTTCCATGTTCTTGATTAATCACATTCCTTATTTTTTTTTCCCTGATGCTTAATTACTTGTTACATGCTAGCAGGTAAGCCAGTAGTAGCCTTTGGGAATGCATGAATAAATGAATAGCTCAGATACTTCCCTACTGATACTATAATAATGACAAAAACATTGAATGCAAAAAGTGGGTGTGACAGGTGGTGTGAGTCTCTGAGGATAACACTGGTTTTGGTTCAGAATAGGAATGTCACCTCAGACAGGCATTTCCATTTCATTTCCCAAGCAGTGTGTGCTTTGCAGGGCTTGCAGCACCTGTCCTTCCAAAAGCCCCCTGCAAATGCTGCTTGGAGTGAACAGCAATTCCCCTGCTGTGTCCTGACAGTCCAACACCATCGTCTGAGACCAGCCTCCACCTCATCACCTTCTGCAGGTACTGGGAGGCTCTCAGTGCCTGTGAAGACTGTGAACTCTTACACTTCTCTGAGGTTCTGTTAGGAAATGGCTGGAGCTTTGTCAGGGCAGGTTTATGCTGGATATCAGGAGAGCCTTCTTTCCCCAGAGGGTGCTGGGCACTGCCCAGGCTCCCCAGGGATGGGCACAGCCCTGAGGCTGCCAGAGCTCCAGGAGTGTTGGGACACTGCTCCCAGGGATGCACAGGGAGGGATTTTGGGTGTCTGTGCAGGGCCAGGAGCTGGACTGGATGATTCCTGCGAGTTCCTTCCAGCTCAGGATATTCTCTGATTCTAGTCTGTGATTTCTAAGGAACTGTTTCATGTCCTGTGAATGACATCAGGATCCTGGCTCACTCTGATCTTCAGCTCAAGCTGCTGGGATTGTCTCTTCCCAGCGCTCTGCTCTATTACTCAGGGAAACCCCTTCCAAAGGACGCTACTGTGGGTGTTGGCACTTGCTTTTCAGTGCTTTCTAGGTCACAAGTTTCATGCATTCCAGTGTGAACAGATCTTAGGAAACCCTTGTTTTGATTTGTCTAATTGCTGGGTTTGTTTTGTTTGTTTCTTTTTAATCCTGCAGCATTATTTCGAAACCAAAGACTGTTTCACCAGTGTGTATTGTCGTGTCATGCAACAGTGGAAACTAGTTTTGCAGAAGGAAAGTTGGTGTTTATGTCCTAAGGAAGCTCCTGTCAATGTTTTCAAGCCAGATGTCACCAGGCATTTATCAGTACTTCAAGAGCAGGCAGGGAATGCTTTCATGGCAATCCAAAGAAGGTAATACTGCATTTATATTCCAGACTTGCTAGTTCTGGCAGCAGTGGGGATTTATCTTCAGGTACAAATATCAGTAGGACTACCACGGTGGTTTCTGCAGCTGAATATTTAAATAGGACTCAAATTGTGACGCTGGTGTTTAATAGCTGGTGGGTGGCTGAGCTGAAGCAGCTCGTTTGAAGCTCAGGCATTGGTGTGTGAACTGCTGCTACACCTTGGGGTTGCACTGAAGATACAATCACAGAGACTTCAGAATAAACTTCTCTCCACCTAATCTTTTCACATGTCTCTAAAGAGACAGGTGTGTTGCACCACTCCTCTGCCTCCTTAATGCTTTATTTGAAGGAGGTTGAATATGGCTGCAGGCATGAGGAAGAGCCTGATGGGAGGAAGGAGGTTTGTGTCTTTAATGGATAGAAGGCCAGGGCTTGGCTATCCCTCCTTAGCTACCTCCCTCTGAGGAAGCTGCTCCTGAAAGTACCAGAGACCACAGTCTGGGAAGAAAATGCCTTTGTAAGGAAGAGAGGTAGGCACCAAGAGGTAATAGAAGAAACAGTATTGTCAGTACAGAGTCTGTGCTGGCTCTCAGGGACTTGAGAGTGTGAATCTGGGTTTCCTAAAGAGAGATCCAGACCTGCAGTGGGGCAGGAGGGAGAGTGCTAGGGGCACACATCCTGTATCCTGTGGAAAACCATGTGCTGGTTCCTTTCATGCACTATCCTTTTTCCCCATTTAAAAATACTTTTAGAAATGAACATGCTTTCTTAACTAAGTAGTTACGTTGGCCAGTGGTGTTGCAGCACACACACAGTATTTAAACAATGTGAGCTGCAAACCTGTGCCTTTCCTTCTATAGCTCTGCACTCTGTGCACAGGCCAACTCTACAATTTGCACCTGCCTTGGAAGCAGTTTGAAAGCAAATAATGATGTTTTGTTTTGGTGACTGGAAAATTGGGCTGTCCCAGGGAAGCTCTAATGTGTTTTTGCTTTGAAATTGTCATTTCACTGTGGTTTGGCTAATGGACACTGTTTCTTATCATGGCAGTATTTGGTGAAGGGCCCACGTAGAATCCTGCAGCTTTTGATTTGTTGTAGCTCAGATCAGGAACACAAAACCTATCTAGGCAAGCAGCTTGCCTCAAGCCTCATGTGGACCACCTACCTCCCTGTTTGAAGTGTGAACCACACATTTCCAGGAAAACTCAGCTTTTCCCCTAAAACAGAGATAACCTGGGCCATTAAATGTGGATTTGCATTCCAAAAGCCTCATAATCAGGTCTTTTACAATCACTGTTTGTGAAATGATCAGTAGAAAGATCAGCAGTACCCTAGAAATCCTCTGACCCTGTAAGTGGATGAGGTCAGGCATGTCCCTCCCTATCTGTAGTGCTCCATGACCTTTTATCCTCCAAACTGCTCCTCAAAGTCCTCTTCATGCCCAGTGCCCACAAAAGTCTGATAGCTGCCTTGCTGTCTGTCAGGTTCTTAGACATTGGGCCTGGTAAAAGTCCCCTAGAGATGGCTGCAGTAACCAGTCTTTGCTCTTCTGTCTGGATTCCCAGTAACTCCTGTCCCTGTGCCCATCTTGATCAGCACTCCTGGCTGGGTGCTGCCTGTGTTTCATCTCATTGAGCTCCAAATCTACATCAGCATTAACAGTGTCTGGTTCAGCTGCTGAGATGCTTTGGGAAATTGGCACCATGTTTGCTGTATGTTTGCTCAGCCCTGAAAATACAGAATGTGCTTAAGAAGTAATAGGTGGGAGAACACAAGCTGCCATGTAGTCATAGAGACATCCCAAATGGCCAGCAGCCCTCCAGAGAGGTTCTCAGGAAGGCTGGTGCCTCTGGCTGCTCTTGGCTATTTTGAGATCCTCCTGGGTCATAGGTATGAGCTTTAATCCCAGAAAGACTTTGCCAGCCATGTGTGGTGTCTTCACCTCTTGGATTGCATCAGGTGCTGTGAGACACAGCACTGCAAGCAATGGGGTTATTGTCTGGAGCCTGGCTCCAGCTCTCTCCCTTCCCATCATCTAGAGGCAGAAGGGAAAGTCAAAAGCTCTATCATTTTCCTGTATTCTCCCCTGGTCTATCATTGCTTAATTGTATCCCTAAATCTTATTAAATTCTGAGGTGACTCATTGCCACAGTGAGGTGGAAGCAGAGCTGAGTGAATTCAGGAGAGGAGGAGGAGGAGGAGTGTCTTCCCAGGTGAGTGGCTGAGCAGGAAAACCCACAGCAGAGAGCTCCTATCACTTCACAGGTGTTGCATCATCTGCCCACTGTTGCCTCTAATTTAATGCTCTAAACCCAAATCAAAACACCTGTAGTCCAAAGAGAATATAAAATAACTTGGAGTAGGAAATCCATGCTATTTAGACATGCAGATCTCTCTTAATCATCTGAGACCTTCTTCCAAGGTCACACAGGACTTATAATTGTGGTTCTGCATTGTCCTGTTGTATTGACTCTCCACAGAACCCACTTTCCACCACCAGGATAAAATTGTAGGATTAATCCAAGTGTCTGCATGTCTGTGTATTTCATTTGTGGCTACAGGAGTTCAGGCCTGTAAAACTCATTATGGTCTGTAGGATGGCAAAACCACTGTCACTGGACAAATAACTTGTCACAAACTGGAAACTCTCCTCTGCTTTTTTGTGTAGGTACCATTATATTCCCCTCTACTTTCTGTTCTGGTTTCTTGTGCAAATCCATAAGTTTGTTTTCCATCACATCTCAGGCTCCTGCTTCTCATAACTTTTAGAAGTTTAATGTGCCTCTTTGGCATTCTGTCCTGGCTGGGAATATGTTGCTGAAGGTAGGAGAGCCACCTTTCAGGGTGCTGGATGGAGCTCTTGACATGTGAGTGTATTCCCTCATGGAATATATTCCATCTAGTGGGATATATTCCATCCCCTGCTCAGCTGCAAGCAGTGAGTATGATATTTCATTTCTGTGCAGCACAACTGAGTGATGATAGGAGAGCATGGGAAAATATTGTACTCGGGATTTCCTGTCCTATTCCACACTGTTCTTGAGGATGTTGATGAGTTCATTGTCCCTAAAATTGGGATTATAGTGCCCAGGAGTTGTTTTGACTTGTTGAGCTTTGCCTGATGTGGGATGTCTGGAACCAAGAAGTACTGGAGCACAGTGCTCAGAGCTGGTTAAGCTCAGTGAAATTTCTCACTGGGTGGGAGAGAAACATTTGGGTGGCATGAGAGGGCACTTTTTTTGTGGAAGGGTGGAACACCAATGGAGGGCAGTAAGTCAGCTACACTACAGAGGGGTTTGCTAGGCAAATGCAAGTTTATTTTTGCTCATCAGTTGCTGCCTGGATAATGGTATCTCAGTTGTTAATGGAGCAAACTAGGGAAGCACACTCAGGAAATGCCAGGGCACTTTGTAAATGGAGTTTAATCTGCCATCCAAGAGAAAGCAAAGAAATTCCTGTTGAAATTGTAGCAGACCGCAATGTTCCAAAGGAAAAGAAAGGCCAGGGGAACACTGCCTCAGAATGGATGTAATCAGGCACTTAATGCTTCAGAAAAATACAGAATCACAGAATAATTGAGGTCAGAAGTGACCTCTGGAGATCATCTAATCCAAGTCCCCTGCTAAAAGCATGGTCAGCTAGAGCAGGTTGCACAGGAGTGTGTCCTGTTGGGGTTTGAGTATCTCCAGGGATGGGGAGCCCACAGCCTCTCTGAATGTCCAAGCTTGACCTCCTTGACAGTAAAAATTCATTTCCTTATGTTTAAATGGACTTTCCCAGATTTCAGTCGTTGCCCTTTGCCTCTTTAACTGGGCACCAGTGTGAAGAGCCTGGCTCTGCATCTACCCACTTTTATCAGTAATGACATACATTAATTAGGTTTACACCCTTCCCCACCCTCAGCCTTCTTGTTTGGGGCTAAACAATCTGATGAGAGAATAGGGAAGTGGGAGTTGTTGCAGGAGGTTGAGCTGATGCTTCTGGGCAGCTATTGAGGCCTAAAGCCCACCTGAATGCTGCCCTGAGCAAACAGTGATATACAAATAGTACAGATTAGCTCAAATGAGCTTTCTTGCTTTTTCTTTCCTTCTCTCCACCTTCTTCCTTTCCTTTAGTATCTTTAATTTATGACTGTTCCCTTGGCATTGTCCCAGATGTCTTCTGGGAATAGTTATCTCTGGGTCTTTTATCTCTCTGTTTCTCATTTAGTGTGATCTTGGCAGTCCCAAAAGCTAGGACATTTATGGTGAGTGATTCAGGTTGGTGCTCAGTTGATTTCTGTAACCTGCAGAGATGAGTGGTACTTTGGATAAAGCCTTGGACTGGAATTTGAGCTGGAGGTGAACTTCTGTGGATGTTCAATGTAGTTAGAGAATGGTTTTCTTCTTTTTAGAAAATAAACTTGCATATCTAAGGTTTGGGGAAGACAGTGGTCAAAATAAGGAAGTCCCAGATCTAAAGAGAGTAACAGTCTCAGTTCCAGACCTAGGAAGTCAGATGCTGGTTATTTAGACCACTGACAAATATTCAGGCCTATGGATTTGCATCTGAGACCACTGGACCATGTAGAGCTTGGCAAACCTGTGTGCCCCCAAATGAGGTATTAAAGCTCTGCTGTGCATTTTCATATTGGTTTGTTGGTTACAAAAACATGGCTGTCCCACATACCTGATATTACACATGTCAAAACGTTTGGTACAAAAATGTTAAATCTAGTTGAATGTGTAAATACTTCAAAACCTGTTAATTTTTCTTGTGCCAATTAATGTATTGGGGTTCAAGGAAGACAGAAGATTTGGTTTAGTTCTGCTTGTAGCCACTTTAAATCTGAGCATCTGGTCACTTACCCCCTTTACTAAGGTATTTTAAATATATTTGTTATATTGGTTTTGAAAGTAGAAGCTCCCCAGAACTAGTTAAATATGAAACCTTTCATCATTGCTATCAATCTGTCATATCTCCTCCCAGAAGAGACTTGTTAAAACTTGTCTTGGATTCAATCTGTCTTGTCAAACCATTTGAAGCACCTTAGGTGCAGAATCAGTTTCCCTGTATTTCTGTGAAATAACAGAAGTAAGAGGTTTGGATTATTAAAAAAAAAAAAAAAAAAAAAAAAAAACACAAAAAGAAAAGCCTGATCTTATTTAAGTAGAAAGAAAAGACCAGTTACCATTCATGAGGATTTAATTCCCAGGCTCATTGTATAATATTGCATCTGCCCACCTCTGCTTTTATTGTAGTAGCCCAAAATTACTGAGAGTGCATGTATAGGGGGAAAAAAAAAGTACAACCTTTAGAAGTTATGTGTTAAAACTGGAATTTGAAGCTTTGCTGATTCATCACAAAAGGTTTGAGTTGAATACTTATCAAAGGCTGAAGGCACTGAGCATATTCTCTGTTTTCCTTGTAGGTGTGTTACTGGACATCCAGCAGCACTTTGGAGTCAAAGACAGTGGGGCTGGCTTGCTGCAGACAGGTAAGAAAGTGTTTCTTCTCTCACTGCTCTTTGTAACATTCCATTTCTCTGATGGGTGCCTACAGATTCTTCATTATGATGCATAGGCATACTGGTTGTGAAATGTACTCTTAGAAAGGTGAATAAATACACTTCTACTGGGAAGCAGGAGGAACATGGAGGGGTTTTTTTTGGCCTTGATTTGCTGTTGGGCAGGAGATTGGGTCTCAGAATGACTTGAGTGTAGAATGGAACAATTATTTTATTTACAAGAACTAAATACAAACAGGAGATGGTTCATTCCCCCTAGCTAGAAAACTCATGATAAACCTACACCAGCATCCTGTTCACTTCTTTAGGTTGGTAATAAGTGTGATGTATTTTGCCCTTCAAGTGCTTGACAGAGAATCTGCTGAATGGACAGTCCCTGGGAGCATGGTGTGGCAGGAAAATGTAAAACTCACTGGGGCAAGAACCTGAGGATGAAAGCTGTAGGCAGGACTAACAACACTGCATCCATGAGAACTCAGGGATTAACAATAGCCCTGGAATTCTGCTTTAGCTACCAGCATTTCTCTTCTTGTGTAAGGCAGGATTATGGCAATTCTGATGTCCTTTTAATGGAGCAGGCATTTTCATGTCTCAGACATCTGAACAAGCCCAGGAGAACCTCAGCTTCTCTGGCCTCTGGTCCTGAGGGTTCTTAGAGGAGGACCTGCATCAGTGGCCTGCACAGGGTGACACTGAGTGCCAGTCTCATGCACACACCACAGCACAGTTGGATCCTCTTGGAAAGGAGTAGCAGTATTTTTAAGAAATGCAGTATTTTAAGAAAACAGTCTGCTTTGAAAAGCTCCTACAGAACTATTAATTAGAGTCACAGATTTGAGGTGCTGTAGCTGTCTTGTCACTGTCATCTGTCTGAGGGAACCACACTGGAACAATTATATCTCTGAAAAAGTGAGAATTCTGTTAGGTTTTCAAATAGTGTGCCAGCATGACATGTTTTGCTATGCTGTCATGGTGGATACCAAACACTTGTCAGGAGCTTGTCTGTGAAATTGTGGCCAGCACTGAATTGTATAAAATCATTCATTCTTTATGACCTCACTAAGGTGAGACTATTCTGGAGCTCCATCAATTGGTCTTTGATTTCAAATTTTGTGAACTGCAATATCCCCTCCTTTTTTACTTCCTGCAGCCCGTGGCACAGCAGTGTCCTCATCTGTGGTTGCAGCTTCTTGGTAATGTTGTAATGCAAACAATTAATAATAATTTGTATTAAATGTTGAAAAAATGCTGTCCTTGTGGGACAGCAGAGCTCAGCTCAGCTGATGTGAGCAGCATGTGTCCAGAACAGAAGGTTTCAGCTTTACAAGTGTCACTGATTATATGTAGCATCAATCAGTTATGCCCAAAATGGCACTGGTTGTCTGTCGGATTCTTTTCTACAGCAATTATTTGTATTTATTTATTGTACTCATGGGAACAGGTCCTCAATGTATCATTAGACACAAAGTGCTTTTAAGAAAATATTCTGGTGGAAAAGGACACTTGCCAAAGCGTGTATTTAATCTTCATTCACTTCAGTGGATGAAAAGCTTCAGTAGATTATTCACTGACAGCAAGTAAAAGCTAACTTCAGCAGGATATTCATTTGTTAATTGCAAGATATATATTATTTATTTCTCTAGCAAACACACAGGGCATCTGAAAACAGCATCACTGAGATATTGCAGGATTTCTCTTGAGTTTGTCAAGTTTTCTAGCAGGTAATTGTTACTTTTAGAAAAGCAGTATTTTCTCTTGGGGTTTTTTTGCTGATCTGAAAACTGGGGACTTGACTTTGCTTCTGCAATATAGATAATAATGTACTAATCACAATGCTATCAGAAGAAAAGAGTGCTCAGAAAATAAAACACCATTTCATGTAAATAAGGATAGAGGCATGTAACTGAAGGCTTATTCAATCTATTCCTCCAGCTCACCAAGTTTCTGTGTTGGCAGGTGGCCCATGGCCCAGGTATCCTTGATCCTGCTTAGACAAAAGATGCTACCCTAAACCACCACAAACATTGCTTCTAATCTTTTGTCTTTTCTCTAAACCAGACTTCTCAATGTTAAAATCAGGGGAAGTGGTGCAGTGTAAAAGCACTTGCCCAGGGTTACAGAAGAAGCCTGGAGCAAAGCTGGGGCCAGGCCAGGTGTCCCCCACTCTTCTGCCCTAGCCCTGAACACTTCCTTTGCCAGCAGACACACAAATATTGTTTGCTTCCCATGAGATGGTCCTGCTAACTAATGGAGTGATGTGAGACGAAAGACTGTTCATCCTGATTATGTCCTCTGAATAAGGACTGGATTAGTCCTCAGGTTGTTGATCCTGCATCTAATTCAGTCCTAAATTAATTTACAATGTTAATGAGGGGGAGCGAAATGTAGTAGATATGCAGTTCATATCACTCATGAAAAAGGCAATAAAAGAAATAACTTTAAAACATTTAAAAAGCCTTTTAACTGAGAAACAAGATTGCACAAATTTTTAGGAGGAAATGGTTCTGAAAATCCAAACAGAAAGTGGGGAAAAGAAATCTACCAAGGGTAATGTTTGACCCTGTGTTCATCCCACACCCCACTCGTTGCAGGCACAGCTGATCTGGCTTCTCTCTCCCTCTGATCACTTGCAAGCCAATCCATACTCTTAGTTTCTGATGCTGTCTGGAAAGCAAAGGTGACTTGATCCTTAGGAATTGCAGACACAAATAGAATTTTTGTCTTCATTTATATTAATCCTGACATACAAGCTGCTCTTTAATCAATAGAAAATGTAAACTGGTTAGAGGGACACTGTAACTCCCTGTACAGAAAAATCACAGGACAGTCCAGCCTCATCCATAATGGAAAGAAGCAGACCATGGTCTGCTCTACAGCAAGCATCCTGTGACAGCAGAGGACACACTGACAGATGGAGCACAACTGCTGCTTGCTCAGTAGCATTCTAGAGTAGCACACATAAAACTGGTGATCTGAGCTCCACTTATCCCCTGATGATCTGTAACTGTGTGCTGATCTTCCCTTTTAAAGCACTACATATGCAGTTGTGTAAATATTGGTTTAGTTGACCATCCCACAGGTCTGCATCCAAGCTTTCTTGTGCATTTCAGTTCTTACTGGCTGCTTTTCCCAGCTAGAGAAAGGATAAATCTGGCTGAACTCAGAAGGTGGTGAAGCATCTCTGTGCCTGCTTGAGCTGTACAGATGTAGCCAGTCAATGCATTTATAAACCAAACCATACAAAAAGTCTTATCTATGAGTGGAGTTACGTAGGAGCAGCTACAGAACTACAGGCCACAGGAACACAAAGACTAAGAAGGTGGACAACTGAATTTGTACTGCTTCAACTGGATTTTAAACTGCTTCAAAATATGTTATCCTTCCATATACACTCCACCAGGGGAGTAATGCCCCAGTAGTGTACTCTGATTTTGACTAGATTATTTTCCCTTCTTTCTACAATTTTCTGCTGTATTGCTCTCTCTGCTCTCTGTGGCCTTGAATTTATTTTGCTTTTGTGTCTCTTGCCAGTGTCTCTGTAGCACTAATAATAGCAGTGGTTGGCTCATTATACAGTTTGTCATCCAAAGATCTCAGGATGTTTTATATTGGGAGGGTTTATAAGGCTGGGCCTTATAGATGGGGAAACCAAGAAAGCCAAATGGGAAAAATGCCCAAAGTGGCACAGCAGGTCTGAGGCAGAGCCAGGATGAGAACTACAGTCCAGTTCCTGAACATGCAGCATTAGTGTTACAATTTAATTAATTAATGAGGTTAATGCTTAGATGCAGAGATTTGGTCCTTGTTTCTGGGCACCTGAATCCTCCAACCCAGACAGCTCCAGCTCAGGGACTTCTGCAGGTGGAAACTGGGAGGTATCAAATGGAGGTTTTTGCAAGGATTCCATGGAAATGCAGAGGGGGAAAGTGTCGGACTCCAGGAAGAGCACAGAGATGTCATTAGAAGAAACTCTGGTAGGCAAAAGTGTATAGTGTAAGGTCACAAGCCAGGAAATGTAAGGAGGTGAGAGATCAGCAAGGACTCATGAAAGGTGAATAATCATAGATAACTGTGGCTCTGAAGGAACTTGTCTTTCCTCATGTGCAGAGGGATGGGCATTCCCCCTGATGCCTTTCAGCCCCTGATTTCCCAGAAAGCCAAGCAATGCCAGGTACTTTTTTGTGAATATTGTTGTGAGCTCACTTTTCCTTCAAGGGTCAATCACAACTACAAACTCTCTTCATTTGAAAAGTGGAACTTTTATCTACCTGTGTTGCCCTACCTCTTGAGCTGACATAGTGTAACCTTTCAGTAGGTTACACCTTACAAATACACAATCAGCTCTCTTGTGCTGTGATTGTTCCCACCAAGCTATAAACACATGCACTGAGAAGGGGTCCTGACAATGGTGGGATAAATCAGACTTGATGAAATTCAGTTCCCTTTGACTCCCATCTTCTTGTCACTGGCTTATGGTGGCAGCTGTACCTCTCCATCATTTTTATTTATTCCATGCAGAAACCACATTCTCCAGGTGCTGCCCCTGAATATGTGTATATTACATGAGTTGCAGGTGCTGCTTGTTTCTTTTCTACCATCTGCTTCTCCCTAGATGGACAGTCTTTCTCCTCAGCTGTGCTCTGCAGAATTGAGCTACATCTTTACTTTTTGCTTTCTATTGCACCTGCTTGACTGTTCCTCTTGCTAGAACAGAGAAAAACACAATCTAAACACTTTCAGTTTTCTATTTTAAATTCATGGGCTTTCCTTTTGGGTGAATGGCTTCCTGCACCTGAGCACTTCCCAAGGAGGTTCCTCAGGTATCCAAGCCAGGAAGTGAGATGGAATGCTTATGGAATACTTTGTGCTTGCTCTTCTTATGACTGCAAATGGTTTGGTCCACCATGTCCTACCCACTGCCTTCTTCCCTGCTTCCAGCAAGACTAAGCATTCTTAAATCCAGGTTTCTTCTCTGGCAGTCTGGTGCTCAAAATGACAGGACAAGGTGGAACTTCTTTCTGCCAGGAGATCCTCCAAAGCCTTTCAACAATGAGCAAAACCTTTTTCCCCATTTCCTCCTCCATACCTGACTTTGTGTCCTTTTCTCTGACATTTTTACAACTTCTGTAGGATTCTGCTGATGTAGGGATTAAGCAAGGTCAATTTAAGCAATGAAGAGGAGAAAGCAGGGCTCTTTCAACATGCTTTGAATAATGTTGTGACAAGGGTTGGTCTTATTTTACTGGAATGAGTTGATAAAGTCCTGAACTTGATTATTTCCCACCTACATCCAAGTTCAGACAGTTCTTTTTTTCCTCTGTCCTAGAACAGTCTGATATCCTGAGAAGTCATGACAGTCTGAGGGTCTGATTCATGAAAGCACTTAACCTATCTGGAAATGCCACTGCAATCAAGAGAGAGAGTATTGTCTTGAATCAGTGAGCAGGTTAGAGGAAAACGTGTTTGTGCCCTGGCCCAGTGCCCACGCACCAAGGACCGAACTATAAAAATGCCATTTACAGCCTGTGTTCTCACTGGACAGCTCTGGAATGCAAAGCAGATTTTCTTTGGGGGGGATGAAATGGTCAGGTGGGAAGGGAAGGTGTCCTTGCTTCCTGCTGAGCAGAGGGAAGTGCTTCAGCTGGTGGTGTATTTTGTCTTTCTGTTGTTTGTGTCAGCAAGTGAGTGCAGGCTGCTAGAACAGGGAAACTCTCCACACTGCCTTGTCTTCATTAATATCTTCACTTTATGATAATGCATGGCCAGTAGCACAAGATAACAATTCATTCCCCCATGCTGTCTTTCTGCTTTGCACAAGGAAAGTTTGTCCTCACTATTGGCCTTTCAGGTACTTGGGCTGGTGTTGTGAGGGAAACTTGCACTCTTGCTGCCTGTGGCACATCTGTTCTATTAGTAGAAATTGGCCTATTTTCCCTCAGGCTGTAGTTCAGACACCTCTTGCCAAGGTTGTCTTCGCTTCTGTAATTTATTGTAATAATGAGGGGAAAGATTTCCCACAGATTTTAAAGAAGTAGTTATTATTCCACCCAAAGTCCCCACATCTTTTAACACAGCCTGTCCATCCCCACGTGTGTTCCTCAGACCTCAGAATTTGATTCAAGCACTGTATAGTGGAAGACAGGATTTTTGTTGGTGTTGTGTAATAATTTCAAACATTTTCCTCTTAGTACCAGCAGTGCAGTGCCATGTAACTGGTGTCTGCACTGTTTTGTGCAAATAGTTCAGAAGGGCTGGTCTGGCTCCCTTGGCCTTTTTCATTTCCACTGTAGCTGTAATTAGGAAAGAGAGAGATGAACATTTACATTATCAGTTATTATGTATTTAATGGCTACCAGTTGCTGGAAGGGAAGCACGGACTTATATTCAAAATCCTTATAAGCAGGTTACTTTTATTCCTCCCCTTCTTCAGTGGCACTAAAAGCTTTTGCTAGTAAGTGGAAAAGCTGCTTATCTTTAATTCTTGCTTTCTCTGTGCCTATAAATTTAATTTTCAAGTGTGGTGACCAGGGGAGTGCTTGTGTGTGGCCTGAGTATGGTATCACTTGCTGTTCATACATCTTGGGCCCAATGTAAAGGTGTTAGTTCAGAGGGGAAAGGTGTTTTTGCCTTGACCTTAAGTGGTGTTGGATCAGGGTCTTCTATGAGCTGGGGGTGAGAAAATAGGCCTCATTTTTATAGTACATTTTATATATTTACAGTACATTTTATATATTTAACATGCTTTATCCCAGGGAAGCCTCAAGTACTTTCTCTGAAAAGATTTATTTTAAGGTTGTTTTAGTTTTGTCTTGTCTCCAACACCTGGAGAACTTTCACTTTTTTTGGAGCCCAAACCCAGAATTCTGCAGTGCAACGTATGGTGTAGTGAGAATGTGAACAGCAGGGAGAGTTCAGGTGATAAAGAGGTCAGGCTTGGTGTGTGCCCACTGGGAGATCCCCAGGGTGATACAGTATGGTTGGAGGTGGTGTTGGATTTGAGACAGAGATCACTTGGATAACCCAATAGTCTTGAGAGAGCGTGAAGGACTCTGGAGCACTGGAGGTGCTGTTTGGGCATGAAGAGCACTGAGGCTGGTTGCTGGCTGTAACACAGCAGGCATCCAGAAGACTCTGGAAATGCAGGGCTGTGTTTGCAGTAGTGGGAATGTTGGGGTCCTGCACCAGTCCATCCAATTGTCTAATGCCCTCTTTGGAGTTCCAGATGACTTTTCCTCCAAACCAGTGCTTCTCAAACCTTTTGGGCTCTGTACCAGACCACTCTGCATCCTTACAATCAAATTTGTATCGTGATTTATTACCACTATAACAGTAGCATTGCTACATGTCTGGCTGGAAAGAACATGCTGTTGTGTTGTGGGCACAATTTTGGGAACTGTAGCCATGGCAGAAGCAAGAACAGGTCAGCAGGTCAGCAGTGATTCCCATACAAAGACCCATATGCACCTGAGGAGGAGTGACTCATGCATAGGCACTTGTACCTGGCTTTGAAAATGAATTCCAGGACATCACTTACGTAAAAAGTGAACATTCCTCGTGGTATTGGGTAGTGTTAGCAGCCTGCAGAGCTAGATTCCAATTAGCACAAGTAAGCCTGACTTGCATGAATGGTGTATTGTTGTTTCAATCTCCCAATGCTCTCCCCTTGCCCCCAGTACTTTCACATATTTGGGGACGTTTCCTTTATGCTGATGGAAGATTATAAAGCAAAGACCCATTTTCTGCTTCAATTATGTGGGAAGCCTAGTTTTGGAGAGAAAATACTGTTGATCATGTTCCATTACTTACCCTAATTCACTGTCCATGTACAGCTGTGTAAATGTATATAAACATTTTTTGCTAAAACTCTCTTCGGTTGTTTCCAAGGTAGTCAAATGACTGTGGAAGGCTCAGGTTTTTATACCACAGGTGAAAAACAAACAGTTCTTTGATGGGATGAGTAGTAGTAGGAGGGGTTCACACACATTTTTGTGGTCTTTGCTGCTGCAAGCAGGGAAGTGCTTTGGTTTTCAGTGGAAAGGACATTTCTAGGGAAAGTTCAGTTCTGATGTCTTTTATTCCCCCACTCAGTGACACATTAGGTTATTAGCAATTAAACATTTGAACAGTTTTAACCATTTGCTCCTTCGAAACTTTTCATCCACTAATGTCTACAGAAGACTTGTTTTACATATTCTCCTACTGCATCATTCCCCTTGTTCTTTGTAGGTGAGCTGAGGTGGAGATGAGGCACCTCTAATTTATTTCCCTGTGGGACAGTGGTGTTGAAGTGAGAACATTAACAGTAATACACCTTTCCTGCAAAGAGTTGCCCTAAAGAACTAAGGAGTTACAAAAGCATGCTTATTTTGAGCTGCACTATCTTTAAATAGATGGTTACAATAAATTACTGTTGAGGTGGACTTGGAAGTGAATTAGGGAAGCAGTACAGGTAAAACATTTTGAGATTTGATTTCTTTATTGTAAATTCTATGAATTTACAGTTCTCAGAATCATAGAGAGTTCTGGGTTGGCAGAGACCCACAAGGATCATGAAGTCCCACTCCTGGCCCTGCACAGGACACCCCAACAATCCCACCCTGTGTCTGAGATCATTCCACTGACAGTGGTGGCCAAGGTGCTCTCTTCTCTATGTCATTTGCCTGTTTCCTTCTTTGTCTGCATCATCAGTTTGTGGAGGCAGGATGATCCCCTGTCAGCCCCTGATGAATGCCTGTTAAAACCGACCTTGCTAAGAGTTACACAGTGACATTTTCAGCAGAGGATTTGTCTGTCTGGAGTTGGGTTGGATTTGTTTTGTTTTCCTTGAAGGATGTTTGAAATACGCTCTGAGTTCTTTGTTTTTAATTCTGCCTTATTCACAATTACTGGATTTTTCCTTAGCTGTGCCTCACCCTGGGATGTGAGTGGTCCTGGTCACCTCAGCAATTGATAGTATCAGTTGTCAGCACTGTGTTTGTGTCTTCAGCATCCTGTGCTTTTGTCCAAACTACCTGGCAGTATAAAGAACAATAAAATTGTTGTAGTGCCCTTGGCCACACCTCTTGAGCACTAGAAATCATTGACAAAGTCTGACAAAGAAAGGAATTGTTTCATGAGAGCCTTTGTGATAGAATGAGTCATGTTAAGAAAGAAGGGTGAGTTAAAGAATAACTTTACCACCAATTAAGAAAAAAAGAAAAAGAAAGAAAAAGAAAAAGTCTTTACTGAGTTCCATCCAATTTAAGCATTATGGGCTTTTTTGAAAAGCAGCCTTCCATTTTCCAGGTGTAGTCTAGGATATATAAATGCTTAACTTCCTAATTGTGCCTGCAAATCAAAGTGAAGTGGCACTAATTCCACCTGAAAAATTGCTCCCAGGGTAAATTAAAAGCTCAAAATTAGTGATTGAGCTAAGAATCTTTTAAAAGCCTGATACTAAAAATGGATATTAGTTCAGAAGGGCTGATGTAAACAGTTATTACGGTGAGAACCATGCAATATTTCACTAGATAAATCCATCTCCTTTATCTGTCTTCTTGAAAGTAAAACTACAGAACAGGAGCACGAAAATGTCTCATAATTTTTGCTGGTTTAGTTCTCACCATCTCCTGCTTTATTTTTAAATTGGCATCACCCACTGGAGCACCACTGAGGTACCACTCAGGGAGCTCAGGGACCTGAGACTGCCTCTGCTCTGTGGCTTAGTCATGGGGGCCTGGAAAGAGGCTCTGTCTCTAAGGGTTATTGGGTTGCATTTCTTAGAAAATTCTTATAAAAATGTAGGTGGATTCATTCCCGCTTTACCCACCCAGAGCCTTCAGTGACTTCCAGTTTTTGGCTGATGTAGCAACTCTGCTGCCTGCCAACTGCTTTGAAACCCATGGATGTGATAATGGGGAAAATTATTAGCAAGTGTGACAGCAAATATGTCATATTGAGGGGGAGGGTGGCAAAACAAAGAGAAAATATTAAAAGAAAAGATCTCTGGGGGAAAAAAACCCAAAAACCATGAAGAGAGCAAACATCTTCCTTAAAAGCAAATTGTCCAAAGTTGTCCTTGTTCTCATAGAGGATGATTATGGCAGAAGAGGTATAATATAGGATATTATACAATGGATATTGAATTTTCCTTATAAGCTCCCAAGTGAGATATTCCTACCAGCTGCTAATGTTACACCTTCCAGAGACTTGGACAATGTATGACACACTGAGCAGAGAAAATAGTTGCATTGTATAGAAAAGATGTGTTAAATTGTCTCATTTGTACTTACTGAACTTATTCTTTTTGGATTCATAATCCAGAAACTGGTTTCTTGTCTAGTCACCAGACAAATAAACTTTGGGCAGCACCGTGCCAGGTTTTCCCCCAAGGTTCAGTTCCAGCTGAACAGAACTCTGATAGCAGAGCTCAGCTGGTGCTCGGGGCATTTCTGGTCTCCTGGGAGAGGAGTGGAACAGGCACTCAACAAACCAACACCAGATGGGCACTGGTCACTCAGCAGGCCCACCTTCTACATTTTTAGACCTAATTGAAATGGGCTTCTTTAATACCTTGACAATCCCTGGATTTACCCAATATTGCCTTTCCTTTTTTCCATTAATGTAATTGATGATGCATGAAGGAATTGCATTTGCAAACCTTGCGCATTGCAGTATTTGTTTCAGGATGGGTTTTTCCCAGTGGTACTTGTTTTCCCAGAAAGATACTGGTCCAAAGAAATTTAAACCGAGGGATTATTTTAAACAGAGACCAGTCACACTTCATGGCTATTCACACTGTGATTAACCCTGGAGTCTTCCACAGATATCATGTTCTTTTATCCATAGGAGCAAGTTCAGTTGCAAAGCTCACTCTTGGAACTGCAGCTCAGCTTGGCATTAGAGTATTTTTCCAAGTCAGGAATGACACATGGGTGATAATCCTAGAAGTAACAGCTGTAAAGCTGAGATTCTGTAAGACACACAGAGACTCATTCACCAGTGTAGCTGTGATCCTTTTCCAAACTGTGGCAAGTTAAACACTGGGATATGCCAGTATTTTCAGCAATTTCCTTAAACTAATTTGTCCCTTTTTGAAGGCCCCCCAGCCACTGTGAAACACTTGCTCTTTGTCTAAATTGCCATTTATTACAGCAAGAGGCAGGAGCTTTTCTAAATACTGCACACAACATTGAATTGGCAAATAATTCTGTTGCATAGCACTTACAATGGTGTGAGAGGCTTCCCTGCGTCCTGGGATGTCTCTTCACTGGGGGATGAAGGCTGCTGTCACTGTAGGTGTTTGTTTGTGGCCTGCTGGTTGTTCAGCTCTTGTCCTAGTGCTCAATATACAGTTGCAAATGGCAGTCAATGATGATGTTTCTTTGCATTTACTTTGTGATGCAAAAACCTTTTGAAATGTTACTGGCATCTGGAAAAATAGATGGATCAGCCCATGGAAGTGTTGATGGGCAGTGTGTGGCATTGGCTAGGAAGTAAAAAATATTTGTGGTCCCTGAGCTGTTCTCAGACCACTGGTGGTTGAATGATAGTGAGACGCTCTCTAAAGCTTGCTGGGCATGAAAAACTGTGGGAGCTGAGGGTATTCTGGATGTCCTGAGGTCACCTTCAAAATGCCTCTGGCTCGCTTGTGGATCTTGTTACTTGGGGTTTGGTGGTTGTCTGGAAAGTCTGTTGTATTTTAAAATAAATATATGTCTTTATTTATATATCTGTATCTAGATAGATGAATCAGTCGATAGTTTTTTAAACCTGTATTGTAGTTTAGGTGCCAGACCTCAGAAGAGAATAGGTTGAGTTACCTGGTGTGCTTTAACACAGGAGAAAGCAGCTTGACAACTGCTGAGGGGCTGGAGCCTTGTTTTCTGCCAAAGGTAGATCTTGCTGCCTGGTGGCTCAGACTCCTCCCTGACCCTCACAGTGCTGCTAATCAGACTAGGAAGTGGTTCAGCATTTTATTACCTGAATCTTGCAGCTGGTGCTGATTGTTTGTGTCCGAGCACACGGTTTCTGTGGCTGGGTGAGTTTAATGATGGGTAATAAATGAGAATCAGCTCAGGGTTCAGGGTAAGTGAGAGCAAATGGTTCCTTCCTTGCCTTGTAGAGGATTTGTGATTCATAATGAAACCAGACAGTGGGTACATTTACAAACAAGCCACACTTTAGGCCAACATGTCTGGTCCAGAGCAGCTAGCCCTGGCACCTGCTGCACTCTCATGTACAGCCTCCACTTCCCCCTCACAGGAGAAGTTTCAAAAATCATTATTTTTAATTTGCTTGCCCTAAAAAATAAGAGAGGGGGTAATGTAAAATCACATAACATAATGAATGTCCTGAAAAGGATGTGGGGTGTATGTTTTTAGGATTTTTTTCCCTCACATTGCAGAAGGAATCAGCAGGGGTCAGTTTGCTGGAAAGCATTCCAAAAACTTCTCAAGGAAGAGTGGAAAGCTTGTGGAAATGAATGTCACGAGGAATATTGTTAGGACCTGAGCTTAAAAGATCAGATCTTTATGTGGATAAGACATTATAATTCTTGGGAGTGCTGAAGGCAGCCTCTGAGTAGTTCAGCTGCCTGTGTTGGAATTCTGTGTACTTTCCTCGGAGGGATCTGATTGCTGTCCCTGCCACAGACAGGATGCACGACTACACGGTTTTCTGAGCTGTTGTCATTGTTCTTATTAAGTGGTCTCCTGAGGCTAAATGAAAGATATCTTACTGGGGGACTTATTTATTCCCTGGCAATGCCTTAGGCAGAAAGATGGACACGGCTGTTAGGGAGAAACTGTGAGTTTCCACAGTGAGATGATTTTTTTTTTCTTTCTGTGTTGGTGCTTTCAATTGAAACCCACTCAGCACTGCAGAAATTTCCCCTGTGAAGCTAGTGTGGTTTGGGGCTAGTCCCTAATGGGTGGTAGCTTATGTAGAAAGCTGTCATTGCACAAGATACTTTGCATTTTACAGGCAACACAGAAAAAAACTAGGTAATTGAGTAGGACAAAATACTGAAATTCCCTCTGTGACCAGCAAACAGCTCTTTAGAAGTAAAGATTGGCTGGGCAGTGTTATGAAATGTGTGTGTTTCCTCTGCAAATAAAGGTGAAGCTATCAATAGCACTAATGGCCCTGGGAGGAGGGAAATCTTTGAGGAAAATAAGACAATTCTGAGTTGTTGGATTAGCATCAAACCAAAGCAATTACCCGCAATGGCTTTTATATCCATATCTTCTGTGAATTTTAGCATATTCTCATTCCACAGTGATTTCTAGTCCTAAAAAAAGTGAATTAACATAAGGCTGCAGATGGCAGGATTTAAAGAGCAGCACCCCTTACTGGCATCGCCTGCATCTCAGAGTAAGTGAATAAAAATCAGATATTTTAGATGTCCTCTTGAAGTTTTCATGATGAGAAATAATATATTTTCATCCCTTAGAATTCAGTTTAATTTGACAAATGTTTGCCTTGCTCCAGATATTTAGAGGCAGGCAGTGTGAGACCAGGGAGAAGTCAGTGTGTTTAGAAATTCAGAAAGATGTGAACTGACCCCTGTGAAGGAAGTCAGCTCTAATACAGAGATGAATCTGTATTTTTTTCCCCTCAGATTGATAATTTCCTCAGTTACTGAGTTTTATTGATTTTAAAAGATGACATTTTACTGATCTGCTATAAGCACTCTTGAAGATGTATGGCTTGAGTTGGAAAGGGAACAGTTTTGTGAAAAATGGTGTGGAAGGAGTTTGCTACCAAGCTCTGACACGCTTTTATCTGCACATGCACAAACACACAGTGTGAATGTGATTTGTTGTCCTGCCCTCTCCAGACACCAGTGCTTTGCTCCTGTGCCTTGGTGATAACACTGAAACAAGATCTGGGGTGTCCTGCATGTCTCTCAGTCACCCCAGAGCATTTCCTGCCCATTTGCCTGTGCTGACGTGCTTTCCTGAGCAGTTTCTGGAGCACATAATCTGCAGAAATGTCTTCAGTTTTAACTCTAAGTAGGACAACTTTAGTGGGTGCCGTGGATAGAAATTAACATTGAGAGGAAACTCTCGTTTACTCCTTGTGTCCTACCAGATCAGATGCTGTCCTGAGGCTGTCAGTGCTGTGGTAGTTGCCAGCCAATTCCATCATTAAAATGCAGCTATGGCCATTTTCCCCTCCAAAGTGGGAGCATGTGTTTTGCCAAGCCCACTATAAACAACAGCCCCTAAAGAACTGTAAAAATAATTTAAAAGAAACCAATCAGTGCCACTGCCAGCCTGGGGAGAAGGTCAGCAAAGAGCTGAGTCCCCCTCCCCATTCCAAAGCAGAGCTGTGTGGATTTCAAGACTTTGGTGCAGCTTTTCCTCACTGCTCTCAGCATTTGCTTGGCTCCCTGCAGTGTAACCATCAGGACTGGTGGCTCCAAAATCCCCCCGGACTTGTGGCCCTGGTGGAAGGCAGTGGCTGAGGGTCTCTCTCTGGCCAAGGCTGCTGGCAAAGCCAGCATCCCTGTCCCAGCCTTCCCCAAATCCCTCGCGCCGTGAGGGACCAGTGAGCTCCTGTGCCTGAGCTGCGTGTGGTGTGGTTGGGAAGAGGATGTTTGGTTCCTGCAGAGTTTCTAATTCTTTGGAAATGCAACCAGCAGATACTGAGAGCTGTGTGTAGAGGTCAGCAAGGCATTCCCCTGGGGAACAATAATTTATTTAGGGTTTTCATTTAAAAAAACAAACCCAAACAAACCTTAAGTCTGAAATATGTGGGATGAGAATATATCAGATGATCTCCCTCAGTAAGTTGTCACAAATAAATGAGGAACTCTTGATTCCATTCTAAAGAGAAAGGGAAGCACTTCCTATTCCCTTGTTTTTCTTTTCCTTTTTTTTTTTTTTATGAGGAAATTGCTGTTGTTGGTAAATAACATGTAGGAAGGAATTTATTATAATACCCAGTATAAGTGTCTCCTCTCTATCCTGTTCTCAATTGCTGCAGGAAGCAGGTTTTGAGATTGAGACAGAATAATTCCTATTGCATTCTGGTTAATTATTTGAAATGAAAATGTTCCTTGAGGAAGGATGCAGGATTAGTAGTGCTGGTGTAAAGAAGGATGGCAGAGCTCATTTTAGTATGAAAACAGTCTTCCCTCTCTATCTCAAATTAGGAACCAGGAACATTATTTCCCTTTATACCAGATACAAATGAAGCATCATTCTATTATGAGAATAACAGATTTAAAGTATTTTATTGCTAGTTAAATCTAATTCACGGTATTCAATGGAGATTTCAAGGATCAAGGGATTTAGATTATCCTGTATTACCAGCTTTAGGCTGTCATTTCTTGATGTGTTTAAGTGTCTGCTGGGCTTGAAAGGCTTTCAGGGCGAAGGTGCACATCCCTATCCCTGCCCCAAGGGACTCATTGTAGTTGTAGCCACCAGCTCATGCTGCCTCTCTTGGATCAGGGAACTGGCCAGAAAAGAGACAAGATTAGTTTTCAGCCCTCAGCAGGCCCCAGATTTTGCTCTCCAGATGTCACAGAAGCTCTGTACTGGCACAAGGGAGAGTCTGAGCAGTTCCTTGAGGAGATCTCACTTTTGCTTCCGAAGGCTCCTGGCCTTGGCATGTGCCTAGAGTCATAATTGCAATGGCAAAAGAAAGAGCTCTTCAAGCAGAGGAAGGGAACAGAACAAAATAAAGCTCCTTTGGGGTTTGTGGTTATTTAAGTGCTTTTTTAAGACACCTTTCTCTGGCTGTGTGCCCTGGGTGTAGGTGTTTCATCCTCCTGGCAAATAGGAGTAGCCTCTTCCCAGATGGAGGGTTATTTGTGACTGCGGCTCTCAGAGGGATGGCAAACAGGCAGAACATCCTGGAAAAGTGCACAGAAAGGGAAAAGCAAAAGTGCAGTTTGTTCAGAAGCAGACTTTCATGAGTGCTAGAGTGATTGCTGGCTGTGTCTGTGATGGCAGCCAAGACTGGTTTAGGTATATATTGCTCATGTTGTAGCTGTGTCACTCATGATGCTGCAGTGCTGCACAGCTATTGACCACTCTCTGCACCTCTGGGATCTCATGTCTAATTCAGGATTGACCAGAATGGATACAAATCCATCCTAATTGGCTAACTAAGTTAATGAACTTTCCCTGCAACGGATTGCACAATGGCAAACCGACCCTGTCACGCACTGTGTGAGCACCACAGCCGGGCAGGGCTGGCACATCCTGCTGCCCTGTGTGACCAGAGAGCTCTCAAACACTTAGAGATGGTTAAGTCAAATGGAGGAGAAACTGCAAGAGGACAAAACTGACTGGGAACTTCTTAACTGTGCATGCACGGGGTCAGAGTAACTAGTGGTTTTAGAAATGTAACTGTGAGCCACCTTCCAGCTTTTAGAAATAAGTTAGGTGCAGTTCAGGGATATGTTCATAAGTTATTACATGATCAAGCTGGTGGAAATGATGCAGATGCAGCTTTTATCTTCCTAAGATTTTTGTTGGGTTGTTTTTTTCAGCATACTGTGGGAATGGTTGTAATTTCCAGACCACACATCCTTTCGGTGTATTAGCCAGTCTTTGGTTGTGATATATGTAGGGAAGAAAAAGATGAAGAGGACAAGATTATGGTGATAGTTCCTGGATATACCAAATCAGCTGGCTAGCTGAGGATGTCCTGAATAAGAGGAGCTACCTTTACCAGCCTTTCAGTTAGTATTCCTACAGGGTTTTGTCCAATCCTGTTTTGTAATAATATAAACTCTTAGCTCCTGGGGCATCCTGTGATAAAGTTCCAGTGTTTAACTAAGTTTTGTGAATTAAGGTCTCCTTTGATTTGCATTTTTCAGCTGCCAGTCTTACTTGATGCCACCTGGCTGGTCAGTCTTCTAAGAGAGGAGGTGATTCAGTTCTCCCCTTTTCTTGCCACTCATGGTGTTAGATGTCCTCCATATCCCACAATAGTTGTTCCTTTTCCAGTTGTTTAATGTTTTACTGTAAAAGGACTTGGTTTGTCCTTTTGGCAATTCTTTTTGATGCCCACTGTGCCTTTCCCAGTAATAACCTTTAATATTACAGGGATGCAGTAAACTTACTAGTGCTTTTATTGGCACAGAGGTTCTGATCTCTGCTGCCATTAGAAGCCATAAGCAGTTCTATCTAAAAAAAATTCTCAGCTGTAATGCCCACTGAATCAAGGAGTCCTTCCATCAGCTTTGGTCAGGAGTCTAAATGAAACCACACTGAAAGCATTTTGCAGGAAAACAACTCAAACTGGAAGTAGCTGTAAAACAGAATTGGCCTTGGCTTATTTAATCCATCACTTCTGAACAGTAAGAAATGCAAAAGCAGAGTTTAAACACTGCCAGAAAAGCATGTTTTCTGGGCTGTGCTGACAAGTGCCAGCAATCTAATGGTGTTTTAGGCAATAATCTGCATGGCTTTGTATGGCACTGCCATGGAAACCCAGCCGTGCCACAGCCTCCTCTTCTCTCTTCATGGAATGAACCAGATTGTGGAACTGACCCCAGTGTGAATATTATTTTTTTAATTGATGAGGAGAGGTGGTGTCTCCTCCTCCTCAAGTGTTCTCATAGCCACAGAAGACATTCTGCTACTATTATTTCATTGGAAAAGCTGCTCCTCAGGGCTGGATGGCTGCTGCTCTCCCACTGCAGGGTCAGTCAAGCATTAGTTCAGGCATAAGGAGAGTGATGGACTGGGAGCTGGATGCTGGAACCGTCCCTTGAGATAACAGTTTTATTGATGTTGAGGTTGCCCAAATCCCTTTAACACAGTGCTAATGTGATCACTGTAATTCCCACAATGAAAAGCAGAAGTAGGAGGTTTCCTGTTTTCTATTTAAATTATGTTGTCTCCGTACAGCTGTTCAAAATTTAATCTTGTAGCATGTTAGCTCCAAGTAAATTTGCTGGACATCCAGAGAGATAAAACAGTACAGTAGAATTCTGCCTTTTCCATTGTACACTTAGGTAAAAACTTTTGAAGTACAGCAGCATAGAATTGAACCTCAGATGTATAAAAAGGTTGTGAATTGATAACTGTGGGTAACTATCTCCTTATGGCTTCAGCAATAAGAAAGATAGGAATGGCTGAATCTTTAAGTGCAGCTTCAATGGACATAATATAGGAAATTAATAAAAAAACAGTTAAAAAATTGAGTGCTAGGTGTCTGGATAGTCTTATCTTACTTTCTGGTTCCAAGGAGTGGATTTCCCAGCAATTCCCAGTAAAGCAATTATTCTTGTTAGTTAAGGTGAACAAAGCAAACTTCAGGATATCCTTTGCTGGGAACATAGGGGCTAACCCTTGGAAGAATCTGGTTTCTGCAGTGAGGAAAAGGGGGGGAATTTTCAGTACTGAACTCTTCCAAGCACTGCATCTTGTGTATTATTGAGTGAATTGTGAACTTGCCAGACAAACTGTGTTCAGACTTTGTCTGGCTTCTGAAGTGGTGTTTTTGTAACCAGGTTCTGACCCTGTCTCAGCAAATGGAACCGAGTGGTGTTGTACCACAGCCTCCTTCTCTGTGGAAATGTGTGTGTCAGCTGTGTGTGCACATACTCATCCTAAACATGTTGTTTACATTTTGTATCAGTTTGTGCTAAGGAAAAAACTGGCACCTCATGGTGCAATGTTCTCCCTATGGAAAGGACAAGATTGGACCTTGAATACTGATGAGTGGCAGCTGCAGTGAGGGAAACATGGTCTGGAGTGTCCTGTGAAACAGAAACACACACTGGAAAACACAGACTGTGTGAGTAGTTAGGGCCACACCTTTAAAACACTTATTCTCCTCTCTTTCCAACTTCTGACCCATTCCCACCTTGTCACCCAGATAGAGCACTGAGTGCCACATCCTGTTGATCCTTGAACATCTACAGGGAGGGGAACTCTTCCACCTCCCTGAGAAGCCCCTTCCAATGTCTGACCCACCCTTGGAGAATGTTTCAGACCACATCCAACCCAAACCTTCATACACCTAACTCCAATTGCTTTGATGCATTGTCAAGCTTTTAAATTTGTATTTTTATTTTTTAATGCTCCTGTGTTCGACATTGTCAGTGTGTGACAGCTTTGCATGACATATGGAACTGATGGTGTTTCAAAGCTCCTCACACTTGTCAGAAACTTCTTGTCTGCATGAGTCTGGAACCTGGTGGTCTCGTGTTTTGCACCCAGCAAAGCACAGTAACACAGTCCATCTGTTGGCTGTTGAATTAGCAAGGAAGTAAAACAAAGCCCATGTGCAGAGTGATGTAACAGAGTACCTATAATAATGCCTGTGGCAGGAATGGTTCTCAGGGTGGTGTTTTCTGAAATCAATTGTGTTGTATTAATTCATCCTCCTTCAAAGGATGAATGTTTTAAATCACGTTGCTGAGGTTCCTGGGGCCTTGGACTGCCCCACTATTGGGTATCAGTTTTACCTTGGTCATATCATGCAATCCAGTTTGAATCATACAATTAAGGCTGAAGACCCTTAAGATCATCAGGTCCAGCCATTGATCCAGCACTGCCAACTCCACCACTAATCCATGGCCCTCAATGCCACAACTACACATTTTTTGAACACTCCAGGGATGGTGATTTCCCTGGGCAGCTTGTTCTGGTGCTTGACCATCACCACATTGTGCCTGAGTTTTGGCACAGTTCAGGTTCAATGGTTAAGTAGCATGAAAGGATCTTTGTTCTTTCTTAGCTCGAATGGTGCTGTAAGAAAAAAGTCACTTTAAATGGTTCTTGTAGATGTTCAGAAATCCCTCCAGCATAGAGATGATTGTATAAAGAGGACACTGCTGAAGCTGGAAGACCTGTGTGGGTTCCAGATGTCTGTAGTTCATCATGGGCAGGTCACTTTCCTATGCCTTAATTTCCTTAGCCCTAAAGTTAGAAATTAATGTTAAACTTTCTTTCTAAATTGTCCCATGCCTCACTGTGATTAAATGTGCTGTGTTGTATGTGCTGAGTTTATGCTATTATTACAGCATAAAACCATAGAGAAAATTAAAATTAAAAGAGGGAAACATTACAAAACCATGTTTTTGGAGTAGAGGAGCTGGTTGGGATGTTGGAGAGTCTTTACTCACCATTGCAGGTAGATGGTAACTGGTATCATAAGCAGCTTGAGAAACACGTGCACTCATGACTGAAAGTCCCTGGGGTGGAAGTGGCTCGACCAAATCCCAGGGTTGTACTTGTACACACCCATAAAGCATCCCATCCAGGGCAAGCTGCCTGCTGAGGTGTTCTCATTGTTTGGAAATTTGTTGTTGGGAAGATGTTATCAAGCTCTCAGCACAGTTCTCAGCAGTGTCTCAGTGGATGCCAGTCCCTTGAGGCAGAGGCTGTCTGGGTTTGCCTTCCACAGAGCCAAGCTCACTGTCAGCACTCAATTAGATGTGTGCACACAATTTGTGCTGACTCAAAGCTCAAAGATACCCACTAGGGTTTCTTTGTTGAGCATCCTTGTGTAGAGAAAGCTATTTTCACCTGACCCTGAACCTTTCTAGCATTATTCCTGATAGGAAAAATAAGCCCTGTGTGCTTAAAGTCAAAACCAAAAGAAGGGACCTTTTTTCAGAAGTGCCTGTGATCTGCTCAACCTTCCAGGAACTCAGGAACAGCAGTCCCTGTGTGTGCTCTGTCACTGCCTCTCTTCCTTCTTGAATCTGCTCTGTGGATGACCTGCTGGCAGGAGAAGCCCCTCTCTGAGGTTATCTCTGGGTTGATGAGTCCACTAAACAAAAGAACAAGTGAGATGGAGGCAAGTGCCTTTGGAACACCGGGTGGAGAGCTGTCAGGTCAGACCCTTTTCAGGGAGTAGCTGTAAAGTCAAGCTGGTAAAGTTTTGTTTGGAGAGAAAGAAGAGAAAAATAAAAATTATGGTGTCTAGTTCCAGAAGGCAGGAGCTTTTTGTGACTGTTAAATATAAAGTTTACAGTTCCTTCCTCTTCTCTCATCTCCTTTGCTTCCACTGTTGGATTTACTTTTCCCCTGGGTACACATGCAGCTCTTGAGAGGGGAAAGTGTGTCTGAATAGCAGCTCCCTGGCCATAATCCTGAAATAGCTGACTGAGGCTGCAGTACATGCAGCAGCAATAGAGGCCTGGGAGGATGATTTCCTTGTCTGGTGGGTGTTTGGGTGGGACGTGTATGACTTTTTACGCTGCACATTGTTGTAATTCCAGCCATGCACAGAAAAAGCTGGGCAGTGCTGGCTGAGAAAGTGCTTGTGCACCTGTACAGGGTGGGACAGGCATCCAGAGGCAGAAATAGACACCAAGCCATCCTGTTTGGGCAATTACACTCTTCCTGCCTGCTCACCACAGGCGGCGTTTCAGTGGCCAAGCCACAAAGGGAGGAATAAAGACAAATGGGTTCTCCTTTTGAAAATACCTGTACTTAAAAGAACCTCCCTCCTTAATGGCATTCACTGTGTGTCTGTTTATTCACCCTTTGCTCACATGATAATTTACTCCTGAAGAAATGTATCTCAGCTCCACCCTGTGCTGGGACTGGGCCACTTTTGCTGGCCCTGCTGGAGATCATTTACCAGGAGAACTGAGCTGTGCACATCCATAATGGGACTGCCAGAGCTGTACCTGCCCACAGCTGCTCCCCATGCCATCACTGCCTTCACAGTAGCTCATCTTAAATCCCAGTGGGTTTCTGACTCTGCCCTGACTTGCTCTCTGCATCTCTTCAAGAGCTGTAATATTCTAGGCTGTCTCTAAGTGAGAATGGGAAGAGGAGCTGTTGATTGGGAAGAGCAAAGTGCAGTGCCAACCTCTGTCCCACTGCTGCCCTAATAGAAAAGATTTGTGGCTGTGGTTGGGCTGAAGCAGCAGCTGCTGTGGTGTCACTTCAATTTTATTAATTTGGGAGTGGGTGAGTGCAAGGAACAGAAAATGCTGTGCAAGAAGGGAGAGAAGCCAGAGAGGAGGAGGCTGGCACAAGTGCCAGGCTCCTTTACTGAATGCAACCCCCTGCCTTATGCTCAGCCCTCCTGCCTACACATTAAACACGTTTCTGCTGCCCCTCTCTCAAACTGAACGTGCTGCAGTTTTGTGTCTTCCTGTGAGGTCTCTCCTTTGTGTGTTTAGTTGTCACAGAACCTCAGAGAAGCTCCTGTTCTAGAGTAACTCAGGGTTCCATCCCACCTGGGGATGTGCCCTACTTTTGTTCACCTCTGTTCTGCCAGCCCAGGCTGGGGCTCAGCAGTCTCGGCTGTCACTGGCAGGAGTAATTGCAAAAATTGATTCATGGGAAATGCCTCTAACAGGAAAAGCCTTTTGACAGACCACACAGCCATCATACTCTGCATTTATTTGACTTAATCAATGCTGTGATGCATATTTGGGTCATAAATACTCTGATATAAATTGCATTTATTCTTGTGACAGCTGTGTTCCATTACCTGTTATTTATTTGGCTCTGTTGTCCTTTCATTTTACACCTTGTGGAGCTGTCAAGTCAGCTGCTTACCACTGACAAAGCTCACAGCTCAGAGTCTTCCAAAAATAAATCCTCCAAAGGGATTTGAAAAGCAGAAGGATGTATATTGTTGGAAAGTCATTGGACAATCTTTTTTTGTTTGTTTGTTTTATTTGAAAGAGGAGCTTTGTCCATTTTGCCCAGATTCCAGAATTAGACTTTTCATTTATAATCCAGAGGTCATCAAAGCTAATAATCCCATTGATTAATATGAGTTTTTAATCCCACCCTGCACATCTCAAAGTTGAATTAACCATATTATTTGATATTTGAAATGGTGGGATGCTGACTTGGATGTTTCTAATTTTCCCTTGGAAGCTTTTTCAGTTTTGTGTCTTTTTACATCATAAAAATGGCAGCAAATGGGATTCTGGGATGAATGAATTGTAGTGTCCTTCCAAGAGAACGATCAAATGGCAGTGGTCACACTGGTCTGGACGAGTCACAGTCATTTTCTGCTTCTCATTCCCAAAGAACAGCCACGTATCCTTCGTGCCAGGTTGTTGCACCAGCTTTGCAAGGTGCCAAGCCCTTGGTGTTAATTCAGGAAAGCACTTAATCATGGAATTGATGACTCTAAAGTGCCTAATATAAGCATGTGCTTAAGTGCCTTGTTGGAGTGGGGCCAGTGCAGATGTGCCCTTGCTGAGCAGAGATTTGTGAGCTACTGCTGGTCTAGTTTCTCTGTAAAACAGAGATGAAAACACTGCTTGTAGTTTTATTTGTAGGTTTTGTTTGCACAAGGCTTTTGGGATAGATGCAGGGACTGAGTTCTGTCTGTAGGGTTTATGTGTGAGCTAAACAGCAAAATTGTTTATAACATTACTACTGAAGTATGTGTGATATGTTGCATATGCTGCATTTCAGGCCTTAACATTTCTCTATTATCTTGATTTATTTTACTCTAAATGTAAAAAGAATAATCCTGTAATTTAGTTCAAATATCACAGTGCAAAATACATACACACTTACATGGGTCACAAAACACAGATGCAAATGAATGTGTATTATTTATAAATCAGCTTTGACATCTTAATATACTAAAAAAAGACATTTAGTCGTAGTTCAGCATTCTGCACATTTTTGAACTATCGTATATCATCATCATCCATGAAAAATTCATTATTTGAGTCTTAAGCATTTTAATTGTATATGCACATTCCACCCAAAAGGGGGTGTGTGCTCTGCTCTTGTCGTTTTGGGTTTTTTTACCTATACTATCCCCCCACCCCATTTTATACAGTGAAAGTAGACAGCTGGGGTTAGGCTGTGCCAAAAGCCCACAGTGCCCTCCAAGACCTACCTGAAAACAAATGAGTGTCAGGACTCTGTGACTAAAGAGAGACCTCAGGGTTTTCTGGTGTCCTACCCAAATCCTTCTGGATTTGCTGAATCCCAGACAGCCAGTTATAGTCAGAGTTCATACTACACACCAATAAAATCCATGTAATTGCCCTTATCCAATTCTCTAATGTGGACAGACAAAAGCCAGGTAAAAACCAGCTTAAAACATGGCAATTTCTGCCAAAATCCAAATTAATAAGGAACATGGTGTGAATGACCCATTTTGGGTGTTCTTAGGGGGTTCACAGGCCACATTGTTTTGAGATGGGCAGAGGAGTGAACTCTGAATTGAGGTGATTTTGCAGAAGTTACTCTGTCAAGAGCCTCATTCTTACATGACAGGAGCTCTTAGGTTAATGCTTTGGGGGTTTTGGAGGGAATAAATGGTGAACTTGAAGACTTTCAGATGAGGACAGCCCTGGCCTGTTTGGACTTTGTAGGTTAAAACTCTGTTCTAGTGAAGCTGTTGCTCAGTGATGGGTTTAAATACCAATTTAATGATGGTGAAAGGACCTAGTGAGGAGACAGAGCTGGTGGTGTCAGTGGGATGATAGTGCTGTTTACTGGTTTTCCTCACTGTTTCATAATTTCTTTAAATTGGAAAGATAGAAGGATGAAAGAACCTCAGCTTCTGTGGCCCATTTCTCTCAGGTCTCTGCTGCAAGAGCCAACAAGGAGCCCTTGCCTTGTTTTCTGTTTGCTTGAAGCTGCTTGCAACCTCCACTTCACCTTCTCAGTAACATTTAACAGAAGCTCTTAATTTATTCTGTCCTGGTTTTGCCCATCCCCAGATCTGAGCTCAGCTGACTGTGAGGGGCTGGTGCTTTCAAGTAATATGGGTTCCCTGGTTTGAAGTTTCTCTGGGAATGAAAAATCTGTTTGATTAAGGAAGCACTGACTTCAGAAAGCCTATCAGTCTGCCCAGCTCTGCAAGGCAGGCCTGCAGAATGTCTAATTATTTGGAACTGTTCTCTAGAGGATTTGGCTTGCAGAAAATTAGTCTTCCTGTTTTTGGTCTGATGTTTATTAAAGGTTCTCTCCTTTTTCTCTCCTTTGCAGTTTTTATCTGTAGTTTCATGGTGGCGGCGCCGATCTTTGGTTACCTTGGTGACCGGTTCAACAGAAAGATCATCCTCAGCTGTGGCATCTTCTTTTGGTCAGCTGTCACTTTTTCAAGCTCCTTCATCACGGAACAGGTAAGATCTTGGCAAAGACACTTTGCAGGTTGTCCTGAAAAGATGGACAATATATTCCTAAATAACTCCCCACCACACTGTGCTCAAGGGGAACACATCCCTCCTGTGTGTATGTAACATTTAGCATGTTGTATTATCTGACCTTTTGTGGGAGAAGTGTGCTCTGTGTAACTGTGTTTGCTTAACTGTGAAAGCTGTCACTCTTTGATCGTGCATATTCATAAAAAGTAACAGATGAAGCATGTCTAAGCAAGAGTTCCTGTTGACATAAGGGCTTTGTTTTGAGGGAGATCCTAAAGAAGCTTTAAAAGGCTTTACAAATGTATTGGGAGAATGAATCCATGGCTACACAGTGGTTCTTTTGTCTTCTGATATGTAACTGAAGCCATAGGATTTTGTTGAGAATTCTGCTCGTGGTGTGTGGAATAACAAAATGCATCCAGCAGTGGTTTTACAGATGCACTTTGGTTTCTGTCCACCAAGGCAGAGAAAGTGGCTGATAACACAGAGATCAGACACAGTTTCAGCTCCTTTAACACTTGTCAATGGATTTATCTGGGGAAACTGGTGATGGAGTTGTCAGGCTCACCCAGTTCTGTCAAGCTCTGCATCCCTCTCCTGCTCCCAGGACAGTGCCCCATTCTGAGCACTCCTCACTGCATTAATCTTCTTGTCAGAGGCATTTGGAGGAAACAATGATCTGGCAGTTTCTGGGGGGAAATATCCACTTGTTTAAATCATATTATAGCTGAGATTTAATTGCTGCAGGTGGCAACATTCCTGCAGAGACAAATCACAGCTCCTGGCATCATCAGACTGATTTCCCCAAGGGAGGCAGGGGCATTCCTCATCCTTTCTGTCCAGCTGCGTTCCAGAGATTGCAGCATTGTGGTCACGCCTAAAGAATGACAACCAGGGACTAAACCTCTCCACCCTTCTCCATCCTGCCCACCCACATGCTCTTCAGTTTTTAAAAAAAGAGAGTTTCCACTTAAAGCAGGCAGTGGCACTTATGTCAGTGTGGCTTTCACCAGGATTGGTTGTTGCTGCATTTCTAAAGCAAGATGCATATGTGGAAGCCAAATGTGGAAGCCTTTAACTCAGGAAATTGTTCTGGGTTACCCTTGGCCAGGAAACACCTTTTCCAGAGAAAGAATGTCTCTCATCTAAAATAAAGAAGGAATTTTATTTTTGTTTTCTCTTTTTTTTTCTTTAAATGTTTCTCATAACATTCTGCAAAAGCAGCTTTGATCAGAGCCCAGAGAGAGAAGCATTTTAGAGAGAATCAATGACCTTCTTATAAACACTTCCTGTGTTACAGACATATATTTATGCTTAGGTTCTCATTGATCTGCCTGCAGCCAACTGGGTCCCACAGCTGGAAGCAGGGGAACACTGGAACTGGACTGATGTTTTCAGAGTTGAATTTCAGTTTAAGGATTTGGGGCTTATTAGCTGAAGTAGTTCAAGGATTAAGATGTGTAGTTATTTGTACACAGGGACTCAGAGTAGCAGTAACATGTGTTTGGAATCCAAACCCCAATGTTTTAGAAGTCATAAGAGAGACAAGATCAAAATAGCCAGACCTGTATTAAGTCATCCTGGATATGCATCAGTACTAACTCTGGACTCCAAAGACCATCTTGACAAAAACCACCCTAATACTTAGAAAAATCCCCTGTCCTGATTTTCCTGCAATCCTCAACTCCAGGAGAAGATTTAGCTATTAATCCAGAGTTCTCATGCCCAGCTCCTGTTACTGACTCCAGGAGGTAATGGAAAACATTGCAGCTGCTGTAAGGATGTTCTCTACCCAGTGGCTGCAGCAGCTGAGCAAGGTCCTAAGAATAATCCAGTTTCCCATGGAATCCCTCCCACTTTGGTGCCCATGTTAGTGGCTTGATTCCTAATTGGGAAGACATGCCACAATGAACAAGATGAATTCCTGACATGCTAAAAGGGTCAGAGAAGAGCTTTTCCTTTTATGTAGGCATTTTTCCTGATCTTTGTTGTCTAAGATTTATTTGAGGAGTAAAATGTTGCTTTTTCTCTCAACATTTTGTTTTCCTTTTAAGACAGTGTATGTATTTGTTGGGAAGGAGGACAGGGAGCTGAAATATCAAAAACTCTTTGCTGGCACAAATAAAAGCTGTAGTAAAACTACTGTGAGAAGAGAAGTTCTGACATCCAAGTTGTCATGAGAACACAGGGCTAGAAGGAGCAAGTTGACACAGGCTGAGCCTGTTGGAGAACTCCTTTATGTAGCAGCAGCAAAAATCCTGAATTAGATGAGAAAGAGTAGCCTTTCAGGAGGAATAGCAGAATCCCTGTCTTCAGGGATTGCCTTTCTTCACATTTTGATGGGGCCTAGTGCCTCATGCATCCTGTCACTGTGTCATTAAATAGAATTCACAGCCACACAGCTCAGATCTGGAGTGCAAATGGAAAGAGACAGCTTAACAAAGGCCCAAAGCAGCTACAGAGCTGGTGAACTCTGAAGGCACCCAGCTTGTAAAGCTCCTTGGTAGTGTGTCAGTTCCTGGCTAAAATTTGAACATCTAAAGGAAGCCATGAAAAATCCTGTTGTTTGAGTCAATGACTAGATTATTGTGCAAACAAATTTACAGAGAGAGACGTGTTCATTCTTATTTGTCCTACTGTCTTGCCACAACTTCATCTGCTGAGCATGATGCCCTGTGGTCTGGGGTAGCCCTGGGATCAGCTGTGTCCCTCCAGTTCCTGTGTCCCCAGCCCTTCTCTGGGGGCTGAGGAGCAAACAAGACCTTGACCTGTATAAGCACTTGCTCAGCAGTAATGAAATCATCCCTGTGTTATCAGCTCTGTTCTCAGCACAAATCTAAAGCATGGTCCCATACCAAGTACTGGGAAGAAAATTAACCTGTCCCAGCCAAAAGCAGCCAAAAGGATTGGAGTGCAGTAAACAGCTCATCTAAGATACTGTCTAAATGCTATTTTATTCTACTTGGGTTAAAAAAAGCCACTGAAAATCAGCAGATAAATCAGGAATTGGGTACATGTGCCATGAAGACTGTTGCTAGAGAGCTCTGCCTTTTAAAAATATCATTAGTTATTTATTATCAAGTATCTCTGGGTTTCTAAAATGGAATAAGGACTGTCAAATAAATGAAGAATTAATGTCTTATCTGCTGGTAGGTACTAAATAATTAGATAATAGGCTCTCACAAGGAAAAAGAAAATTAGGCCAAAATCTGGGGGCTGTTCCAGTGCATATAGGGTGTGATAGAAAACAGCAATACATGAATTCTACACATAGCAAAATAGAAACAGGACAACTCATGCTTAAAAGTTTGGTTACTGTTCATGAGATCTTAAATCAATTTTGAAACAAATCATAGTAAGAAACCAAATAAATTCTGTATCACAGATTGATTCCATAAATACACCTGTTTCCATGGATAAAAATAGCTAATGAGAAATTTAACTAAAGAAAATCATCAGAAGTAGTAAGACTGAGATGATAGTGATAAGTTCACTTTTTAATGTTGTTTGATAATTTATTTTAGTACAGAATTTCTCTATAGAAAGATAAGACATGAGGCCTCCTCTGCTTTGGTACTTGCACATTTCTGCTCTATAACACTGTTTAGCACTTCCTAAAAGAAAAGTTCCATTAAGAAATCATTAACAAACGTGTTCAGTGATCTGAATATGTAAAGTTGGTACATATTTAGATATATCTCTAGATTATCAAAGTTTCAGTAAATAATGTATGTATCTTAACTTTTATTTTCTAAGTACAAGCACCTGCTTAGAGATTTTCTCCCTTTAAACCTGACTTTAAATCAGGTCTGCACTTACCAGCACAACTTTTGGCACTTTCACCTGCAAAACCCTTTCTTGTGTTGTTTTTGGCTTTTGCCAAGCATTTGGGGAAAACACTTGCTGGTTGTTGGTTCATAAGCTGTAGTAAATCAGCAAAAAGTCAGTAGGTTTCTGTGTGGTATGGAGTGATATCCTAAAGTAATGAACCAAGGGCACAATCTTCATAGAGTTTCTTTACCTTTTGTGTGGTACAGTCATATCCCAAAAGTAATGAACCAAGGGCACAATCTTCATAGAGTTTCTTTACCTGGATGTATTTCCAATCACACAAAAAGCTAAATATATGATTGTCTTCCTCTGTATCAATATAAACTCTGATTTAATAAGTAACCAGTTTATTTCCCTAGGTAGCATTTTCATGAGCACAGTGCCTGATTGCATGTGTGATCACCCTGAGATGGTTTATATTCCAGCATGTCATTGGGAAGGGTCTGTAATCCCAATTGCACCATTTCTCTCTTCCTGAACAGCTTAATATGAAGGAACCTGGTTGTCAGGAGTGATCATCAGGAGAGTTTTCAGGAGAGTTTGTTTCTGGCTGCTTGGATATCCACATCTATTAGTCATGATAAATGTTCTCAGCTGCTTTGTCTGAGCAGAAGATTGCCTTAGGTGAACCCCGGGGTTTGGTGCAAAGCTTCCTGCCCCTCTCAGCACAGCTCTCTGGCACATCAGGGCCCCTCTCCCTTGTGGGCAAACACCCTATTTTAAACCAAGAAGGAGCTTGGAGGTGCAAATTTACAGACTGTTCTCTAGTCTTCTGAAACTGCTCTGTCCATGTAAATATCTTGAATAAAGCATATTTCTGTGTAAAAGGTGTGCTGGCTTACAAATGAACCAAGGCTTCTGCTCCACCAGGCTGGAGGACCAGGAGTGCCTCGTAAGCAGCCAGAGCAGGCTGTGCTAATGTGGGTTGGCTGGGACACCAGAGCTGCACATGCTAGAAAAGAAAGTTGGGAAAGAAGGAAAGTGCAAGAAAGTTGGGAAATGGAAAAGCAAGGCATTGACAAGGTAAACCAGGAATGTGCTTTTTGAATTCTCCAGTTCTTGGTAAATATTTCTGTTCAGATTTTGATATAGCTCACTTGATAAAACCTTTCTGCTCCCACTGCAATTTACCTCTGGATAGGTATTTCTCTTAGTGTTGTTTTCTTTTCCTTTTACTTTGATTTGTCTCTGGAAGAGGAAACAAATTGTCCACAGTGGAGTTCCAGTTAGTCTGCAGTGCTTGCTCAAGTCCTGTCTTTCAGACTTGCCAAATGTATTTTTATTTCCAAAACTTGTCTTTCAAGGCATTTCTAAAAGAGAAGCAACAAATTGTGTGCAGTATGGAACAAATGGTTAGCTGGGTTAATTTTAAAAACATAAACATAATCCAACCACCCCCTACACATGATGATTCACTATAGGGAAAAAAAAAAAAGTGCCTTTAGTTTTAAGTGCTCCGGCAGAAGTTGTAATATAAAACATACAGCTCCTGTGCCTGTGGTTCCACTGTGCTAGATAAATACACAGCTTGAAAAACATAAACAAACAAAACTGAAATCCCCAAGCCAACATTTTATATGTAAGGAGACTGAGTGTTGTCTTTGAAGTCCCCGTGAACTACTGGAGTGTTTATATCCTACTGTTCCGGCCTATTATTTTTGAGCAGATCTTTCTTGTAGAAAAAAGGCAAAAGGGATTCTCCCAGCAACTTTGGGAAGTCAGCTGCATGTGCAGTCAGTCCCTTCCCTCGCAGGCAGTTCCCAGCTGTCACACAAGTGCTGCTGGACGAACTAAAGAGTGTCATGGCCAAAGCTCTTGGCTGGCTCTGCTGTGTTTTGCCAGCTTTGATGTGGCACAGGAGCCCTGCAGACGAGCACGTGCTGTTGACATTTGGATTTCTGCACACTTGGCCTGTGCTGGACTGCTCAGGAAAAACACTGCTGCTGTGGACTCTGTTACCAGGGGGAGCTCAGGTGGTGCTGGTGCTCTCTGTGTGGGTGGTGCCAGCTCCCAAATCCCTCCCAACTGCAGTTCTGCCCCTTTGTGCTGCCCCAGTGCCCCTGCACCACAAAATACCCTCAGCCTCCTGCATGGCCTCTGCTCTCTGAAGTGAGATGTGGCAATCTGTGCATCTCCTCTTCTTCCAGCTCTCAGAGCTCTCTCCTCCCCACAGTGCACTGCTGTGCCAGGGGCAGGAGATGCTGTGCTGGGCTGAGGTGGCTCAGAAGTCCCAATAAGAGAGGGAAAGGATAAGGGCTCTCATCTCTGCTTTACACTGCAGAGTGGAATTCTGCATGGATTGATTCTGCCCTGCTGTCTCTCTCTTGTATGTCTGAAAGGAGGTTAAAGAGAGATAGTTCCCACAGGCCCTTTTAGAATGATAAAATTGTTAAGGCTGGAAAAGACCTGAGATCATGGAGTCCAGCCATTAATGCAGCATCACCACCATGTGGAAATTGAAAGGCACCATTTCTTTAACCCCTCACCAGCAAGAAGGCACCTCCTGTTCCTTCCAAGTGCTGTTCCCAGTGCTCTTGTAAGTTTTACTATCTCACGTCTTTTCATATGGATTATATGAGGTGTACTGTAGGAAAAAATACACTGTTGCTTATTCCTTTAATAATAGAGTACTGACTGAGCTGGTCTTAAGGTATTCTGGGTATCTGTCAAGTCTCCAATCATCTTCAGCACAGGTGATTCCAAATACTGTATGAGAAACTGTTTTTCTGTAAGAACATCTTCTCTTGCACAGACAAGTGCAATGATTTGAACTCTTGAATCTTGGGTCCTCACTGTTCCCCCAGATTTTGCTAACCAAGGATGGAAGCATTGGGAAAAGATTTATATAAATGAAATAGTTGTAGAGTGCAGAATTACTGTCATGTGTTTGTCTCCTGGTCATTTTATGTTCTTACCTTGTCCCTTTGTACCTGTCACTCTTCCAAGGGAAACTCTAAATGAAAGCCAGATTAAGTTGTTCTCAGAGCATCAGACCCAGAAAAGCCAATCTATGAGAACAGGCAGCTTTTCAAAGGTGTTATCAGAAATTGAAGTGTATTTTCTGCTCAGTGTTGGGGTTTTTCCATCCAGTATCTGTGTCTGTGTATCTGTGGAGCATTTGGGAAGAGTTATTGAAAACACAGCTGGTGATGGCTGCTGGAAGAGAGACACAGCACAGTTCCAGAGCCTGCTCAGAAAGCTTATCCCTGTGATGAGAAAAATGAACTTCAAGTAACTATCATGAGGAGTATGTCTACCACACATTGCACTTCCCATCTATAGAGTGTCTGGAACAGGAATGGTTTTGCTCTCCCTTCTGGGACCTGAAAGCAATCAAAATGCCAGGGTCAGCCTGGCACCATGTCCTATTCAAATTTCTCAAATCACCCCAGCTGTGTGTCCATAAATGTGCCTCCTGCACCTTCCTGCACCTCCTTTTAGGTCATTAATTGTTCTGCAATCACACAGGATCTGAATCAAACACTGTGGCTATGAAAGAAGAGATGTTTCCATTGCTCAGCATCAGAACTCACTCACTGTGTGCTGCTGTGATTCCAGTTCAGTGCAATGAGGACAGTTACTTGCACTGAAACGTCAGAGCTGCCCCTCAGAGCTCGGGCATTTTCTAGAGCAGGTGGACAGAGGTTTGAGCTGGGAGAGCACCCAGAAACAGGCTCAAAGCTCAATGCTGATGTGCACAGGGTCTCAGTGAGGGCCCTCTGTAATTGCCTGTCCTGTTTCAGAGCTCTGTTTGTTATCTGGGTTACTGGAAGATGTTGAAACCATTATCACAGGCTCTGTGATTGTGGTTCTGATTCAGCTCCTTCTTTGGAAGTCTGTGGGAACCTTTCGTGTGTCTGTGGCAATTGAGTCAGACCTACATCACCACACATTTGGTGCTGTTTCACTGGATCATGGAAATGCTTAGAGACAGCAGCACGGTGCATGGAAGATTTTTGCAGGCCAAAGACCTTTACAGGTTTGTCCCATTTTTTTGCAGAACTTATGGCTGAATTTATAGTATCTAGGTTGAAGAGCAGGAAAATTAATCTGCTGTGTCAGCTAATGGATGGTGTGGAAGCAGTGCCTGCCTGTAACATTCCACCTGTCCTGCTTTTGTTGTGCCTGAGCAGGAAATCTCACCTGGGCCAGTTACTTGCTGAGGAGGCAGAGGGAAGAAGGATGTTTGTTTCATTTCCAGGCTGTGTGTGTCTTGGAAACATTCCTTCTTCTTGTGTTGTCTGTTAAAATGTATATTCTGCTTGTCATGCTGCAGCAGAGGCCTAACCCCAGGGCATGCTGCTGGAACACAAATAATGTCTTTTTTCTTAACTCTGTGTAAGGGGAAATCTCTATAATGCTTTAGCATTATGTTTTATAAATAATTATGACAGTATCTTAAACTCAACCTTATTCAAAACATTGAAGGAATGGAAGAATGGGAAAACTCTCCTTAAATAGACTGAGATTTAATCAGTTGGTGTGAAAAAAATAAAAAAAAAGCAGTAGTGCTGCATGTAAGTTTCCAAGCAAATGTTAAAATATAAAGGAATTGTAAAATTTTCTATCAGCCTGGCAGGATCCTTGCAGTAGTGCTGTGGCCTGAGGGACACAAGTCATTCCTGGTGTGGGGTCCATGGGTGCAAGCTGGGCTTCCATAGGGGGATGCCTGGCTTGGTCAGACGAGTTCAGAAGGCAAAGCAAGTCACTGCTGCAGTGCCTGGGTGGTCCTGTTATTTTGGGAATTAGCTTCCCAGCTAGCTGTGTATTGAGGGTACAGAGAGGGTGCCAAGTTGGTGGTGTGGAATGTGTGCCTTCACCATCCACTGGGATGGTCAGATATGGGTCTGGAGAATTGTTACCATTTCTGAAGGCTGCAAACTGATGTGTGTTTAGCATGGATATATGGGAGGTAGCTTATGGATGGTGTTCTTGGAGCTTGTGCCTTGGGAGGAGGCACAATGCTTTAGCAGGGTTTGGTTAATGATGCCTCACAAAGAAAACAATCCATTCATCCCAGGTTTAGGCTCATTAGGAGGCCTGGAAACAAACCTAAACTTTCTGTTAGCAGGGTGGTTCTTGAAGGCTGTGTGTATTGTCCTGAAGAACAGGATCCAGGAGAGAGAGAATGTGTTATTCAAACTCTGGCTTCTGTTCAGATGCAAAAGTATGGGTTTGAGCCTTTCTTTGGTTGAGCTCCTGGTGGCCTGCTGATCCAAATGCATCAGTCACTCCTTGGGAAATGTAAGTGCTTCCTCAATGGCCACACAGCCTTGGCCTCCTGGGTTGTGCATAAAGGCTGGGAAAAGGACCATTATGTTCTAAGTCATGTGCAAATAGTGAGAAGAAGGGAAATGTTTTACAGTACCAGGTGCTAAATTAGTCTTTTCAAGTGTTGACATTTCTTTTAAATGTATAAAGTTCCCAGGCTACACAAAACACTGCATTTGCAATTCAGATAAGTCAAATTAGAGTACTAATCTGAACCCTACTTAATAGATTTTGAGCTGGAAATCCCTGGGAGTAGTGCTGATCATCAAATCTGAAAGCATGAGTGATGAAGCCTCATGAGAAGATAGTCACAAAACATCCAAATGTGTTTAGTGTGGTTTAATAGGCTGTCATTTTGTCAGATAGGCTGGATTTAAATAATGAAATTAAGCTACAGCACGACAAAACCTTGTCAATTAATAACACTTCAAAAAGGAGCATGACAACTGTTCAAGGAAGATCATGAGTAAGAAGCAACTCTGAAGTAGAAGGAATTGGTAGATGCACCACTTTCTCTCTGGAAATCTGATGCTAGAAGAGAGGCATCTCTCAGATATGGGCCAAACAAACTGCAAGGTCAGCCTTCTGCACAGTTCTTGGAGGCCTCTGGATTTGATTGAGTCAGCAAGGCAGGGAAGCGTGAAAACAGAAAGCAGGAGCAAAAATCAAAGTTTGGAATGATTTAAATGGTTCTTCAGCAAAGTTGCCTGCAAGAGCTGACCTGCTGGCGTACTTGATTTTTAGCATATGCAAAGCAAAATATGCCACGAATCAGCAGAGCCAACAGTATTGGAAAAGTTGCAGGGACTGTAACTTTGTGCTAATTTCATTTAAACCTTGAGTGGTTCTCTTAAAATGTGTCCTCATGCACTCTCAAAACTTGTTCTACACTTGAAAATGGGTCTAGTGAGAGCAGAGTGTTCACACCCGAGGGTCTCAGTTAAATGAAGATTTTTTCAAACAATGCTGAGAAATCAGTTTCTGCATTGGTTTCAGGGATAGGGACATGGGGTTGTGCTCTCCAAGAATCTCCAATCCAACCTGATGGATTTGACTAAATTTTTGCTTAAGAATTGGTCCAAACCAAAGAGTTTGAGCCAAGATGGCCCCTCATGTTAGAGAGGTTGGATCTCACATATTTCTGTAGACATGACTGGGGGTGGACATGTTGTTAGTGCTAGGTATCAATGCCTCAAAATGTTTGTTCTGAAAAATCTGGCATCTCTGTTGCTTGGATTTAGGCTTTGCTTGTGGCTCATCTGTGGCTGGGACACAGCAGCCCATTTACTAGCTGTGAATATCCTTTGGTTCCATGAATGCCACCTCATATTCCAGCTGCATTTGGGAACCTGAGTCTGTCAAAAACCTTACAGTGTTTCCTCAGTTGCAAAAATACATTGTGTTTCTTCCAGTCCCTATTTTAGTGATTATGGCTGTGTTTGCACCTCTCAGGAAGGAAACTGTGATAGTGCCTAATGCCAGAGATATTTGAGGCCAGTGCTGGTGAGTGTGTCCCTCCTGACAGATCTGGAACAAAAAGCAGCCATTTGCTTCCGACCCAGAACTATCAGTGTTCTTAGGGGAACAGTTTTGGAAGATACATTCTGGTGTAATGATTTTGTAACAGGGATAAATGGCCACTATTTCAACCATGTGAAGGGCCATGGACTCCTCTGGGCCTTACACCACAGCCAAGGATGAAAAGAAGTGTTTTTACTCTGTCTGCTACCAGGCACTGGGAACGTGGGGCTCTTCATGAGCCCTGTGATTTATTTGAACATCAGCCTTTTTCTTTAAGGTCTATTTTACAGCAACATTGCATCTGCTGGATGGGGTTTGGTGTGTGAGTAACCTGGTACCTCCCTCCCAACTGCATCCCAGACCCCTGTCATCAATCCAATATGACCAAGAAACTGAACTGAGGAGAATGTAAATCCCACCATTTGCATCTTGTAGTATTTTTACCATGGGAAGGTGAATCAAATGAAAAGCTCTTCATTTAGGGAGCTGAAATGCTGCTTTGTCTTTACTCAGTTTATTTTCAGGACCTGGCGGTGCTGCTTCATCACCCAGTGTATTGTATTACAGTGCCTAATGGGATGGAGAATGGGAATTGGGCTTGCCTTTTTTTTTTTTTTTTTTTTTTTGTGCTGCCCAAAAATGACTGAAAAGCAACAGAGGATTCCCTCAGGACTGCCACAGCTTTGGAGGGAGGGGAGTGACAGGAACCTAGATTTCAGACAGTGCAATTTTAGTGTTGAAAGGGATTTTCACGTTCAACATTTGCAAACAGCTCAGAAAACCTTAAAACGGATTTTTGTCCCTGTGAAGCACAAAGCAACTCTCTGGAAGAAGTGCTGTGGGAGTCTTGCTACTTCCAGGGTCGTTTGGGTTTGTTTTTTATCTCCAGAACACTTAATTGGGTGTTTCACCTTAGAGCCTCCCTGTAGATATGCAGTTGTTAAACACTTTAGTTGCTGATTGAAGGGTGTGATGAGTTGAAAAAGGAGCATCTTACAGCCTTTATTGGTTATTTTTATATACTAAATAATAATATAAATCTCATAAAATAGGGATGCTTTAATCACCCAGAATCTTAAATGCATTCCCAAATAAAACTTTCCACATTCTATTAAGTGTGCCTGAACAGGCTACCTGGGAGAACTAAAGCCATTAACAAATACTAGAGACAATCAAAGGAAAGGTGAGTGGACTTTGCTTCATCTCCCTTGCTCATTTTTATATTTAAATATGTATTTTGATCTCTTTCTGCTCGCTGTAGTCTCTTTTCTCCTTGTAGGGCTCTGAGTAGCAGCTGAATTTTCCCAAAAGGGAATTGTTCAAAGGTGAGGTGTCCAGAGATGAGAATCAGTGAGACACTTAATGCATCCAAATGAGCTGAAGGTTGGAGGTGTTTGACAAAGTGTAAATGGATGCTGCAGAGGAATCAGACCTGCTTTAGAAGCTGTTGTATAAGTCCATCCTAAATGCAGAGGGTTTCAGTATTGACCCTTGAGCAGATGATTAATGAAATGCATTAAGGTTTCAGTAAATCAGTAGCTTACTGTTGAATCTTGGTGTGGTCTCATCTGTAACACAGTTATAACCTCCAGGCAGTGTATGTAGAATAAATACATGTGAATAAAACTAATGTGAATGTGGGAATAAAACCTGTGAACACTTGAAAGAAGAAGGCCTGGGGCATTTGCACTTGAATTTTAGTGACCTGCTTGTGAGAGTTGAGGGGAGGATCTTTGGGTAAGAGAAGCATCCTTTGCCAGACATAAATATTTAAACTAGTATACTTTCTATGCCAAGCAGGCTTGAGGGAACAGGAGTGAAGAAAAACCTGGTGAACGTGGCAGAGACACAGCAAATGTGAGATGGTGTCTGCCATATGGATTTAACTGAATTTAAATCCAGGAGAGAAGAAAAACCTGGTTAGTGTGAACGTGGCAGAGACACAGCAAATGTGAGATGGTGTCTGCCATATGGATTTAACTGAATTTAAATACTTTACCTTTGTCAAAGTGGCATCCTTACTGTAGCACTGCTTCTGTCCCCATAGAGCCCATAGTGCTGCTTTGGTGTGTATTGATACCTGATGGGAGCTGTAGAGATGGAGCCAGACTGTTCTCAAAGGTCCCCAGTGAAAAAATGAGGCAAGGGGCACAGAGAAAATACTGGAAATTTCACTTAAACATAGGAAGAAACAATTTTTGAGGATGGTCCAACACTGCAACATGTTGTCCAGCATGGTTGTGGCTCCTCCATCTTTGGAGATACTCAAAAATCAATTGGACGTTATCCTGACCAGCCTGCTGTGACCAGGGGACATGGACCAGACTATCTCCAAAACTCCTTCCAGTCTCAGGTATTCTCTTATTCTATGAGTGCTTGCAAAGGAGAAAAGCAGTTTAAAAATGGTGATGGAAGATGGACTTAGCATCAAGGAAACTGTAGAACTGAAAGAGAAACCAGTGGTGATGGAAGTTCTGGGAAATGTTGTGTGCAGTAATGACTTACAGAGTAGCTGTGATGGTAGAGATGGGGAGTGAGAAGTAGGCATGGGTGAGACACAACACACACAATGAGGGAAGAAAAGAGGAATCCAAATCCAATCAGTTCCCTTCAGTGGGACAAATGGCAGAAGAAGCAGCAGCTGGGATGCAGCTGCCCTGGGCTGCCCTGCCTGCAGGACTCGGGGCTGATAAGGGGAGAACTCTTGGTGGAGGTGAGAAGGGTGGTTCATAATTAGATTTATCTGACAGGTAGCTCTAGCATGAACTTCTCAGTGCACTGATATCTCTACAGCAAACAGATAAACACTGATAACTCTCAGCATTGACTCAGAGCTGATAACCCATCAGTCTGTCTCCAACCAGTTTCCACCTGAGCATGTGCCCTGCTGGTCCCTTTGTACCACCCAGAGACTGAGCATAACCCACTCCCTCTGGTTGTAGGAAATGCTGAAACCAGAATTTAGCCAACCCCTGAACAGGGGAGGAAAGTACTGATCAACAAAACATCTCAGTGCACAGTTTTGCCCTCATGCTGGTTTGCATTTTGGTCTCTTGGCTGGCAATTCCCATGAGGGATTAGGTAAGATTACTTGTCAATTAAAAAAAAAATTCTTCTTCCTTTGTTCCTGCTCAAAAGATCTCCCAGATGGTAAGACATCAGATGGCCAAAATTTGGAATTAATATTCAGTTACTTAAAAATCTGGGCTGAACTTGACAGGAGGAAAAGTTCTTCAGGATTGGCAATGGAATAATTCATCAGTGCTATCTAGCCCCTCTCTGGCTCTTTACAATATTCATTCTGCTTATATTAGAGAAGAGTTAGAGCCATTGGTGTTTGAGAAGGTGAGGCATGTAACTGTGAGTTTCGTATCTAGATTTGACATAGCATTCCCATCAAGTATTTGGGCTCAGGACTTGTTTCCACCAATGGAAGCCAGGTGCCTTGCTGATCTATATGCAAAATTAATAAAGCTTTAGGGGTGCATACTGTTGGAAGATGTATTTAAGCTTATCTGTTCTGCTGTGGCCTTTGTCATCCATCCAGGCACAGAATGGAATTTGAAACGTCAACCTCATTGTTTAATGTCAGCTTGTCTCTCATGCTATGTCATTGTCCTTGTTTGACTTAGAAACTCTCATATTTTTCAAGGTGAGCCCTCATTCCTGGGAGGGCTGAGAGAATTGGAGCTTTTAGTGTTTAAACAAATATGTAATGTCATTCCAGTGCTCAGCTCTTCAGTGACTCTCAGCTAATGAGGTGGAATTTGAGCTGTGACTGTGCAGGAGTCAATGCTCTTAGTCACCACCCCGATACTCAGAGCAGGTTCCTGCTTTGGCTTACCTCATAGTTAATGGTGCATCTTTTGGCAAAAGGTGTGGTGTGTCATCATTAGCCATTTAAATCCTGCAAAGTGCTGGGAAAACTTATAGGAGCAGAGGAGGAAGTGGTGTTTGCCTGGCCAGAAAATGCAGGGTCTGCTCAAGGAGGACAAATTCTTACATGTGAGTGCAGCTGTCAAAGGGAACCACTGTTGTGCAGCCCTTGAATCGATATTTGAGCCCTGGGGGGTTTACTTTGTTCAAATGGCTCCTGCAGTGTCTCACATGTATCCAGCTGATCACTTGTGACTGCTGTGCTACCCTAGCTGCCTAGTGCAAGGCTCAGCCAGCTGGAGAAATACAGGAGTGTAACTCAGGGAAATGAAGTCAATCCCAATGCTTTCTCCTTGGTTTACTGTCATTTCACCACATTTTAGGCTCTGTGTGGCAATCCCAGCTGCCTGTGCTAGGAATGACTTCATGCACATCTTATTTCAAAGGGTGCAAGCCCTGATTCTAGATTCTTGCACAATGTTAATAAAATAAAAGAAGGAAAATATGGCAAAACTCAGCTCAAAGAGGAATTTAATGGTACTGAGTCCTCTTTTACATCAGCTAAATGCATTATGCACAGGATTTAACTCAACATCCTCACAGTGGGAAGGGTACAGGTGCAGGTGCTGTAGCAGTATAAAAGATCCTTCTTTTAGACCAGCAACAGCAGTTTTAAACATGGTTTGCATTGGTGCTGTGCACACACAGGAATTCATGACTCTGGAGTGACTCTGTCTGTGGGATCTCCTCAGTCCATGTGTCCCTCATCTGAAAGCAGCATGTGTTCAGCTTCTTTTGAGACCCTTGCAAGCTATTCCACATTCAAATGCAAATACGTAATAAACAAAGCTTAAGGATCATATGATTCTTCAGACAGTAAATCTCGTGGCTCAGAGTTGTACACATATTTGGCAGATTATAGGTTTACCACTGGCAGATAATCTTTTAAAGAACCAGTGGTTTTACTCCTTTTGTTAACTAATTAAAAAAGGAGAAAGAACTTCAAGCTGTAATTAGACCTCTTAAAACACATATTACTCCCTGAATGGTCTATACAACTAGGATAAATATATAATTAGGAGGTTTCACCAAACATGATTAAAGCCAGTCATGTGTCCTAGGCCATCAAACATTTATGTGTGCAGCAGATTTAGAATAAAGTCAATATGAAGGAGTGAATAGAAAGCACATTGTACTTTTTATCTGTGGGACCTGATGTTCATAGAGGTCTTTTCTAACCTAAACAATTCAATAGTTCTGTATTGTAAATATTTAACTCCAACCATGAAAGCTTTTTTTCAGATGTGAATTCTGGAAGGAGTGTCACATCCATAGCTTCTAGTGTTTGGTGACACTGGTGACAGTAATGATACCAGGTCCCTTGGACCCCATGGTCTGTCACTCCTGTTGTCTATGGCTTGCTGATAGTTTCAGACATGTAGAAGTTGGTAGGTAGAATTTTCTCTTCCTTATTGGCACATCCCCATATCCCTTCTGAAACTCACTTCTATTTTGAGGAATTGGGTTTCTTTTGCTTTATGGCTAGAGGGTGTTTTTCCTTTGATATAATTAGGAGATGGGAAGAAGAGAGCACATCCATTGACACTTTGTACCTCCCATTCATAAATATGAGTGCTTTCTCCATGCATTAATTTCTGGTGATGTCATCTCTTGGAGGGAAATTCCCAGGAAGGCTGTGGCAGTTCTGGGTCTCTGCAGCCAACATTCTTTCCATATGTTGATGGTTTATTGTGTACTGGAATCTTCCCTGGCTTGTGTCTCACCAGCCACACAAGCTGGAGAAGGGCACTGGAAGCCCCTTTGCATCCTGACTTGCTCCTGGAACTCACCAGCCAGGCTGTGTGGCTCAGGTGTCCCTTCCCAGTGCCACAGCCAGGCTGGTGCCACAGTGCTGCTCTGTGGCTGCAGAATCCCAGCACAGCCACAGAGCTGCCCCTTGGGCTGACACACGGGAAGGAGGGGGATTGAGGCTATGAATTCATTCCAAAAAAGTCAATGCATCTCTCCAAACCAGGTGATGTTGGCAGGTCTCATGGAGCTCTCAGACAGTCTCTGACATGACTACTTTCCAAAATTAAAGACAAATTAATTGCTTGTCCTAATAGCACCTTGTTTCAAAAAACCATCACTTTCAAGTATTTCATTTTAGGAAAACTCTACTGATAAGTGTTGACATTGCTGGGCTTAATCTGTGGGGAAGGAATTAGTTCAGGTCCTGAAAGCTGACTCAGATATTTTCAATTTTCCTGCCAGAAACCTGCTTGCACAGATGAACAAATTACAGTAGAGTTACCAAGTCATATAGAAAGAAACTAGCTTCTTCAATATATATCAATTTCTGCTTGGGGAACAGTGAAATTCAGTTAAAGTCTGAGCTGCCTGTTCTGCTTTTGAGCACTGGCAGAATTGAGCTGCTGTCAGCCCTTTTTCTTTCATTAAACTCCTAAGAACCCTGAGGTAGGACATAAATGGAAAAGCAGTGGGGGGAAGATCCAGTGCAGAGGAAATGACAGAGGTGTCCTGCTACAGCTGTGGAGGAGAGCAGAATTTCCCTCAGCATGTGGAATATCTGACTTTGCCATGTGTTTGTGCAGGTTGTCATGTCCACATACACTTGGAGAGGAAAAGGGATGTTCTATGGGTGTGTGTGTGTAAATGTACACAAAAAATAGCAGCTGTCTCTATTGCATGTTTTGGGACCAGTTTCTGAGTGGTTCATGGAATGCCTGTCATGGATGGGACCACTTTTTGCCTTGTGGAGCTCCACAGCTGTCCCTTTTCAGAGACAACTAAAACATAAATTTTGAGTGACTGATTAGAGATGGAAGATGGAGGTCCCAGCTCATTTCAGCAAATTAATTTTATCATATGAGTTCCAGCAGGATGTATGCTAGCCAAAGATCCCAAAGAACTGGTAAGAGGAAGAATTAACTCTTTAATCCTAGATATAGAGCTCTAAAAAGCAGGCACAGTATAGAACCAACTATGAATAATTCCCTAAATTGTTTTAGATTTTTGTATGTTTAATCTTAATCACAACTTAATGGCTGGATGGTCTGTAGTCTTGAATATCTGATCTCAGAAGGGCAATACCATTCAGGTCTTTATGTGGATTATGCTTTTTAAGACTGCTTTTATTCCCAGATGAAGTAAAAATCTCATTACTTAAGTTGGAATACCACTGCTTCAGAGAACATAGTTTAAATATTAAACAGATATTTGGAATGTGTCAGCATGGCATAAGCCAGGGGAGGGATTTGAGGAGGAACTGAGAGAGAAGAGTGAATGTGTTACTTGTTGCAGATGATTTCATGGTATTGGGCATCTGATTCCATGGTATTGATGAAACTGAGTCACTCTACCACAAAAAGAATACTTGGTACAGTTTTCCTGCTTTGCACAAGGATTGTAAGAGGAACCTTCTCACAGCATTGTTTGGAGGAAATTCCTACCCAGTGCATTCACTGGGAGCAATACTGGCTGGTGAGCACAAACTTGTGTCATTTTTCTGTAGGTATTTCAAATTTGAGGAACATCCAGTGCATTTACAACCTTGTCATTCTTCAGTTGTAGGTTACACTGTCCATGCTCATCCCAGGCAGGTGACTACTTTGCCTGTCACCCTCTCTGTGATCCAGATCTACACTTCCTCAGAAACCACAGCCAGCCTCCAGTTCCCTGCTTTCTAATTCTGCATGACTAAGCCTTTCAGCATGTTATAAATACTGTTGCTCATTCAAAATACATTGGTTACCTGTGCACCAATGACTGCCAGCATATTTCTGCAGTGGAGTGGTTGAGCATTGGGAAATTGGCATAAATTAAATCACTTGAGTCACAGTATTGCCCTTTCTGCTCACACCCACGTGTGTGAGTTACGTATGGTGCAGCTTGTGGGAGATGTATGAATGTGAGCAGCACTGCACACACCCTGCCAGCAAACAAGGAACTTGTATTCCTGCAGAAAATGGGAATTGCTCCAGAATTCACACCAAAATATGAGGAAGTGAAGAGTACACGAAAGTATTTTGTTTTTGTGGCTGTTGGAATCCTCAAAATATTCTTTTCAACTAGGGATTACAATGAGCAAAACAATGCAAACATGTCAGTGGTAGATTTTTGTCTGCTGATGGGTATGTTTATGACTGAGGCATGTGGCTTGGAGTCTGCATGGCATTTTCCATGTTTGTGAATGAGACTTGTACTCTAGCTTGGCTTTGCTGTAGGGCACAAAATCAGTAATTTCCCTTGATTTATTCCTATCTGAAGAAGGAGAATTGGTAATTGCTCATTTTTCCCAAAGCACTTTCATGGTTAAGGACATATCATAAGCATAGAATCACAGACTGGTTTGGGCTGGGAAGGAACTTAAAGCCCATCCCATCCCACTCCCTGCCATGGCAGGGACACCTTCCACTATCCCAGGTTGCTCCAAGCCCCATCCAGCCTTGCCTTGGACACTTCCAGGGATGGGGCTGTGGGCACCTATACCAGGGCCTTACTGGAAAGAATTGCTTCCTAATATCTAATTTAAACCTGCCTTCCTTCAGTTTAAATCCCTGCTGTTCTTCTCACAAATGATCTACAGAATAATGACAGCAAATTGAGGATTTATAGAGGTTAAATTTGTAGAAATAGATTTCCCTGTGCTTACAACTTTCTGCATTGACTGCTTCATTTCTGTCCCTGCAATTATTTCTGGGTGTAGCTCAAGCTGCTTAGATGGCTGAGAGTTTGCTTGTTCTCATGTATCTGGTATTCAGGCATCAAAGCATTGTGTCTTAACCTGCACCCAGAAAACTGCAGGGGCAGTGAAAGAGCTTAGGTGGAAAATCAGGTCCTTGCAGTTCAAAGCATTGTCTTAACCTGCACCCTGCAGCACCCAGAAAACTGCAGGGGCAGTGAAAGAGCTTAGGTGGAAAATCAGGTCCTTGCAGTTCACCAAAGTGTTGCTTGAAATGGGCCATTAAAAAAATTCTATTAGATAAGCAATTCCTTTTTGACTATTTTAGATTGTGTTGTGCTGAATGTGAAGTGTATCCTTGTGGCATTCACATGCTCTGAACAGAGAAGAAAGGGAGAACAATTCTTATCTTTACTTGCTGCTCCTGTTGTTTTTGCACATGTGGAATATGTTAAGAAGATTGTTTACCTGAAGTGATTTTCAATTGGATTCTGCTGAGGATTGTTTTGTTTCCTTGGCCAATTGGAAAAAGCTGTGTCCTAACTGTCTGGAGACAGTCCTGTGTTTTCTTTAGTATGTATCTTTGTATAGTATAGTATCCTTTCAGTATTCTTTAATATAGTATAGTATAGTATAATGTAATATAGTTTAATAAAGCAATTGGTCAGCATTCTGAGTCAATGGAGTCAGATGCCAATCATTCCCAGACGTTGGGGTCGCCTGTTTTCTGACATATCCTCATCCTGTGGGATGTGGAACATCACCCAGAGAGGCAGGTGCTGCCTGGGCAGCTGAGTGCTCCTGCCTGCCCCGGCCCTGTGTGGCTCTGGGTCATTCCCTGCAGGTCCTGCTTACAGAGTACATGGGTGTTCCTGGGCTGCCCAGTAAAGCTCAGGTCTCCTCTGGCAGTTTTGGGGAGGTGTCTGCTGCTGTTCAAGGCAAGTGGAGTGAGATGGGTGCTTAGCACCTTGGAAAGATTCCATTATTCCATAGCTTTTAGTGAAGGACCACATTTAGTTTGGGGGATTTCAGATCCCACTCTTTCCCAACTTTGAAGAGCCTTTAGGATTTCACAGTAGAAGCTGTCCTTGGCATGCTGGGGAGGATGGGTTGTGCTCAGCAGGAGTTGCTGTTCCTGGATCCCAGAGCAGGGTTACTCACCCACCTCCCCAGACCTTCCCAACTCAGCATGAGTGAGCTGGGATCTGGGAACAAACTGGGAGTCTTCTTCTTTTAGGATATATTATTGAATGTCACTGAGTAAATGTTTTATTATTACTTTTCTTTCATGCCTGTAAATCTTCACAAAAAATATAGTCCCTTTCTTCTTGGCAAAAGACAAATGAAACAACTCTGAAGTTCTAAAAATAAATGCATACAGGATCATCATTTCCAGTCACATGAATTTCTCTTTCTCTGACTGTTGTCCATCCTGAATTAAAAAAGCCAAGGGGGGGACCTGCTAATGTTTATATTTCTTTTCTCAGTATTTCTGGCTCCTTGTGCTCTCACGGGGTTTGGTTGGCATTGGTGAAGCGAGTTATTCCACTATTGCACCAACCATCATTGGAGACCTGTTCACCAGAAACACGAGGACCCTGATGCTGTCTGTTTTCTACTTTGCAATTCCTCTGGGCAGGTAAGTGACACAAAGGCTCTTTCATCTGCTTATGGCTTTTCTCTTTAATAAACTCACATAGATCTGGAATTGCTAATGATGATAGCTCTTGACTTTGGCTGGAGCGTAGACAGGAAAATATTGTGAGCAGTGACTAATTAGTTGCAGGAATTAGATTCTTTTTTGGACATGTTGCTGGTTCATGTGTGACTTTTGGGAACTAATGGGAAGTTTATTGTTGGTTAATTTAGGTTTTTTCCTCCTTTTTTACAGCAATGGGGTGGAAATGGAATAAAAATATTTTAGCTGACTTTTTCTTTCAGTGGAATTTCTTTATCAGCCCAACACAGTATATGATTGTTGGGACAGGAGGGAATCCGTAATTATTTTTATTTTTTAAAATAATGGCCAACCCTCTATTGTGAGATTGTCAGCAAGGTGGCTTTGCATAGTTTGCATACCATTTCCCAGAGCTGGACAACAACATCCTGGGAAAAAGGGCAATATGGGTTCATTTCCAGCAGGGAATACATGGGCAACATTGTCCAAACTCAGAGAAAAAAATCTGGTGGTGCATTTTACAAGCTGGAGCACTTACCTGTGAGATAAAACTCACAAACATTCTTTTGCTCTTGAGGAAAAAGAGATAAACAGATCCTTAACTGGTGAAAAGAATATTTTTTCAAGAGAACCAAAGATTCCAAGTATTTACATGGAAAATTCAATGAATTTCAAATATTCATCCTGTTGAGTCTGATTCTGGGACTGCATTGTCTCGATATCTAGCAGCAGCATGAATTACAAAGCCATGGAGGATAGGACAAGGGCTGTAAACTGAAAGAGGTTTTGACTGGGTATTCGGAAGAAATTCTTCCCTGTGAAGGTGATGAAGGCCTGGCACAGATTCCCAGAGAAGCTGTGGCTGCCCCTGGGTCCCTGGAAGTGCCCAAGGTTGGACAGGGCTTGGAGCAGCCTGGGATAGTGGAAGGTGTCCCTGTCATGGCAGGGGGTAGAACTGGATGGATTTTAAGGTCTCTTACAATCCAAACCAGTCTGTGATGATTCATGCTTTGATTTTGGGGCCTGTCTGGGTAAAATGTCCAGTTCTAGGGAGGTTATAGCTGACAACCTCCAAAGCTTAGCAGACTCTTCAGTAAAGGAAGGGGGGTCGGGGAGGGGGGCTCACAGTTGCCCCACTGCAATCCTGGCAACTTTTAGCCAAGATAGTCTCAGCAACAAATGCAGCAGTTTTGGAAAAGGGTATTTACCTTCAGTTCATGTTGAGAGAAGTGTGGCTATGGTCACCTTTAGTCTCTTGTGATGCACCTTTTGTCTTACATGTGGCTGAACGTCTCCCATCAAACTTCTTGCATGTTCTTCTTGGTTTTTCTTCCAAGCTAAAAGAAGATAGTCTCTTCCTGCTTAATTAGAAACAAGTGCTATTTAGTGGCAAGAAAAAAAAAATCTAATGATGGAATATGGCCTGTCCTTGAAGGGCACTTTTTAACTGAAAGCTTGAAGGTAAAATTGTTTCATATTCATATTAGCACAGACAAAGGCCTGATGTAGAAGTGAATATTGGGAAATAAATTCTTTTTTTGTCTTTCTTTCCATCCACTGTAGATTGACAGGTCAGCTATAAACTTCCAAATTTCCATCAGATTTGGACATTTTTAGACCAGCAGTGCTGGGTAGAGTCACTTACTAGCCACCCTCTGCTTCAATCCCCATATTTCACCCTATAGGACAGGAGAGCTGAGGACACACAGTTGGTTGTGCCTCTCTTTGCCTTTGTCTAAAAAGAGCTGTGACTGTGGCATACTTAAAGCTCTGCCCAACTCTCTCTTGGCCTTTCTTGCAGTGGCTTGGGATACATCACTGGCTCGAGTGTGAAGCAGGTTGCTGGAGACTGGCACTGGGCACTGCGGGTGAGTCCCTCTTAATGACACATCTTCATGAGAGTTGGTTGGTTGATTAGTGTTAGGGAGAGTTCCATCACACAATGGCTCAACCTGTTATTATATCTGAGAGGTGAAGGATGGGAAATTACATCTGTGGATGTTGAGTGCATGGCAGATGCACTCTCTAAGCAAAGATACGTGGGCTTGGCTTGTGAGACTTGGTGTTTTCCCTGCTTGGGAGCAAGAATTTTACAATAATTTTGTTATCAATCAATCAATCAATCATGACTTTTTGATGGGGACAGGAAGACGAGGCATTGGCCTTAAATCAACTCCACAGTCTTTCAGTCTCCTGCTGTCAAGAAACTCTGAGAATGGCTTCCGGCTTTGAGGAAAAAACACTTTGTTCCAGTTTCCGCTTGTTTTTCTGCCCTGAGACAGTCCGTTTCCTTCTATTTTAACCTCTTGGGACCCTGATAAATGGGCTGAAAAGATAATCTACTCCAATCACATACACATACTCACAGACAGCTTCTGCACACAAAGATGTCTTGAAAGAGCTGGGAGGAAGTGGCCCAGCAGAACTGGTTTCTGACCTTTGGTGCTGTGGGTGGTATGTGAGGTGCATTCTCTGGCTCTGGCACTTCATGGAGACCATGAATCTCATGAAGCTCAGGCCAGCACTGTTTATAACAGTTGGTGATGAAATGCAAGGGTTTCCATCTGAAGCAAATATGCCCTCTGTGACACAGGCTATGCCCAGGAACATCACCAAGAATGGTTCATGTGGGAGAGTGGAGGCAGCTTCCAGCTGTGCACCTGGAGTGGAAAGTGGAGTAGCCTAAAGCTTCCCACCAGGAGGATGCTGCCTCATTAGCAGAAATATTTAAGAGTGACATGAACTTTTGAGCAGAGGTGAACACAAGGAGTGAAAACCCCAAAGCCTGTCCTCTGGTCAGCAGGGCTTTAACTGGAACATTCTTGGAAAACCCAAATCTGTCTGTAAAACCCAAATGGGTAATCTGTGAAAAGAGATCATCACTTGGAATTTTCAGGTGGTGTCTTCGTAGTTATCCTGAGAAATCCAGGCTATCAGCAAGACTGTACCCCTTACAGGTCATGATTCCCACTATAAAGGACACATTGGTGCAGGATTCCCTGGCTGTACAAAATCTGGGGAATCTGATGAGCTGCACACATCTGTGGTGGTTCCTTTGACACCATTGCTCAGGCTTTGTTGTCACACAGCACATATAGAAGGCATCCAGACATCACTGTAAAGCATCTTCCATCCCTATGGCAATCATGTGCTCTTGAAGGTGGGAATGACTCCCTAAGATGATCTTCCCTCTGTGATCTCCTGTGGGCTCCAAAGACAGAAGAGGTCAGGAATCATCCACACTTCAGTGGGCTGAAAAAGAAAGAAGGGCACGTGGACAAGTGGCAGCTTTGTCTCTGGATCTGACAATAAAGTGAGTGTTTTACTGCAGCATTACTGAGTGCCCATGGATGTTGTCCTGATGGGTACTTAAGCTTTTAGATAAAAATCAAAGACACTTGCAATCATCTGGCTGTAGAAAAAACAGCATTTCCAATATTTTTTACCAGTTCTGTGTCTTGTGTTCAGCTGTCATAAGGATGCTGTATCAGGCTTCAATGTATTCCAGGATCAGTGATTTTCTTGACTTTTAAGTTCTGAAATATTTTTGTCTTTCCTTCCCTAGAAGGATTGTGAGTTTGTCATCTTTGGACATGAAACACTGCTCCATGTGTAAAGGCCATTCTCAGGTTAATAAATGAAAGGGTTTTAGGTTGTTTTTTTTGGACAGGAATTATTTTTTAAATAGTATGTCTAGATAAGATGATAGCTCAGTGAAATCCGTGTTCCTATTTTCCTGATGGAGCTATTTTCCATTCTGACAATAATGGAATTTCAGTGTCAAAACAAGAATAGTTCTTATAGCTTACAAAATGCTGTAGGATCTTTGTATTTTTGCCTGAGCTTGGGAGAAGGGGTTGGATATCAGGAAATCAAGCCCTTGAATGCATTGTTTCCCTATTTTCCAGCCTGAATTTTCAATGTTTCTTGATCTGTTGTACTGAGGAAGATGCCTGAAAACAGGAAGCCATTGTGGGTTACTGGAAGAGGGATGTATATCAAGCAAAGGTTTTCAAAGGCAGCATCTTCCCTACATCCAGAAATATTTCAGCTGGTCTAATTGCCTTTAAATGGCCTCTGCACTCACCCAGAAACCAGCTGGTCTCTCAGCCCAGCTGGGAGTAGGTTTCCAAAGAGTTAAAGACCCCTCAAGAATCATGTTTAGCTGAATCTTCTTACCAACACAATGGACTGCCTTACTCAGAGTATTTTCAAAGCTGCATGTTTCCAGAGTGAGATAAGAGAGTGCAGAGAATGACATGGAGGAAGGAAAGGAGCAGATGCCTTGATGCTTACAGGTTCTGAGTGGCTGTGAGGAGCAGTCACTGAAACCAAAAGGATGGATTCTGCTTCTTTCTGACCAGTCAAAGCAAACCCTCCTGACTCCTGTGCTAATTCCCTGCTCCTTTCTTGCAGGTATCTCCACTCCTAGGAATGATAACAGGGACACTCATCTTGATATTTGTGCCTGCTGCTAAAAGAGGAAATGCTGAACAGCTTGGGGGGCAGCTGAAGGCTCGGACTTCATGGCTGAGAGACATGAAAGCATTGATTAGAAAGTAAGAGCATGAGTAAAAACCATGTTTTTCCCCTAATGTTTAATTGGAGCATCCAATGATCTGGATTTAGCACGGTGAGCCTGGGAAGTGACGACATGCAGGGAGTTGCAGGAAGTTTAGTCTGTGGACCTAGGGAAGAAAATCACAGTTACATGAGGTATTGACTGCTGTGACAATGATGAATTCCAAGTTTTGCTCTAACCTTTCCAAGACTGTCATCTAAGAAAAAGCCTGCTTTGTTTGGCTCATACTTCACACAAATCAGGGCTTTTGAAGTGTAGAAATTGCTGTGTTCCTGTATTAATTGTTGTGCCACTGCTGTTCAGACACTTAGATCCTTTTTCTTCTTTAAAAGAGCTATTCTGCTGAGGGGGGAAAGAGAGTTTTAGCAATTTAAGATAAAAAACACACAGAAGCTTGCACTATGGCAAGTTTAAATATATGTGAACAGCCATGTGTGGCTGAATCTATGAGAACTGAATGTGCTTGGGCACTTGTATGTGTGCATAAAGGTTCACATGCTCACAAGTGCTGCAGCAGCTGCACTTCCTTCCAGAAATCTGGCCTGTGAATGTGCAAATACTTTCACTTGTGAATTCAGAGTTAGCTTGTAATTCTGATGGGAAACTTGTGATGGAACTACTGGCTAGAATACCTCCCTGGTATTGTCATCCAGTGCCAAAGGACTCTGAAGAGCAATGTGAGCTAATTTATCATTATTTCTATGGTACTGCTTCTGGTAATTTGTGTAAGTAGTAACCATATGGTGGCAGGGATGGGGAGGGAGAAGTGAAACTGCTCCTCCAAGTAAACAGGTGACATTAGGGTGAAAGCCCTGTAATTCAGACATCATGTCTTAGTGACCAAGTACTGGTTGTCTTCTCAAACAGCCCCTGTGAAGCATTCTGATGAGTTCAGTGTATTATTATCAGTGGAGCATCACATGTGAACCTTCCATGCTTCTTATTCTCCATTCCTTTACAGCTTGTTACCTCTGCCCCTTGGCAAAGGGAGGTGGCAAATGTGGGGGAGCACTGGGCTTTGTCACTGAAGCACTGGCTCCTGTGTGGGGGTCCTGCTTTTCCGCTTTCCTCACTAAACCTTCTCTTGGTTTTGTCTCCCCAGCCGCAGCTATGTGTTCTCCTCCCTGGCCACCTCAGCTGTCTCCTTTGCCACGGGGGCACTGGGAATGTGGATCCCTCTGTACCTCCACAGAGCACAGGTCGTGCAGAAGACAGCAGAGACCTGCAGCTCCCAGCCCTGTGGCACCAAAGATAGGTGAGAGTCAGAGTCAGCTGCTTTACAGAGGGGGAGAGGGGGTGGGGGATTATTTACCAGAGGAAACAGGCAAGTCCCACAGAGACAAGGTACTAGAATGTCTGTAATTTCCTCTAGGTCCTTGTAACAATGATAGGAAATGCTGGGATTGTAAACTAGGCTTTATTTCTCTTCTTCATTGCATGAAGTCAAACCAAGGGAGAAGCAATGACCTCAGCTCTGTCTTAGTTCCCAGGCCGTGGTGCAGAGTAAAAAAGATAAATTCTCTAAGGAGGATGTTTGGAGAGCTGAGAATTTGGTTCCTTAAGACCCATCTGTGGTAGCAGCAGAATAAACTGGCAGGTTAGGAAGCCCCAGTGGTGCCTGTAATTCAGAGGCTGGAATGGTTTTCCTAAAGCTGCAGAGACTAATCCTGTAGGCTTTTGTTTCTGTGTGAGGCAGGACTTCCCTGTTTTATTGCTCTGTAAACTGCAGTGTGTGCTGAGTTTTGCTGAAGGATGTCCCAGAGATCTGGGACAATTTGGGCTGGAGTGTTTCATGTTACACAGTGGTTTGGGTTTTCAGTCCTGGTTGTGGAATATCACTTGCAACACATAAGCTGTGAAAAGTAATTCTTCATTTTGTGATTTACAATGGTGGCACAAACCAGGAAATGCTATAAAAACATTCCTCTGGGTAAATAAAAGATACTAAAAAAACTTTTTGTCACATGTTTTGCTTTTTAGTTCATGAGGGAGAATAATATTAGGGAAACCTTCTTGCCATAACAGACATAATCCCATCTCAATTAAAGTAGTTAGTGGTGTGGAGTCCATCAACCAGAGTGTCCAGCAGGCAAGCTCAGGCTGTTCCACAAAAATGCAGTGAGCTCCAGCCTGACTGCCTGTCTGCTGTTCACAAAGAGAAGTTCCCCCTCCTTGATGACACCTCAATTTTGAACTGTCCTCAACCTACTCTAATGTGGTTGCCCAAGACCCTGTAATCCAAGTCCTGCACATATCATATGGAGAATGCTCCTGGCTCTTTAAATTGAAATTAGCATATTTCAAATGTGTAACCTAACAGCAAAAAGCTTCTTTGAAGTGGCGTGAAAGGAGTTATAAAGTCAAAGTATGTTGGAAATCACTGGTATTTATGAGTCTTGTTAGGTTTCCTTGCCCTGAAACTTCCTGGTGCCTGTCCATGGTTTCCCCTCACATGATCAAAGTACAGATTATTAATTAGTTTTCTGTATACATAATTAGCTGTTCAGGGCTCTTCCTAGGAATCCCAGTTCCACCCAAGGAAGTAGCATGAGCCCTTTGCACCCCTTTGCCCATGGATCAAAACCTGTGCACAATGATAAATTTCATATGCTGTGTTTTTCTTAATTGCAGGGGAAGAGGACTAAAATCATGAGCATTTGTTTTATTTAAAATTTGAAAATCCATTGTGCAAATTGTGCAAATTTCCATTAGTCAGTTTATGCTAATAATTATATTATTAATAATAAAATAATAATACCTAATAAAATAATAATATCTAATACTTAATAAAGTAGTAATACCCAAAGACTATGCCCATTTTGGGAGAAACCTCAAAAAATCCTCCCACCTTTCTCTTACTTTCTTTCTTTCCTATTTTTTATTTTTGGCTAGTTTGATCTTCGGAGCAATCACATGCTTCACTGGCTTCCTGGGTGTGATCACAGGAGCAGGAGCCACCAAGTGGTGCAGGTCCAAGACCCAGCGAGCTGATCCTCTCGTCTGTGCTGTTGGAATGCTGGGATCAGCCATCTTCATCTGTCTGATCTTCGTGGCAGCCAAGAGCAGCATCGTGGGAGCCTATGTAAGTATAATCCTTTCCATATGCCAGCCCCTACCCAACTCCTTAAAGGCTGTGTGCACTGTCCCTGCAGAAAGCCTGGGATGTTCTCTTTGCCCTTCTCAATGTCCTTCTTTTTGCCTCTTGGCATTCTGGCACTAAGTGTGCCTGAAATCTCAACTGCTTATCCCTGCTGCCATCAGAATTCAGAGCTCCATGGAAACCCACAGCCTTTGGGCTGTTCTATCTGCACCTCAATCCACACCTTTATTGCTCTTGCCTAATGTTTCGGTACAGGAAAATTGAGCACTTCCCTTGCAGTGAGGGTAATGTAGCTGCAGTGGTACCAGATGACAATTACAGTGTAATTTGTCTGTGGGCAAGCTTTTGGCTCCCTTTCAGTACCATTCATTTCCATAACCAGGTGGATTGCACCAGGCCAGTATTAATAAGCCAGTAATTTCAATTTGTTATCTGTATTACCATAGCCCAGGAACCTACAGTACTTGATGCTGCACAAATGCAGATTAAAATATGGTCCCTCCATGAGGGCTTATAATTGAATTATATGAAAAGATATCAAATAGATCCCGATAAATAGAATGGTTTGGGTTGGAAGGGACTTTTGAAGGTCATCCAGCTCTCACTTCCACTAGACCTTGCTGCTGAGAGCCCCCTCTAATCCAGCCTTGAGTATTTCTAGGAATGAGGCATCCACCACCTCCTGGCCACCCTGTGCCAATGCTTTACCACTTTTAAAAAACTCCTTCCTTACATCTCATCTCAACCAACCCTCTCTCAGTTAGACAAAAGGGAAAAAGAAAAGCTTAACTGTAATAATCCAGCCTCGGGCTAGAATCTTGCTTTCTGTAGGGAGTAAAAATCCAGGCACTGAACAAATCTCTGGTTCCCTTTTAATGTCAGAATGAGAGAAGCCTGGGACATGGGAGAAATTTATGAAGGGAAGGTATGAGATGTTTGGAGTAGTGGGAGAGCCCTTCTGAAAGCTCACCCTTCACTCCACACAGCAGCACCTGCTCAGCCAGCAAGGAGAATTCCTGTAAAGTAACCAGCCAACTGCTGTTCCTCATTTCTCTGTGTTTGGAGCACTGGCCTGGCCATGGTTATTTGCTGAGTCTTTCAGCAGCTGCCACAGTTATGGGGAAGCACAACCAGAAAGAGTGGAAGTTCAGAATCATTAAGACTCAGCCAAGAATACCTCCTCTAGCTATTTAAGATTCAGGTCTCTGGCTTGTGACCATGAGCTAACATTTGAACTGGCAGAAAATGATCACCTCAGACCTGTGAGAGGGTGTTACTGCTTGGTGAATCATTAACCCTCCTTTCATTGATCTATCACACCCCTCACCTGCTCCCTCCACCTCTTTGTGCAGACAGAGCTGTGATTTTCTCCTTTCTCAGACCTAGTGACAGACATGTTCATTTGTGATGTACAGTCTCTATACAGAAGCTTCTTCCTTTCTAGGCTGAAAACACTGTTTTCAGAACTTGTGCAGCAGGAGGTGGCTATTAATCTCATTTTTATATTTTTTCTGTTTTTTAATAGCCATGTGACTATTCTGCATTGTTTAAGTATATAAATATAGATGGTATCATTTAAACAGTCCTCAAACCAATTTATTTTATTATGGATGAGTAGTAAATCTAATAAAGAGTCAATGATTTGCAGAGGAAGTTACAGCTGCTTATGGAGGGGGTATAGGGAATATGAGCCTGTTTGTGATGCTGTTAGGCTGAAGCAAGAAGCTCTGCCCCTCCATGGCCCTAAATACTCTGCTGCTGGAAACCTGATGCCCAGAAAGAGGGGACAGCTCTGGGTTGGAGCTACCAGTGTCTCATTATTGTAGCAGTGCCACACTGTATTGACTTTCCAAGGCAAGCTTCCTACACAAACTCATGTTTTTCCATGCCATTCAAAGAGCTGTTGCAATCTTGCAGACTTCCAGAGAGTTAAATTCCCTTGTGTTCCAAGGAGAATAGGAGTAGGAGACCTGCATTGCCAGGTTGCATGGTGTAGCAGTTTCTCATTGCTCTTTAAGTCTCATTGGTCCATAATGAAGAGAAGAGTGTTCTGTGGCTGGTGGACAGAATGATGGGCTAGGTTACCTTCCTTATCTCAAAATCCATGATGAAATCTCCTTCTGGAAATTCAGTAAAATTTGTGGGTTGATTTTCTTGTCTCTGATATCTTCCTTGACAGCTTGTGCTGGCTCACATCCTTGAGTTCTGTGTCTGTGGAAGGCAAGGCAATGTCTGTCCCCCAGCATGGTGCTGTTTGCCAACCTTCTGTACTGTGACTGTCCTTAGGCTTCTGTCATGGATCACACCATGCAAAAATTGACAGTGAATGTTTTTGCAACCCTCCTTGGCTCAGAGCTTTAAAATTCTCACTTCCAGGCAATTAGGTGGGTTCCCATGAGATGATGTTCTCTCTCACTGGGAGAGAGAGCTGTAGTGGCCACCAGATCTCCACCATCTCCCTCCCTGTCTCAGCTAACAGTCAAGAGCTTTATTGCTGACTGATACAGGCATCAGCTTAAATGAAGTGTGCAGCACTCCAGCAAGAACCTGCAGAGCCCTTGCTTTTTCATTTCTTGGTTTTATAGGTTTTATATTTTTGGAAAAGACCTGCATTTCCATTAACATGATCACCCTGCCCCTTACAAGCTGTGTACTGTCTGCTCTCTCCCTCCCCTGAGCACATGTACTATTTCTCTCCTGCTCAGTCCTTTCTTGCAATTGATTTTGGTCCCTGGGGGCAGTTGCTGTTCCCATTCTGTAGCAGACACTCCCACCTGAGGCAGGTAGACAGGTGACTTTTTCCAGCCAATCTTTTCATACTGATCCAGTAAGTTATTGGCAGTGTTGAAGTGGCTGGCAAGGTGGACTGAAACAACAATTCTGTATAATTTAGCTGCCCAGACACCTATGTTTCTCTCTTTTATTATCCTGCTTGGCTGTATAGTTCAATCACTTCTTACTCAGTTTTCCTTGCAGCATGTGGATTTGTGTGTTGTAATCCAGCTCCTTAAAGCACCAATTTGCATATCTGTAAATCCCACTTTTCCTGAAATACAAACTCTTTGAAACTTGGTTTTCAAACCTGTCTCTGGAAACCCATTATGTGTGGCATCATCATCTCACACTGCTCAGACATTTCAGCTGCAGATTTTACACTTGTTTAAATCTCCAAGTGACTGGAGAGAGATGCTTTGCTTTGCCTTCCTTTGACACTCTTCCAAATTCCTCATTTCAACATCTATTTCAATTCCTCAAAGACATTTTATGGTCTTGCAGAAACAGCAAATCCCAGGGTAAAACCTTGCCAGAGAGCTTTTACAGCATCTTAGTCTCAACCCCAGGGACTTTCTGTTTCATGTTGTTGGTGACCTGCCTACTTCTGAGGCATCAATATTGCCCAGAACTGAGCTGAAGGTAGAATTGCTCCAAATTCAGGAGTGCATGAGGGTGTCTCACCCACCATTTCAGAGAGGAATACAAATAATGAAGATATTGACAGCTTTGCCCTTTGCAAGCAGTCATGGAAGGCATTTGTAACCTGCTTAGAACTTGCTGTGAGAGCTGCTGGTGTGTCCACTCTGAAACCTGCTTTATTTATCATTTTGGGGAGTCAGAATTGGCTAACTGATCACTTAAACAGGAAAGCACAGATGAGCAATCAGACACCAAATGGACATGGTGAGATGTTACACAGCACAGCTGGAGTCAGAAATAGATGTATATGTAGAGGTGAAGTCTCAGTGTAAATTGAGGCTTCAAAAAGTGTGTGAGGAGTCAAAACTGAGCATTTCAGGAGCTATTATCTGCTCTGGGGTTGCCCTATTTGCTGTAAGCTTCCCTAGAGCCTCCCTTCTGCAGAAATGCCACATATCCTCACATGCCCTTTGCAGTGGGTGAACTCATTTTTGTAAGTCCCCATCAGCAGCTGAAGGACAGACATTTTTTAATGTATTTTCTATCCTGCTTTTTGATCTTCCTCTTGTTCCTCGTTCCTTTTACCAGTACCCACCTATTAATCACATGTTTCATGGATTGGTTGAAATACACATTCATCAGCTCAGAACTGGTGTGCTCTGAAGTTTGTAGCATTTCAGTGATTTATTTAAAGGACTTGTGCTAAATTCCTGCACAAGGGACAAGTTCTTGCTGCCTGTAGCAATTCAAATGTGTGCAGTTCACAGCAGCTCAAGGCAAGCAGTTGCCTGTTTGCAGTGCTGGGAGCAGGCAGGGCACATTGATGCTGCATTGAGAAGTGTGATTCCATTGTTCCAAACTCAGTTTAGTCTCTCCAGCCACAGAACCCCAGCAACAGCAGCTGCAAAGCTGTAGCAGAACAGATTTCAGAGCAGATCTGAGTATGTGTCTGGTACCCATGGGACACGTGGCTTGAACTCCTGAGAGCACCTTGGTTTCCTGGATGTGTTCTTACCTTGGCAGTTGTCATTTCCAGGGAGAGCCAGTCTCATGACAGACCCATGAGCAATGGGAAAATGGAAGTAGAGATTTCCTAACTGGCCAGCTGGGCTGTAATGACTGGCTTGGACACCATCACAGAGGAAGCAGATCCAGTCACACAAAAAGGGGATAGGGAGGGAAAGTATTTGGGAAACAAAGACAATTTTAGAAACAAATAGAGGAAGCTTCTGTAGGTCAGTGCATAAGACTTGCTAAATAAAGCACATTATTCCTGGCAGTGGCAGGGTGGTCTGAGGGGTTTAGGCAACCTCAACTGGTTGTGGGAAAGACAGTGGCAGTGGTCACATCATGTCACAGCTGCCACTCTTGCAGTTCTGTGGCTTTAATTTCTCTTGCTGACCATCTCCAGAGGGCCAAGGATTGTATTTCACCACAAGACACTGATGTTGCAAAGCCCAGAGTTAATTCCAGTCTCCCCTGGACAGATATTACTCGTGTAAGGCTGTCAGGGAGGGAAGGGATCCTCCACAGCTCTCTGCAGAGAGCCTCAGCTGGTTTGCTGCAGAGCTGAACACAAAACTTGCTTCCCAGGAGTGGAAATAGCTGTGGTTTGGGGAGTTGTGGCTTTCTTGCCTTCTCTAACTGGCTTTTTGAAAAAGAATAGTGCAAGTTGGACTTGATGATCCTTAAAGGGCTTTTCCAACCTCAACAATTCTATGATTCTAGGTATGCAAGCCTGGGGCTGTCTCTTCATGCTGGTTTTTCATGTTCTTCTAAAATCAAATGTGTCAGCCTTTAATTTTGCTGCTCTATAGGTCGTAAACTTAGTTTACAATAACAACATTTCAGCCCTCTAGAGCTCTGATACAAGTCTATGGTTTCTTAATAGTCAGGATAAACCACAACAGCAACAAGGAGTGTGCTGTGTAGGTATGAGAAAAATAAGCAACAAAAGAAAGTTTGTGACAGGTTATTTTTCCTCTGAATGTCAAGTGAATAAATCTTCTCCTTTTTGTGTGTTTTGTTACAACAGATTTGCATTTTTATCGGAGAAACTCTTCTCTTCTCAAACTGGGCTATCACAGCAGACATACTAATGGTGAGTGCACTTTGGAACAGCATCTTTCTGTGCTCACAACAGTTTGTCAACTTGCAAGAACAACCTGAAGTTCACGATTTCTTCTAGATCCTAGTCTCTACTTTAACCTATTCTGGTTTTCATTCTTAGTATTTTTGCTTACTGAAAAGTGACATGGGAAGAAAGAGAAAAAAAAGATCCTTTTTTGTCCTTTGTTCTGAGCACCAGGGAGAGATGTCCAGAAAGGACAACATTTCTGAATTCAAATAATTTCCCAAAATTTTAAGTGTTTGTACAAAACCCCACATGCAGAGAATTCAGGCAGCTTTTCCTAACAGTCAGCACTGTGGGCTTTGTTATCAATAACTCAGCTTTGTTCTGCAATAGGAAATCCCTCCCTCCCTCCTTCCCTCCCTCCTCTGACCACAAAGGCAGCCCATCTACCTACCATTCAACACATACACAATAGAAACCCACCTCTGGGAGAGCAGAGAGGAAAAGAAAGTATAAAGAATTTTTGGACCATGTTCACCTTGTCCAAGAGGAAACTGTCAGGGATTTTTCAACTCATGTCCTTCATTTTCTATTCTTTCTCCACCACAGAGCTTTTAAGTCTTTCAAATCAGCAAGCTGACCTCAGCAGCCCCATTTTCACATGAAATAGTCTGGATATTTGTTCAAGAGCTCTGCATGTTTTGTAGAGGTTTCCATCAGAGCCCATCAAACATAACTTATGTTGAAGCCCTGTTGTGGAGGAGGTGTTGCTAATTGTGTGGAAAGAAAGGCACTAAGGCACAGAACCATTACAGGACTTTCCTGAGGTCTTTTGTCAGCTTGTTGACAGAACTAAAAATATAATCAGTCTGGCATCAATAGAAAACTCCCTTGACTTGTATTTGCTGGTTATGCAAACATCAGCGAGGAAACAATCGAGCTCAGTATTCTTAGATGTAAAGATAATGGTGTTGATGTATTGATTCAGCAAAGAACTTCAAGCCTCTGCTTAAGTTGTGTTTATGTTGAAGTTCAAGGTTGTGTTTATATTTTGAAGTAGCTCTGCAGTTGCCATCACTGCATTGCCTGATGAACTTTCCATCTTTCATTCCTTTGTGCAGGGAATGCTTTGAGAGGTGGGGTGGGGTAGTTAAATCCACTCCTCTCTGTGGGTAAAGCACAGAGAAACAAAGGTTGTCAGTGCACTCTGCTAGCATTGCATGGCTCTTCATTCCCAAGGTTCCTCCTGGCAGGTCAGCTGTGGTGGGACAGAGCTCTGTGGCTTCCCTGGGGCTTCCATGGGCTTTTGCAGCTTGTGCTGAGTTCAAGGCTGCTGTGGCCATTCATAATGTGGGATCTCAAAACTTGCACAGATGTGCAGCCTGGAGACAGCTGTGCTGAGGAAGAAATGACAGTATAATATGTGTGGCTGCTCATTCCTGCCTCCTGCCAGAGCTTCCTGTCGCATCCTGCCCCTGGCTGTGGTGTTCCCAGGAGCAATCCCAGCTCTCTCCACTCAGAATTAGTGGAGAGGTTTAAATAGCAGCTGGTTTATACCCTTCTTAACATTGGCTGGCACAGGTAAGGGCTCAGCTGAGGTGGTCCCAGCTGCCAGGAGGGAGGATCCTGTCAGACACGTTCAAGGTCTTCCAGAAAATCTGTGCCAGAGACAGAGCTGAAATTTGACTTGTGTTGTCTCAAGGTAACCCCAAAAGATATTTTCAACCAACTGTTCTGTTATATCAGGGGTATTAGGGCTGCTATCGTTGTCCCATTTAATTACAGAGGTTTTTTGTGTTGATTTCAATGTGACTTCAATATCCTGTAGCTTTTTAACAGCTTTTATAGGATTTGCCATCTGTTTTACCAGCATCCTATAGTCAGTTGCATTTTGTAGGGATGCATTTACAGTTATTTATGTTGCTTTAGTGCAAAAGAGTTCCATAAGAAATGATTGGAAATAATAGCTCAATTTTCCAAAACGCAGGAAAGAAACCAAAGCCATGTTGAAAAATGGATTTTGGTAATTGCTGCCAGTTTTTCAGCTCACTGTTCTCTGCTCTGTTTAGGAAAATGGACTAAGTGTTGTGTATAATGCCCAGCTTGATGCATTAACAGCGTGAGTGGATGTGTGAAAGTTTTAAAGAAATAAATGTAAACATCACTTAGATGAGGCCAGAGCTAGAAGCAGACAGACTGGAGTGCAGACAGATCACACAGGGGATGAGAGGGGGCTCAGACTGTCAGTAGGTGAGAGCCACGTTTGACAGACAGCTTGGTGGGAAGTCCTTGCCAGAGAAAGATGTGGAAATGCTTTAGCAGATGCACTTTGTATGTTTGGCAAATTAATTTTCCTGATTACTATTTATTTGGTGTAATCAGAAGTGTGTCTGTTCTTGCCTGAGGCTGGGAAGGAGTTTAAAGCATTATTAGCGTAAGCTTAACAACACTTTCATCCTATACATAAATATTACCCTGTTTTCATGGATAAAAGCTCTCAATGCTGCCTGAACACTGTTATTGCTGACTTCGTTATGACAGGAGTGAGGCTTTTTGGAAACTGCCTCCCAGATGATCTCTCTCAGCTTTCCCAAGTTTTACAGATCCCATGACTGCTTAAGAGTCCTGTTGGGCAAATTGTTAAGGACCTCCAGAGGTTTTGCAAGTTTAATTTCCATGGCAAAACAAGGATGTTTGCTTGTTATCTTCCAATTTAATTGTTGGCTCTTCCTAGCTCTGTGCTTGCATTGCATCCACAGCTGCTGTGTTTGCTGCAGTCCAAGGTGCCAAGTGCTGGCTCTGATAAACTGTCAGTGCTGCAGTGCTCTGAGATTCTGAAAGGCTGATATTTGTTCCGAATGCAAATTTGTACAAAACAGGTCTTATTCTCCTGAGCAAACTCTCCATATCTCCTCCCAGGCACATGCTCAGATGGTGCTTGGGGAAAGGAGGGATGTTTTGTGTGGAGCTTGCTAATTATGAAACAGATTTCATCAGCCATCTTTGCAAATTGGCCTTAAAATTACCAGAACCCCAAAGTAGCATTAAAACTGCCTCGTAACAGCAACAATGAATGAGCTTCAGAGCAGCAGGCAAGTGTGGAACACTCTGAGACCTGTGCAGTGTGTGGGGCTTTGTGGGAATCTGCTGCTAATAGTGGGGGTTTCCTCCATATCGCATCTCAAAAACAGAGATGATGGACAGGGGCTTGGAATTTTTGTGTAAGAGCCACGAAGCAATTTAAAGTGCCTCTATTTCAATCACAGTCTCTTTAGGACTTAGCTGAGAAAAGCCATCCTCCAGTTTATTCACAGTCCTGACATTCATGCAAAAAAAATTGCTCTGCATATTTCTGTTTTCTTTTAAAACATTAGTTCTTTCTAAATGGTCATGACCTGCCATGGAGAAGCTTCTTTGATGCTTTGTTGTAAAGTCAAAGTCTTCCTTTAGGCTTGAAACAGGCACAGACTGGTGCTCAGCTGTGCCATAGGCATGTAAGAATGTTGCTTTTATTCTGATTACCTTCCCTAAAAATAAAACCCAGTTATTTATTTAGTACAAAATGCTGCCCTATTTTTATAGCCAAAGATAAATTGCATTTCCAGAGGTTCTGTGAGTATCCCTACACAATACTCCAAGATTTGAAGGCAGGTGAGGAATTCCTGGGAATGAGGGGGCACAGCCCACGCCAAGGGCTGCAGGGGAGGTGTTCTGCTCCATGGTGCTGGGAACTGGAGACCACAGCAGCCTCGTCCCTACACAATACTCCACGATTTGAATGCAGGTGAGGAATGCCTGGGAATAAGGGAACACAGCCCACCCCAAACCATCCAAGGGCTGCAGGTGGAGGTGTTCTGCTCCATGGTGCTGGGAACTGGAGACCACAGCAGCCTCCTTTCCCTTCATTTAGGAGTATTTTTTTAGACAGTGTCTGCCTGGCTGTTATGGAGGGTCTCTCTGGATCCCAGCCCTTCCCTTTCTGAGCAGCAGGGACAACTGGGCTATTTCCAGGTTCTGTCAGTGGCTGAACAGTGCTAGTGCATGTTTTCTTCTCTTTGGTGCTGGAAGAGACCAGTGTGAATTGTCCTGACCCAGAAAGGGCAGCAGAGTGCTTGAGAGAGTAGAGTTTCTATTCAAGCTTAGACATAAACATCAGAACTTAGCTCTTTGGCACAGGGCCTTTTCCTGGGAGAAGGGTGATCTCTCCTTGGCTTTCCCCATTATCTTTTTTCAGACCAACTCCTGCTGGTTTCATCACAGGAAGGAGATGTCAGCAGTAATCCCTGGCCTTTCTGAACTTCTATTTAAAGAGCAGAGCTGCTTGGTCAGCCACCCTGCCCATCCTCTGTGCTGCCTGCCTCTGAACCTGGAATCAGGGATGAGCCAGGACAGTCCCACAGGCTTCCTCCTTGGCTGCTGTGGCTCTCCCACCTCCACTTTCTGTGGGATGTCCAAACCAGGCTGTGCATGGTTTGAATTTAGGTCTATTTTAGTATTGAAATTTAGAGTTATAATTTGCTTCTGTCTTCCAAGAACAGTAGATGTTTGCTACCAACTGCTTCCTGTCCATCAGAACAAAATGTTTTTTTAAGTAGGGATAGGGTGGAGTATTTTTTGTTGTTTTTTGGAGGTGCTGGTTTAAGCTATTTTTTTTTCCAGTATGTTTTTCAAGGAGATCATGTTCATTCGCTTGCTACATGTTGGGTTTTTGCTTTGAGGGGTGTGTGTGTCTCTTGAATTCCAGAACAAATATACAAAGTTTTAGCACTTTATGGTGTTTCAACCACCAGTAACTTCTTCAGTTAAACTGGAAACTGTACTCCTACTTGCAAAACTGTGTTTGCATAATATAGCTACACATGCAAAATTATGACTAATATGTGTGTGTATTCATGTGTATAAATATTTATATATGCATGCACACATATGATACAGGTATCATTAAGACTTCTTCCTCTGATTAGCATCAATTCACTCCCACTCCCTGAAAGTGGTAAATTTTTAATAAATGTGCTATTTCTATTGTCCTTTTGCTACAAAAATAGATAGAATACAGAACCAGGCAGATTATTTTCTCCAGGTTGTTTAACATAAACTTTACATAAAGAAAAAATATGTTAGGTTTTAAATTTTGTGTTTCATATTTATGTGCAACTCTTGAATTAGGTAGAACTTCACTTTATCTACTGAGATGCCCTTTCCCAAAGAGCTCTTGCAGAATGTTTCTCCAGTGCCCCTGTGTGAACTGGGCCAGGTGGGAAGAACAAAAATAACTCACTCTTAATTTTTTTTTCTTCTGTCTGGTCTATCCAGGTTGCATCCATTATCTGCCTCTTGGGGGAGTGGGAATGAATTGTGGGGCTCTCCTACTATTCACATCCCGACCTTCAGCACATTTCTGTGTCTCTAATGAAGTTTTGAGCTAATTTTCCTCTTGGGACTTCTTTCTCTTAGCTGTGTTCTGAGTTGCTGGATGCAAAAGGAGGGCAGGGCCTGACATCCACAGCTGGGCAGCTGCTCTGGATGTGAACATGTTCGGCTCTTCTGTTACACAAAAGAGGTTGAATAGGGTGCTTGCTTAATACATAGCATGAAAGTGCATTAGCAGTGTGCATTTGCAGCTTTGTCAAAGCAGGGATGAAAGAACTGGCAGGTCATCTGAACACACACGGTAAACGCTAAGGAAAAGCATTTAATCTAATTTTACCCATAATTCAGAATTGTCTGTGCTTGGAACAAGATGATAATTTTAAATAGGCATCAGCTCTCTTTTAGTGTGGATCTTCTCAATGCTCTTCCTTTTGTTCCTGGTTTTCTGGTGATTCTTCCACTGCAGACAGGGCAACTCCCCTGCTGCAGTTCAGTCACTGCAATGTGCTTTAGTCCTGTGTCCTGACTGAGTCCTCCCTGCCAGTCAGTGCAGGTAAAGGATCTCTGTGTGTCTCTGCCTGGGGATGAGCCACTCCTGAAATGGCACATTTAATTGATAAATTACTTTGGGAAAGGATTGCAAGGGTCCTGGCAAGGCAGGACTTGTAAAGAAAGAGGAAGGCAGCCCATCAGAGAGAAAGTGGATAAATAAAAGGGATCATGGTCTCCAAAGGGAGTGAATGAACAAGAGTCATTCCTGTCAGAGGCACAGCAAAAGGCACAGTGAGATCAGTGCTTACAGGCAGAAACAACGCTCACTTGGATTTAGAGACCTATTGAATTCTTCATTACTTCCAGCCTTTAAATCAAGACAGGATCAATTCATAAACTGGGATATGTGGACTTGATGCAGATGTCCCTAGCCAGTGTCTTTAACAATTTATGCCAGAGACAATTACTTTCCTCTGCCTCTAAAAAGTGTATTATAAAATTAAGGTCATTCCACAGGACAGGGGATTGCTGGTTTTTTTTTTATTTTTTAATTTTTCATCCCCTTCTGTGGTTAAGGCTCTGTTGTCTGTGAGCTCTAGTCCCTTCATGGGGAAGTAATTTGTGTTTTCCACTGCTCCTGTGTAATCTGACTGATTCTGCATGACCTGGCTAAGGGTGTCATGTCCTATTAGAGGAGTGCAGACCAAAATACAGTATCTTGGCTGTGGAAAAATTTCCTAATGTGATTTTGTCACTTTTCACAAATGGAATCACAAATTTTTGAGGAAAATGGAAAAGTGGCTAGGGATGGAGTGGGAAGGGAGGATATGTGACCATGACCTTTCAAACTGATGTGGATTGCTGATAGTTGAGGAAACAAAATAGCTTTTGTTATGGAATAAACCAAATATCCCAGGTTACAGCACAGTCCTTCATTGGAAGGCTGTTGATGTTGAGCAACTTTAAACTTCATTCTCCCCACCAGCAAAGCAAAATGCAGTCTGAGAAGCAACAGCAAAGTGTCTTGTGGGCAAAACTGATAGTCCAAGCTGGGAGTGGAGCAGAGAGGGCAGAGCTTCCTTCCCTCAGCACCTGCCAGAGGAACCTCCAGAGCAGGAAGGGTGTCTGGGGCTCCCAGCTGCCTGAGCCAGCCATGGCCAGTGGCTCTGGCTGGGTGGCTGGTTTGTTTTGTGCTCAGCAGTACAAGGCAGATGGGCAGGTTCCTATTTCAGCTTCTTTACCTCTTTTTGTTTCTTTCCCCTTCTCTGCAGTACGTGGTCATTCCAACTCGCCGTGCAACCGCAGTGGCCTTGCAGAGTTTCACTTCACACCTCCTGGGAGATGCTGGCAGTCCTTATCTCATTGGATTTGTAAGTGCTCACAGCAGGCTCTGGCAGGGTTTGCTCTTGTTTCCAAAGTGCTCATCTGAAATGCCAGGTTAGATCCTGCTGGGAAGGAAGGCCTGTGTTTGTCAGCAGAATGGGAAGTGCTGCAGAGCAGTGCCACTTGCTTTACCTGGTTGGGTTGTTGTGAGCTGCAGTTCAAGCCAGGGGGGACTGCTTGGGTATGGGAAATAAGCTACCACATCTTTTTAGCCTGAGGTGTTTCCAGCTCTGGAAAGAGAGAGTGTTCTTGCTGTGGTGTGGACATGGGGCCCATAGAAATTAGGTTGGAAGAGAGTCATGTGTGTGTTTAGCTGTTAAGTGACCTCAGAAACCAAATATCTTTATGGGCAGTAACACACAGCTGTACCTGCTTTGTGTGATAGTAAATCACAGAACCACAGAATATTCTGGGCTGGAAGGGACTGACAAGGATCATCCAGTCCAGCTCCTGGCCCTGCACAGACACACCAACAATCCCTCCCTGTGCCTGAGAGCATTGTCCAAATGCTCCTGGAGCTCTGGCAGCCTCGGGGCTGTGCCCATCCCTGGGGAGCCTGGGCAGTGCCCACCAGGGGTTTTTGTTAGAGTTCCTTCCTGGGGTGTTCACTTTGGGTTCCTTTCTGTGACTGCTCCAGTGGCTGGCCTTGGTCTGCCTGGGGATCTCCCTTCCTATGCCACCCTGATCCTACTGCAGAGCAGAACCAGAGACCCAGCTCCAAAATCTGGCATTCAGAGAACATTCACAGTTGCAATAAAAGGCCTGGGATATGTAATGAGGAAAAGAAATCTGGATATACTGGGGAAATGTCTTTTTCCTTCAGTGGAGTTTGATGGATGGAGTTTCAGAGATCACAGATCATTTATAAAATATGGCAGCTTCCACAGAAATCCCTAAGTGACCCTGCTCCTGGTGTGTTGAAAGTGCTGCTTCCCAGGGATGTAACTGGGATCTTCACTGGTCCCATCTCCTGAGAGACAGGACTTTGATGTGCTCCTCCAGCTCAGACACAGCTGCTGGGTGCTGTGGGGCTTTTTTATTTTTTACAACCATCATTGCTCATCTATTCATCCTGTAGACACCAGTGTGTGTAGCTACACATATTTATTTATATATGCTTAATTTTGTGAGTATATCTGTTTAAATATACATCAATGTTTACTTTTGAGTGGCAGTGCTATGGCTGCTCTGTAGCCTCTGAAGCACACAGGAAAAGGCAGATAGAGATAAGACTGAGAAGACCAAAGAAATGAGAAATCTCACAAGAGAATAAAAATGCACGATTTAGCTTAACTCTTTATTTACTTCAATGTTCTGGGTACCTGGGGAGAAACAATCTTATTTTAGAAGTTATTTGAAGGTGGCAAGAATAAAGGAATTGCAGGAGAGGCTGCTTCATGCAGGGCAGGTGATGGGAATGTGGGAGAGGACGAGGAGCCAGGCAGGGCAGGGCTGGGGCAGCCAGGCTGCCTCAGGTGACTCTGCTGCATGTTCATCCTTTTCCTTACAGAACAGGGATGTCCAGGAGGAATACCTAGGGCCCTGAATGATTGCAGTTATTCTTGAAAGTTGCCTGGGGCTCTTCAATGTCACAGATTAAAAATAAAAGGTCTTTGGTTGTAGAAATAATGTGCCTTGCCCTGCTGGTATTCAGAGATCAGGCAAGTTGTGAGTTACTTAAGGATTCTTGGCTGAAATATGTATAGCCCCAATTTAATAGTTGCATTAGGCTTTCTTTAGACTGGGAAAATATTTGTTATTATTTTGAATGATCCTTTTCTAATGCTGTAATTGTTGGGGCGTTGTGATTTGGGGGGAGGTGATGCAGGTCCAAGGCTCTGTGCAGAAGAGGAGGAGTGAAGCCCTCATGCCATGAAAGGAGCCAGCATCCCTTTGTGCAGCCTCTTTTCTGAGCTGGGCTGATTCATCCTCCCTCTGCTACCAGGACTGAAAGGTCAGCCACAGCTCCACATAACACAGGAAAACAAATACTATTTAAAGTGAAAGGATAGCCAACTTCTTAGCACCAGAGCTAAAACAAGCACTGAACCTGGGTGTTAAAAACCACAGGAAACGTCCAGCTGCAGTGCAGGATGGAGGAACCCCATGCAGCATTGAAACCACACCTGGGCAGGCTGCAGAAGGGGCTCAGATTCTGACCAGGATTTTCAAGGCAGTCTGTGAGGGCTGAGTAACCTGCTCCTGCTGGATTTAAGGGAAATTTGGGAACCTGATTCCCACAGTCCTTCTGGGAATCCCCACCCAAGGGCATCAGCTCCCACTGCTGTGACTCCAGACCCTTCACAAGGCAGACCAAGAGCAGGGGAAGGTTTTGAAGGAGAGCAGCAGAAGGCCCTGGAGGTGTCCAAGGAAGGATTGGATGTGGTCCACAGTGCTCTGGTCTGGTTTACAAGCTGGTATTCAATCACAGGTTGAACTTCGTCATCTCAGAGGTCTTTTCCAACCTTAATGACTCTGTGATTCTGTGAGCTGCAGTAACAGGCAGGCTCAGAATGGGTGAAACTCAACCTCCTGATCACTTGGGCTCACCTGGGATCTGCTGTGTCTTCCAACTGCTTACAGAATTCCCCTGGAGTTCCCTCACTAAATGATCAGTGCTTTGATCAAACATGGCTGGAATCCTACATGGTTTTGGTGAGTTTATAGTGAGATTCCCTCTAGAAATGCTCTTAATAAAGAACTGGGGACCCTTGTCCTTGTAGGACCGACCTGTGGCAGGCAGTTGTCTCTGCTGGATACCAATAAATGTGGTATTGATCTTAAAATCCCTGTGTGGAACACAGCAGGTGCTGATCAGCCACAGCCTCAGGTGTGCAATTGCTGCTGTGCTCTGTGATCTGTCCTGGAGCTCAAGGTCACACTCAGATTTTCTGTCACTTCACCCCATTCCAAATCTTGCACTGCAGCTCCTTAAACCACCCAAAGCAGCTAATACAAATTAGTGCTTAAAAGCTAAGTGGCAAGGAGCACATATATGTGCCTATTTTTCATGTCTCTTTAAATATTGATAACTTTTATTATGGTAAAAATGCTTAAGATTGACTTACAAAGGAGTTATGCAAATACAGCTTTAGGGTGGCAGCTGCAATTTGCATAAAGCTTTACTACATGGCAAGCTCTGGGATCATTTACTGTAAATCAGCACTGCCTGCTCATTTCCAAATAAGAATAGGCATTCCTGCAGAAGTTCAGTAGATGAGACAGCTGTTATTCCTAGAGAGCTGTAACTTTTTTCAGGATCTTTGTGATAACCAACCTGGTTAGCTTTTAAATAACTCCTTTTTAACACCTCCAGAGTACTCCACGCTTTATTCTTGAGGCAGCAGGTGAGAAATCTCACCTGCTCAGTGCATTGCACCCAAATATGTGTAGTACTTTTCTGTCTTTTACCACTCCCACTATACAGACAGGATTGTGGGAGCACAGAAGTGTTAAGAGAAATGCCCCAAATCTCACCATTAATTTGAGTATCAGATAAAGGTCTTTAACTGCTGCCCAGACAGCATTTCAGACTCAGAAGAGCAAGTGGAGGGAGGTGGCAACAGCATGTAAAATAGTTAACTCTTCTCAGGATGCATCACAACTCCAGCTCTTTGTATCACTAATTCTGGTTTGATCTAGGTTGCCCTTTAAAATAAAACAGTTGTAAGTCCATGTTCCTGTGTCCCTCTGTGCACAGGCATGAACCTGTTTTCCCTGCTCAGGGTTTACATCATCCTTCTTGTGTCACTTGTCTCCACTTCTGACTGCTCTTCTGCTTCTGGAAACCTGAATGCAGGCAAAAGCAGCAGCCTTTTATTTCAAGGCTGTGGCTTGGGATTTTTTCTTTCCTTCCTCCAAGTTTGTAATTTGTTGAGCACTTTGCTCTTCCACCCTTGCCTTGCCCGTGATGCCAGCAGGACCTGCTGCAGGCAGTGCCCTGTGTGCCAGGCAGGAGCTGTGTGGGCACACACTGTCCTCAGTGCCCTGCTGCTGGCTGCTCTCCTGTTTGCTGAAACTCCCTCTCATGTCCTCTGTGCAGCTGCTCAGCAGGTCTGAGGATGAAAACCAGTCTGTATCTCCTTGTCACCTGGCCACAGCAGCCTGTGAGAGGATGTTCTAAAGTGCCAGAGATAGCTTTCCTTCTCTGCACCTGTGGATGGGCTGACTCCTGCTCCCTGGACTGCTCTGATGGTGGCTCCCATCTTTCCTGCCCTCCTGGGCTGTTTCAGTTTCACTGGAGGGACACCACCTCCAGCCACTCCATGCCAGCTGGGCTGTGGGAGCCTTGGCACCCTTCCCTTTTCTCCCTTCCCCAGCTTTCTCTGAGCAGGTTGATAAACCTAATGAGCTATTTAAGCATCAATACTAATCACCTTCCTTTAGCAAGTAGTTAGCAGAGCACTGTTAATTAGCCCTGGTGCAGAGTATCAGGGCAAGCAGATCAGCATTTCATTAGGGCAAGGCAAGAAAACTGTAGTAAATGCAGTAATTAAGATAACTTTTTAATGAAAGTTATACCTGGAGGTGCAGATTTCACAGGGTCTTGGCCCAGTTTGAAAGAGTCTTTTTGTTGATTTGGTTTGAAGGTGTTTACCTCACCAACTATATCTGAATGGAAAGTAGTTCTCTGAGTAAAGACTTGCCTGCCTGAGAGAGCAGAATTCATGTATTATGGTTCAAAATTCATATTTTATGGTTTAAAATGCTATGGCTGCTTCAGAGTAGGACATGCTTACTCTGGATGGACACTTTCTCCAATTTAGTTTGCTTAGACTAAAACAGTCCACAGCCCACTGGGAGTCACATCCACTTCTGTCTGACTTAAAAACAGGGTATAGCAATAAAGTGGGTGGTTGGGATGTGGTGCTGCAGGCTGGTGCTCTGTCCCTGGGTGACCCGTGCAGCCATTCCTCCAACATGGCCCATTAGGTGCCTGCTGGGGGTTACACAGTCCTGCCCTCCTGCCAGAGCAGGGTGAGAGATGAGCTCAAGGTCAAAAAGGCAGTAATGTCCTGAAACAAAAACGTGCAAAATACTCTCCTGGCATCACTCTCTGTTTCAGGAGATATTCCACTGCTTTTGTGGGGCTGAGGATGGAACAGAGGTCTCTGTCTTGTTGCCTTTTGCAGCATGTTCTAATATAGTGTACATGAGTCTGTACAAGCAGCATATCCCATACCTGGTAGAGTTGGTAGATGAATTGTGATACACATTTATGGTTTTTTGTTGTTCTTTCTTTACCAAGTCCCAGCTGCCTGACAGGTGTGGTGAGACCCTGATGGCACCACTCCTCCTGCAGAGCTCCCTCCCCACGTTCATGTGTGACCCCACTGTGGTGGGTAGAAGGGAACTTGGCCCTGCTGGTCTGAACATCCACCGTGCTTGCCAGGGAAATGATGTGAGGGTGAGAACCTCCAGCCCCTCCTCCTTGTTACCTGTTTTTTCAAGCAGTAACATGAAGTTGAGGATTTCTCTAGTCCTGAGTAATTAAAAGCCTTTTTCACAGTGCACTGAAAAGCCAAAATCTTGACATAGCTGTCAGCTGCAAAAGAAGAGGAGCATTAACCACCTGGAGACCAGTTCTCATGGGATTGATCTCCTCATTGCAGCAAGCTAACAAGCTTCCCACTTCTGATGAGTCAGGAGCAGATAAAATTTAAGTCTGCCAATAAAACACTAAGTGACTTCCCATTTCTAAAATGCTCTGTACCCAGGGTTCACAGCCTGCTTTGGTGTTTTTTTTTGAGTTCTGTGCATCTGTCATGTTCATGACTGTGTTAGATGTGCAGGTTCTCAGTGTTTTTGTAGGTGAAAGTGTCTCATTAAAGCCCAGAAATCCAAAGCAGGTCATTGCTGCATTTGGGTACTTCAAGCTCTGTCTCATCTGCTTTGTCACTCCCCTGTGCACTGAAAACCTCCTTAAATAAATGTTTTCCTGAGCTACCAAGGATGCTGCATGCTCCCAAGATGGGCAGTTTTCGTGGTGCTGAGCACCTTTCAGAATGTGTCCAGATTCTCTTCAACTCAAGGAATCACTTTGCTTTTGTGGGATATGCAGGCAGGGAAGGGCCCATGCTGCCAGGAGGGGTGGGGACAGGGCTGCTGCTGCAGGTCCTGTGCCCCAGACCTGGTTCTGCATGGGACTGGGCACCCCCATCCCTACACATCACCTACCTGGGCCCTGTCATGGGACTTCCTTCACGTTCCCCATGGTATGAAGCATCTCCCTCTGGGATCAGAGAAAGCCAGTCTCAACTTAGAAAATCCCTGGCAGATCAGACCAGGGAGAAAGGCAGTGAATGACTTGAGGAAAAGAGACTTCAACCCTCTCCAGGGCAAATGGGGCAGATATTGCTCTGATGTACCAAGTCCATGTCCTGGCATAGCAAGCAGCATCCCTACTGAGAATCTTAATTTACTGTAGCCTTTTTCAAGGCAGCACCATGTATTTAATGCAGCTTGGTCATCCTGGGAGGGGGAAAATATAATTAAAAAAAAACAGGTTTACTTCCTCTTATTATAAAGTGTTCCTCATGCCATTTAGTACAGTGTAAATGCTTCTGCTCCCCCCGCCCCCCAGACCCAGCAAATTGTTTACTTTATAAAATCCCTCCTTTTTTCTTTCTCAGCTTCATTTGCATACATATTCCATTTTTTTAGAAAATTAAACCTTTCATATTCACACTGACTTCAGAGTGGGTGGATCTCAAACCATTGTGGGGTTACAGGGAATACTGTGTTAAGGAACTGTACTGAAACGATCAGCCAGGGAGAACCTGGCTTGTATCAAACCGGTAATCATGAAAATCAGATATTTGTGCCAGAAATACCCTTTTATGTAGCAGGATTTGTGCCCAAGTGGCAACATCAGAAATTTAGAGAAGCTAATTGCAGAGGAATTGAGATATTGACTCAGCAATAAGAGAGGAGGAAATGAAACAGTGATTTGAGAGATGTTGTTACCATTACACTGTGTAATTAATAAATCAGTTAATTTACCCACCCAGACTGTTCAGGAGAACAGAACATGGAATCCAGATGCATTCCTTGGGCTTCAGCCCACCTTGGCATCTGGGTGGCACCTTGGCATCTTGTCTCCATGCCTGTCCCCTGTTCCAAAGCACACACCACACTCTTCCCAAGAAAATAATGAAGTTTCTTTTGTTGCTCTGTTGTCTCCTGTCTCAGATGGAGACTCGGCTGGGGATTTGGGGCTGGGATGGAGCCCATTGCAGCTGCACTGCTGGTTCTCCAGGGAGCATGAGCTGTCTCCAGCTGGACTCCATCCCGGTGGCTGCCCCCAGCCTGGCACACACCGTGCTGTTCTGTGTGAAAGTGCCTCGAGCTGAGGTTTGTTCAGCAAAGTCATTCCTCTTGGTCCGAGCTCTGTGCTGCACAGCCAGGGAGGAGACCTGAACTTTCACAGCTTGGTATCAAAGACTTGTGATTAGACTGCAGAGCAGCAACAGGGCTTCCCTCTTGATTTCCCACCCCCACGTTCTGCATACATGTTTTGAAGCTTTTTGGCACCTCCCAGCTGGAGGAACAAAGGAAGGAATCCCACACATGACTCCGTGCTGCAGAGCTGGCACCGGCCACGCACAGCCCCCGCAGTTTGTTACTCATCTGAGAGAGAAGACACCAAAAATTATGCTTGATTGGGTCCTGCCAAATCACAGTTGGCCAGCTCAGGATGCTGTCATTACAAGGAAAACCCAAAATTGGCAGTACAGAGCAGGCCATTTGGCAAACGGTGTGTCATTCTTGGAGCCTAGGTCTGTAATTATGCCCTGTGTCCTCTTGAGAGGAGATGCCAAAGTTCCAGCCTTAGCAGGTGGTTTGGAACAAACTAACAGGGAGCAGTGAGTGCTAACAGCAAAAGTATATATGTGGACCCTGATAAAATGCTAGAGTTTAGAGATGAAGACACTGGGGAGCGAATTATATGGAACCTGGGTGAGGAAGCCCAGCAGACTTGGTGGAAAGAATTACACCTTGAAAGGGAGGAAAGGCATTTTTTTCTAAACTGTGCATTTACAGAAAGTGTTTGGTTAAAAGTGAAAAATACAGCAGATTTAATAATAACATGATTTGTTGCTATAAAAGGTCAACACAATGCATTAGAAGGGAAGGTGTGGGATGAACTGCATTGGGAGATTTATTTTTTGGAGACTTTACACTTTCAAAGCTGTTTTTTAGTCTAGAATGTCATGTCATCCATGGAGAAAGCCATCAGGAGCATATGCATGGCTTTTCATCCTCTGCTGCTGACTTACCATGTCAATTTGTCAAGTGATTTATTGTCTGGTCCTTTTAGAGAATAATTGTATCCATTCCCAAAAATGAAAAGTGGTTTAGAATGTCTAGATTTCTGTTTTAGAATATCCTCAATTCTGGCTATTGCAGCCTGACAGAGACATTGACTTGATGCCAAATTCTGGTGCATAATGAAGGATAAGGGAAATGTTTGGAATTAAGGTGTTTGGATACAAAAGGGAATTTATGACCAGCTGATGTCCCTGTCTCCTGGATGCAGAGCACATTCTGCTACTTTCCTGTGGGTGTATCCTTCGCACATTCAAGTCTTGTTGCTGTTTTTTAATAAATCTCTCCAACTAATGGTCACTTTATTTGCTTTGAATCTCACATGAGAATTACTTGTAACACTCTTGTTTTTCTTCATGTGTTTTACACTGTGAATAAAGTTCTTTTTGAGAGAACTAGAACTCTTCTATATCCAAACGCTGAAATTTTCTCCTCGTCCTTTCTAGAGCGAGGCATGAAACAGAGAAATCAAGCTAAAACCCTTCAATTCTTTTTGTAGTCACACTCTCCCAGTGTTGATTACTCCCCCTTATTTGAGGGGGTTCCATCTGTAGGACAGTCCTCAGCTCCAGCATGTGCAGTAGTGTCACTGGGCTGGCAGCTCCTCCTTTCCATCCCTCCCCAGGAGCCAGGCTGGGCTCTGAGAGGGGCATAAACACACTGAGACCCCAGTGCTCCAGTCTCCCTGCTAAAACACACCCAGGGACCTGCTCTTCTGAGTCCCCATGAGCATCCTCCTTCTGGGACCCTCTGTTGTGCTTGGCTCTGCTGAGGCATCTCCTCACACGCGTTTACCTTCCAGGTCACTGCAGAGTGTGAGTTGGTGATTTCTCCTGAATGTGGCAGTTCTTCTTTTCACTGTCAAGATTTAAGCCTTGAATGTCAGAACTTGCTTGTAGGTTGTGTTTGACTCCAGCTTTTCCATTCCCAGTGATGTGGCAGTTTTGAAGTTGCTGCACAAGCTTTGACTATTTCTGGAGTTGATTTGCGTGTGTGCACAGCAGTAGGATTTTATGTTGCAAATTCCCTGCAGTCTTTTGGTATAAATTAGTGTTTCTCCCCCAACAAAAGGTCATGGATAAAAACAGAGCTGGACATTTAAATACCCAATGCCTTGAGACCCACCCCAACTGCTGCTACCTCTCTGTTGGATTCACGGAGAGTAAAATTGTTTGCTGGGCAGTAAATATTAAAAGGTGGAAGTTTTAGCTACAGACATGCATTACATTTTAGTGAGTTCTAGCAAAAGCTTTTCATAACAAACTAAATAGTGCTGTTGCATGTCTCTTTTCCTTTGTGTAAATAATTTGTGTTTACTTTCATGTAATGATGCTTTTTGGTTGTCAGAAGGTGCAGATTGCCTTGATCCATAAATTTGGTGGTGTGCAGTGCCAGCACAGCCCCATGTCTGAGCCTGGGACAGAGCCATGTCTTGCACACAATTAAACTTCAAGCTTGGGGGGCTGGAAGAAGGAATGAGCCCCATACACCTCAGGCAGAGGCATAAAGCCCCCAAATTCAAATTCTGTTTCCTCAAATCAGATGGGATCTCTGTTTTTTTTTTTTTTGTTCTTTGGAAAACATTTCCCCTCTTTCCCACTCAGTACACAGAAATGGAATTTAATACCTCCCTTTGCTGAAGGGTCGATCAGGTGTGGGAGTAAGCAGGACTTGATAGGAATTGCAGAAGATTGATCACTCCCTCACCCCTGAGCAGCACCAGCATGGCCCTGCTGGCTCCCCAGGGTGTTTGGGCAGTACAGCAAGGCCAGACACCCACAGATGCTGTCACTGACACAGCCTGGGAGAACATGGAAAGGGCTGTGGGAGTAATATTAGATCAGGCCAGAAGAGTGACAGCAAGAGCAGAACCCCTGCCAAGCCTCAGAGCATAAATTGCCCAGGCTCCAGTGTGGAAGGCTGAAGGGTGTGAGGCACATTCAGCTTGCGCTGAACACACTGTTCCACTTTGAAGCTCACACGTTTGGTGGGTGGGTGTTTCAGGAATCGTGTTCCCTTCACTATCATGCTGTCTCTTTTTCATCTGAGTGACTCATTTTTTTGCCCCTCTCTCGTAGATCTCCGACCTGATACGCCAAAGCACAAAGGAGTCCCCAGTCTGGGAGTTCCTCAGCCTGGGCTACGCGCTCATGCTCTGCCCCTTCGTGGTTGTCCTGGGAGGGATGTTCTTCCTGGCCACAGCCCTCTTCTTCCTCAGTGACCGAGCTAAAGCTGAGCAACAGTGAGTAGCCTGGCCATTGCGAACGGGAGGCACCACAGCCTGTTTGCTCTCTTGAACGTTGTGCTTGTACTCTTCCCCTGGCTTTGGCCCTTCCAGCTAAAGGATGTTGGGTTGTGTGTTCAGAACCTGGGCTCAGCAGAGTGCATGAGGCTGCACGAAGCACAGGGGCTTGGGTCATGCTGGCTGGGCATCCTTTACACGCTTCTGCTCTGGTGGATCTCAGTTGTTGGCCACATGGCTCAGAGGGGAGCACAGGCCCCTCACACCCTTGCCTGAGCATGTCACAGCCCAGGCTGTCCATGGTGAGGGGCTGCTGGTGCTGGAACTGGTGGAGTGTGAGGTCAGGAGCAGGAGGTGCTCCCCAGAGCTTGGTGGTCAAGGCTGCACCTGCCCGCCTCCATCCCCAGAGCCCCACTCACCACCTCTGGCAGTCAAGAACATGAGGCAAGGAAGCAGCAAGCTGTGGTGGGAACATGTGCACTCAAGTGTTGCTGTGATAAAGAGTCTTTGCCAGTCCCTTCTTGCAGCCTCATGAAAAAAAAGCAACTGTTTTTCAGTAAAGAAACCGATTCGGATCATCTCACGGTTGGCAACTACAGTAATTCGGAAGACGCTTCCACATGACATACAAACTTCTGGGGTTAGTCTCTTTCTCATCATTGTTGAAAAATAAGAGTTACTATGTGTAATGTCATGCTGAATATGTGGGTAGGTAGTCTGGTGTTGGCTGTAAATTGCCTTTGCTTTTCCCCCACTGGAGCCTTGATTTACCTTAAGGAGAAGGGCCCTGGAATATCATTCTAGGTGTAGTAGAGGTAGAAGGAAAAAGAGGTGCTTGGAGTTGACATAAGTGTGTGAACAGTTTGGGTGATACTTTCTGGCTCACACTGTCTTATCAGATGGATGAAAGAGATTTAGAAGCAGTGCCACAGATGGTGCTGTGGCCCTGTATGTGCAGTTCCACCCTCCTTTTACTAACATTCATAAATACCAAAGAAAGGAGAAGTTCCTCTATAATGAGATGTTTAAACATTGTGGAAAAACAAGTCCTCATGTTATAAGGATGGGAAGTCCTACAGAGTTGAACTTCAGTGTGCCTTTGGGGATGTGATGTGTGTGCCTGGTTTGTTGTCTGCATACAAGGATCTTAAATGGCAGGAAGGGAAGTTGGAGATTAGGTGCTAGGAAGGTCTTCCTAAGAGAAAAAGAGGTAAATCCTACAGCAGATTATTTGGGTAAGGCATAAAAGCTGTCCCTTGTTGCTGATGGCCTCCCTGACATGGCATGAGGCAGGAGGGGGGGATCTGCTCTCCAGCTTATGGATCTGCTCTCCAGTCCTCTTTTGTGCTTGTGCTGTGCTTGTGCACATATGCTGTACATGCCAGTCCAGGCAGTGACCACCTGGAGACATGGCAAGATGAACATAAATTTCTGAGTGCTCAGGGTGGTTTTTTTGCTGCAAGGAGCCAAAAGTCCTACTTGGTGTCAGTGCAGATGAAACCCCCACTGTAGCATTTTCCTTTGCTCAGTGCTCACCTGATTATACGAAAGCTCCTGGGCTTGTCTTCCCTGTGTTCAGAGAGGAGAGTGCTCATTCCACTTCTAACTGTGGTGATTTGTGTCCCTTTGCATCATGTGTGCTGCCAGTGTGGCATGGTAACACCCCAGGTGCTGAAGGAGGATTCAGATAGTGAAGGGTTCCAGGTCACTCCCATTTTTTAGCATGTCAAGCCCACCTGGACCTTTATGCTGAGCAGGGCACTGTGGTATCCAGCTGTTCTCAGCTCAGTGGTGATCTCAAGGATCTTTTGGTTCACTCAGGAGGCACCACAGGTCACAGGCTGGTCACCAGCTGGGTGACTCTGCTTGGCTGCCAGCACTGGTGTGTCTTACACAGTTGTTTTGCCAAAGCCCCAGCTTTCACAGCAGTGTTAATGTGAGAGGGAAATCACATCCACACCTCTAATTGCTCCTACACAAATGGGATTATTCCTCTGTTGCTGTCTGCCCTTAGCAGTTTTGGTTGTACTCTATCCATGTCCAGAGCAACCAACCTTCCAAACAGCCACTGCTGCATTCTTAGAAGAAAAACATTCAGGTTTCAAACCTGGTTTTGTTCTCTTTCAGCATCGTTCCCTTTCCTGACTCACATCTGTTTATGAATTTTTTATTAGTCACTCACAGATATTTTGTGTTGCAAACTGGGGAGAACAAGTCTCATAAATAATGGTTAACAAAATAATTTCTCTCAAGTGACTCCTAGGAAGGGTACTCTTTCTGGGGTGTGCCCACTCCTACGTTAAAAATACATTGGCATCCTGCAGTGAGATTCCTGGAGTGCAGCTTCACTCAAGGTACTGAGAAGTGAGAGTGAAGTAAGAGAGAAATAAGGCTGGAGACTGTGGAGGGACCCTTGTGCAGCAGAGTCTGTGCTGTCAACCAGGTCCCATCTGCCCCCTCCTGCAGCTTCAGTGGCTCCTCAGAATTTATGGGGCAGGATTTGTTTGTTAGCATCTCCATGCTTGCCTGTGAGAGGAAAGGAACAGCATTTTGCTATTAGTGGATAAAAACCCCAGATCCACCACCCAGCTCCCACCTGTCCGGCCATCTGCACTTGGCATCACACACCTTTGGCAGAGGCTGTTTTCTGCCCGGCCAGTCCTCCCCTCCATCCTACCTATTACAGAGGAATTTCTATTTCAGGATGCCTTGTTTTCCCTGTGCAGTCAGTCCTGCTGCTCAGACAACGGGAGCTGGAAACTGGCTTTGCCAAAAGAAATCAATTAACCTGCGGGAACGGCGAGCGCCGGTGTCACACGCCAGAGATGAAAGCCATCCATCACTGCCAGGGGCAGGGCACAGGGCAGCTGCCACCACCCCTCCAGTGACCTAGCACGGAAGCAGAGAAGTGGAACACTGCTCTCACAGCCTGTGGAAGCTGAGCTGTCCCTGCTTTAGTTGCCACACTTCTGTGAAATGTCGTGCAGGGATTTATTGCTGGGATTTCTGAGTTTGTTTGTTTCTTTGTGTAACCATCTCTAGGCATTTGCTTAGAAATAATTTCTTCTTCCTGGCAGGGCAGATACCAGGATAGCAACTCTTTCCTGTAAAGCTTCCTCCAGTTTCCACCATGCTTCCTTTCAAAAAAAGAATTTCCAGGCTTTCACACTACTTTTATCATTGCCACAATTCCTGGCATATTTTGTACTTTTTTAGCACAGGAATTCCAGTCAACAAGGCTGCTCACAATACACAAATGAAAAAATTCTTTCCGTAGAAATTCTTTTTTTTCCAACACAATTCTTTTATTACCATTTTCCTTCTGCTTCAGAAGCCTGACATCTTAAAGAGGCTTTTAGAAAATGCAGTACTAGCAGAGAACAGGATAGCACATCACTCTGTGCTAATAATCCAATCATTTTGGGGACTAGTTCTGTAACACAAATTTAATCCCATCGTTCCAAAGTGATAAGAGAGAGAAAACAGTTAAGAATGGGTTCTGTAAGAGGTCTTAGGCACTAGCAATGATAAATACTTCAAGTAGTTTTTAAACCACTCAACTACAATTCCTTCTGTGATATCACTTGACTGTGTGGCATTTTTCCTGCTCTGCACCTCTGCAGAGGAGAGTTAAAGCAATTGTATTTTATTTTCAAACATCAGCACTCTGAACTGTAACTCTCTTACCTGCTTGGGGGATATTGGTGAGACCCCAGCCAGATTTTAGACTCCCTGGGAGACAATACAGTCTTGGATGGCAGAGGCCTCTGGAGGGGATGAGGAATCTGATCATTGCACTTTTATCCTCAAGCTCCATCACAGGTACCTGTGCAGCCCTGCCTGGGAGCCATTGCCAAGGCTGGGAGCAGCCCAGGTTCTTCAGTCAATGGAAGTAAAAGCCCAGCACTGCTGAGAGTTGTGTGGTTTGTGTTCATCCTCTTCCTTTTCACAGTGTGGAGCCCTGGGACAAACAAAGCTTCACCCTGGAGGGCTGCAGAAGAACAGCCCTCATTTGGTGCTTGCTAGAAGTATCAATAATTAGGAAAAATGTTTTATTCTTTTTTAATGAAAAGGAATTCAAAAAAGTCCCTTTCCCAAGCTGTGACAACTTTTGGGTGCCAGGGATATAAATCACCAGAATTCGTGTGTATCAGGGTCCTTTGCTGGGCAGTGAGTGCAGTGATCCTGCAGCCCTGTCCCCAGCCATGGCCACTCCCAGCTGCTGCTGAGGGAAAACCAAATTCATCTGGATCCTTCCTGAAAAATCACCCTGTGCAGGTGTGGGATACTCTACTCCTCAAAGGATTTTGTTGTTTTAATTTGGGGGTTTTTGTGGTTTTTTTTTTTTTGGTTTGTTTATTTTGTTTTGGTTTGGTTTTTTGGGGGTTTTTTTGTTTGTTTGTTTGGTTTGGTTTTTTGGGTTTTTTGTTTTGGGGGCTTTTTTGGTTTTTTGGGGTGTTTTTTGGTTCTTTTTTGTTGTTGTTATTGGTTTTTTGTTGTTGTTGGTTTTTTGTTTGTTTTGGTTTTTGTTTTTGTTGTTGTTGTTTTGGGGGGTTTTGTTTGGTTGGGGTTTTTTTGGGTTTTGGGGGGATTTTTTGTTTGGTGTTTTTTTGTTTGGTTAGTTGGTTTTTGTGCTATTTTTTTTTAAGTTTAATCCCTGGTTTTACACCTGAAAACATTAGATTTTCTGTTTTTTTTCCAGAGGTATAAAAAGATGCTTAGGATGGGTGTCCAAGTTTTGCACTGGCTCAGTCCCTCTCTGCATGGCAGAGGCTGATATTTCTGCCAAGGACACGGCAATGCAGATCAGGCAGCAGGATGCAACTGCAGTGTGGATCCTGGTGCAGCCAGAGCAGGAATAAACAGCTGCACTGCTGCAGCTCTTGAGAACAAAAGAATTCAAGTCTTTAACCAGTGACCACTCAGCACTTGAGAGCCTGCAAGCCTGAATCGTTCACCCCTTTGTTTCAATAATAAGAATCAGGTTATTTAAACAACTCAAGAAGGTATTTCTTTTCTCCTAAAATGAAAATTAAACATCTAATAAGAAAAAAAAAATTTACTCTTAACACCTTTGGTCTGATGTGGAAGCTCTTGCTGAGTAGAAGTGCTGGTGGATATTTCATTTTAAAAATGGTGTGTGTACAAACACTAGGGAAAAAATCCTCTTTACAGAGGAGGTAGCAAAATCCACAAAAAGAACCATCCCTAGTCCAGACACTTCTGCTGTCTTAAACATGGCACATCTTCAAATTGCATTACAGGAAAAATGAGAATAATCCATTTTCAGGCTCTTTCTTCTGCCTCCGATCAGGCTTATTTTTAGCCTTTTGCAGAACTGGATATAAAATTATCTCCCAGTTCTCCTATTGCAGCAATTTGAAAGTGTCTGACCTTATTTTTGCTTTGCAGATTCTATTATGTGGGACAGGGGCAGGACTCACAGAGCTGTCAAACCTCCCTTTCTGTCATTTTTCATGGGCAGCAGCTGGGGACAGAAAGGACCCACCAGGTGCCCTGATGCTGCTGCCAGCAAAACCCAGAGTCCCCTCCATTAACCATGTCCCAGGTATTGAAGTGGCAGCTGCCTGGTGCTGAGTGTGCTCCCTTCTGGTAGTTTGCATTGCCAAAAAGAACATTCCTTCTCTGAAATTGCTGGAGCTGTATCACAGAGGGTTTTATAGGATGCTGGACACTTGTTTTAGAGAGATGTGTCAGTGCTGCATTGAGGCAGAGTTTGGATTTGAGGATTTCAGGAGCTGTAAGTGGATTTTAACAGCTCCCAAAAAGGGATATTTGAGAACAGTTTGCTCACTGCTGATACTCAGCTGTTTATGGAGAGGAAGATCATTGCTTCATTTGTTTTGACTTTACAAAAGAACAATAATTAAACATTTTCTACAGTGGTAGAAACTCACAACTCTTTTTTTAGACCAGATAAGACATTGTTGGCCCTTGAAGCCACAAGAATTTACAGCAGAAAGCCTGGTTTAAATGCAGAGGATCTGTGGTGATGGAAGGAGAGAGGCCAGGAGTGAGTTTTGAGTATCTGAGAGTGGCATGATAAAAACTCACAGACTGCAGATGGAACAAGATTAGACTCTTAGATGGTTTATATGGAATCCGTGGTTGGAATACGAAGGGGAGAGGTGGTGAAAATGTAAGTGGTTCTATTATTGGTTGGAAAAGCTCCTTGTAGAGCTGTTGGTTTCTCTCCTGTTTACTGGCCATGTTTGTAACTCCATAAACAAGCAAAATCAAGAACGTAACAACTTGGAACTTGAATTTTAAGTGCTGGTTTGCTGCTGCAGTTGGGAGCTGCTGTCCTGCAGATGGAAAATGGTCTCATATGGAACAACTGCTGATTTGTGCAGCCAGCCTGTGGATTTCCTGCAGCTCAGGTAGGGAGGTGTCAAAGGCCAGTGTGGTTTCTCACAGGCAGTTTGAGCTCACTGTGGTGCTTACAGAGTGTTTGAAATGCTCTGTCAGAGTTCAGTGTTGGCAGCAGGAGCTTTGCTTTAGCCCAGGCAGAAGGATGGGGCAGCTGCTGCTGGCACAGCTCTGGGAACCCCTGGGCTGTGGGCAGAGCTCTGGGTTCTGCAAAACCCATTCCCCCCCAAGACTGACCTTCCCAGGTTCATCCCCTGTGCCAGAGAAAGAAAACAATATTCCTACACTATCCCTGGCTCTTAGTGCTCTCCCACAGCAAGAGTGGAACTTCTCCATGTGCCTTACGCTGTAGGAAAGCCAAAGCTCACTTTTCCAAGAGCTCCAGAGCAAGAACTACATGGGAGTCCTCCTGCTGTCTTGGCCACTGACTCTGCTGTGAGCCCCAGGAAGTCAGAAGCTGTCCCTAGAATCCTCATCAGCTGTAAAGCAGGACTGAAGGCACTTTCCCACAGTGTACAAGGGGCACTGAAATCATATGCTACCAGTGGACCCAGCATGTCAATTGGTGTTGGCATTGCAAAGGAGAATTCTTGGCATAGAGGGACTTTGCCATGCAGGAGGAGATTTTAAATTCTCACTGAGACAGATCCTTTGCTAAGGCTGCCCTGGCACAGAGAAAAAATCTGCTCAGATCCCACGCAGGTGACTGGAGCACTGAGCAGAAGGCAGCAGCCTTCCAAGCAAGAAACAATCTCTGACATAAGGAAATGGAAGAAATCATGAAAAATTCAGCCGTGCTGTTTCCTGATGTCAGAGCATTTTGCAAAGGTATTGGTTTTTCTGAGCAGCACTGAGCTCTCCCTGTGCAGCAGCCTGCAAGGCAGACACTGTGACTGTGGGTGTGTTAGAGCAATTTACTTGTGGTTGGGTCCTTGACCTGAGCCTGGCTTTAACCCCTCACAGCCACTCACTCCCTGTCCCACCAGTGCATTGGGAGAATTGGAAGGATAAGAGCTGGAAGACCTGTGGCTTGAGTACAGACAGTTCAATAGGGAAAGCAAAAGCTGCAGCACAAACACAGCAAAACAAACCAAGGAATTCACTCCCCACTTCCCATGGCAGGTGGGTGTTCCGCCATCCCCCAGGAGAGCAGACCCCCTTTACACAGAACTTAAATGAAGGACAAGCACCTTCACTCCAAACATGCTCCCTTCCACCTCCTTCCCCCACTTTATATACTGAGCACAGTGTCATAAGGTGTGGAATATGGGTTTGGGTCTCCTGTCCTGGCTCTGTCCCCTCCCATGGACACCCAGTTCCTCACCAGCATCACAGGACAAGGAGCAGGGCAGGAGCAGGAGGCCTTGGCTCCATCCTCAGGAATAACAAAAACATCTCTCTTATCACCCATGTTCAGCACAAACCCAAACCCAATTGAGACACTGAGAAGAAAATTCAATTGAATCTACTCCAGCCAAACCCAGCACAGCCTGAATGGCATCTTTCAGAGAAACAGGAACAACTGTTGGAGTATTACCTCCAGTGCTCCAGTAAGGAGAGTCTTAAGTGCTCTGGCTTGGTCATTCCCAAAGTTTCTGCCAGACCACTACAAGCCACGTGGGGATTGCCAGGACTGTTACAGTGGAGTGAAATGGATGGATGCTTCCTTGAGGCCTCCAGGCCATGTTGGACAGGGCTTGGAGCAACCTGGTCCACTAGAATGTGTCCCTGCCCTTGGCAAGGGGTTGGAATGGGATGGTCTTCAAGGTCCCTTCCAACCCAACCCTTCCATGGTTCTGTTTTTTCCCACACCTGGTAGCTCAGAGGTTGGTGAAAAGAGCTGTAGCATGAGGCAGTTATTTTGGAGGATAAGATGTTCTTAATCAAGTGCCATCAGGAAGTTCTACAGGATTTTCTATTTTAAGATTTAATTCGTTCTTATCTGCTTTTTATGTCATGTTTTCTCCCCCTTGCCATCCAATCATTCAATCAGAAGTGAGGCACTCCACTGCCTCTTTTCTCCATTATTTCAGAGGACATAATTGTATGTTGTTACACACGTCTTCCGTGGCACTAAAACCCTCCACCACTGAGCCCATCAATATCTGGCAGAATTATACTCACTGAGAGACTCAGGCACAGAGTTTCAAGATCCACATTTTCACAGACTTTCGAAGTCTGTTGCAGAGTACCCCCACAGACTGGTGAGCTCTGGAGTTCATTTCCATCCAGGTCCTTGGGACCCTGATTGAGGCTGTAAACTGCTCATCTTCACATCTGTTCTGCTGCAGCTGCCTGGGAAAATAGCAGGAAAGGTTATTGATTTTTCCTTTATGCCAGTTTTCTCCTCAGTAAAGATGTGTGAAAGAGGAAAAAGTGAAGCTGACCCATGTTTCTGGCTCTGGAGACAAATCTGCACCTGGATTAAATGAACAGATGGAAAATACTCGCAGTCTGCAGCTTTAAGGGGCTGAACCAAATAGAGGAGAAAACATATTTACTGTACATGATTATCATATTTTGTTTGCTAAACCCACTCATATGCAGGAAGAAAAGGGGATTTGAGCCAGTTCATTTCTTCAGTGCAGCTGGAGGAGCCCCTGTCCCCACCAGAGAGCTGTGACACCACAGTGACAGAGCAGTGCAGAGGGAAGGGCAGCTGTGCAGGAGAGCTGGGCACAGCCAGCCCCTGTGTGAGCCCTGGGAATGAGAGCACAGCCAGGCAGCAGCCACAGTGAGCACTATTCCTGCTCCAAAGCAAACTCCTCCTGTGCCAGATTATTGCCTGAATTTTGTTAGAGTTCTCTTAGCATCCTTTTCCTCCAGCAAACTGACCTCAGCTCCATCAGCAGCCCGTTCCTGCAGGCTGGATAACCTGTCAGATGCATCAGGAAGCTCAGTGCTTGGACTATTTTTAACAGGGCCATCCTGTCCTTGTGCCACTCACTGGGAGCTCCAGGCTGATGTATCACTGTTGCTCTCCTTCCCTGTCAGTCACTGTTTCCAGCTGCAGCCTGCTTGGAGTCTGAAGTTCTGCAGGAATTCATGTTGTCAATCACGTCTTGTCCCAGAATTCCTGACTTCACCATCAAAACACCTTGAGGTCAGTCAGAGCAGGAGCTGCTCTCTGGGAGCAGTCCTTGGTTCTGCTGTTCTTGCTGAAGGTAACAGGTCAGAGTGAGGGTTAATGTTCTGCAGCCTCTTTTGAGGAGGAGGTGGAGGCTGTGGCAGCTTGTTCAGCATCCCAGGAGAACTGCTGTGGGACCAAAGCCATCTCCTTCCAGCTGCAGGTGAAAATGGGAACTGTGCTTAGCTACTGCAGGGCAGCAATGGCTAACCCAGCTACCTGCTGCACCTTTACCAAAAACTCTGTCATGAAGGGCATGGAGGGTGCTGGAACTGGAGAGTCCAGCCTGCTGGCTTTGCTCCTCCTGACGTGTCTGCTGAAAAGGTGGTGCAGGACTGGCACCAGTGTTTGCACTCAGGGTGTGGCAGAGTCCAGCTGAGAGATCTCTGGTTTGTTTTGGGTTCTGCAGTGAGCAAAATAGTGAAAGAACAGCTGTGGCTTTGATTTGTAACAGGGGCTGCTCCAGCTTTCCTACCCCATAACTCTTTCAGCAGTTATGGATTATGTGTTAATTCTGCAGGAATTAGTCATAACAGCAGCATCAGTGCAAGTCCCTTCCTGTGTTCATGGATCAGTTGATGAAATTCACTCTTACAGCAGTTGTGGAGCTACAAGTGACCATCCTTAGCCTCTGTTTTCCTTGTCCAGTCTCAGGCAGCAACATCAGCTCTGAATGCTGCTGTTTCAGTAGCTGGAATTTCAGATTGCTGCATCTGGCTGGGCTGCTCATCATCCCTGAGGCACAGGTGGAGGGTGATGTTGCTCTGATGAAAAAAACACCCTTTAACTGGCTGTATTTGAAAATAGATTTGTTTTTCATAGATTAGGGCCATAAAGTCTCCTTACCTTTCAAGGATGTCTGGCTATGAAATTTTCATCACCTAAAATTTCAGGTTTCAGTGTGTTTACAAGACCTTTTGGAGATGTTTTTGACCTCCCAGCATCTGAGGAAGTTCAGACAGGAGGAATCTGCTGGGGGCTGCCATTAGAGACTGATCCCCCTGTGTCCCTTCCTAAAGCACTGCTTCAAACAGGCACTTGATGGCACGCTGCAGTAGAAACACACAGTTCTCTCCACTGAAATTAAGGACAAGGATCCTTAATCACTGGCAGGAATTGCTGCTAAATCCAGTGGTCCAGCTGCCCCTGTAGCCCCTGTACTTCTGTCTGCTGAATGAGGTCCAGCTCAACAACTCAGTACTAAAAAACTCCTGCTCAATAACTCAAAAACTGATTTATTTTCAGACTAGAAGGACCCTACTGGAGCATTTTATTGTTGGTTGTAAAAATTAAGTGATGTTAAGTACAGCAGGTTGTAAAAACCAGGACAACATTTCCTAATGTGCTTCTCAGATACAGAAGCCAGAGTCTGGCTTGTTTGGATAGCAAGAAAACTGGGCTTTGGGAAAGCTGCAGGATACTGAAATACAGGTGGTGCTTAACTTAGGCATGAAACTTGACATGAACCAGGCTGGCAGCATTCCCAAAAGCTTTCTGGAAGCACAGCCTCTCTTGGAGCCTTGGGCACAGCAGTGCTCCACACACTGAGGTGTGTCCTCCTTCCTGGCATGCTGCTCCTGGCTGGGGCTTGGGGACAGAGGTGACACATGCCTGGGGCTCAGCAGGAGCTCAGGGCACACACATCCCAGCAGTGCTCCTCACAGCTGGGGCAGCTTCTCCCCTTGCTGCCCAGGCTGCAGCAGAGGTTCTTGCACTGGATGTAGGCAGCAGGAATCTTTTCAAATCCCTGGGAGTGCCCAGCAGTGCTGGCTGCACTACAACCTGTAATCTCCATTAGCTGCTGCCTGGGCACCAGCAGGGCTGGAAGGGACAGAGCATCTGGAGAAAAATCCTGCCCAGCTCCTGAAATAGAGCATAGCTGACCTGTAAAAGATCCTGGCCAGTCATCTGTTATCTTCAATTGGCTGTCTTGTCCTCATGCAGGTCTCTAACCGGCCGAGGTGCAGTGAAATTAGATCCATTTTACATAGCATAAATATTTAACAGCTCTAGAACATGTAGTTTAATATTAAACAGACAGTCTTATAAATACTTCAGAATTATAGATGCTGTCACAGTACTTGGAAATGACTTGATAGGATCTAGGAGAAATATTTAGGTTTGACAGGAGAGGAAGTGATGGAGTTAGAGAAATCAGCCACATTTTTAACTGCTAGAGGAGTCCGTAAAAAAAAACCCCAAAAATGTTGTACAGCTTCTGTTCTTGAAAGGCAATTTGGGTGAGTTTCCTCCTCCAGAAATAACAGACGGTTCCCACCCTGCTCTCTTCAAGTAATGAAAACATTCACAATCTTAAAAAAACACTGCAGAACAAACAGAACAATTTAGGAGCCAATGTTCAGTGATCCATTCAGTGTGGGATTATCGTTATTAGAATGGCAAGTGGTCCTTAATGAGGGATTTAGATGCTCTTGAGCTTTGTTATTTTAAGCCCATGTACTACGTTTTGCCACCTAAGAGGGTTTAAAATTTATTATTTGTAGATTTGCTTTTAAAAAAGTAAACAAAATCCCACCTGACCCATAAGCTGAGCCCCAGTGCCACTGGTTGTGGCAGTGACTGGTGTCTGCAGCACAGGGCTTCAGAGGGACTGAGGAGGCACTGTCCCAAATTTGGGAACTGTTTCAGTTCTCTCTCCTGTCCACCAGCTTCCTGTGTGATCCCTGAAAGTCATTTCTCTCCCCAGCAGGTTCACAAGTCGTGTGCAGTCTGATTTCCCATCCAGTCTTTGAAAAGCATTTCAGGATTAGCCCCTCCAGGCCTCTGTTCCCATCTGTGAAACAGAGATAAAGCAGAACTCGAGAGAAATATGTTAAAATAAAAGGGTGGTACATTTTATCCCATAGGAGGCTGAACTGTTAAACAAGCAGGAAAGTTGTGTCTATTTCCAGTTGTGTCAGCAATGCAGGTCCACCCTAAAGTCATGGCAAAACTAACTTTGTACAGATTCTGTGTCCTCTGAGACAGTGGAATGATGTGGCAAGGCATAGGACTTCCAAACATTATGGCTCACTCAAACCTCTGGAGTTTCAGTGTTCTCTGGTAGTTTTGTGGCATTCCATAGCTTGCTTCCTGCTTTTGAAGTTGGCAGTAGCTTTCCCAGGTAGTTTTCTCTGATGTATTCTGCACAATTGCAGTGTTCAGTACAATGTGATTTCCAGTGCAGTGAGGTTACCAAGAATGGGACTTGTAAGAAGAAACTTGGGTCAGCTCTTCCATCAGAAATATTTCAGTTTATAGCCTGGAGAGGCAGAAAAAGCACAGAGGCTTCTCTGCACCTTGGAGACCTGAGGGGTTGGTGTGAAGCTGAGAGCTGTGGGCTGAACTGGACCAATTCCTGATGCAGAGATTTCTTGGAAGATGCCCCCTGAGTACTGCTGAATTTTTATCCTGGAACATGTTTGAATCCATTTCAGTGGAAAACGGTGCTCTGGGTCAGGTTCAAAGTGTGGTGAAGAGCCACAACTAAGTTTTAATGTGTCCAAAGGAGTGTGACATTTCCTGAGAATTTGTCACCTGGCAGGGCCTCGGGTCTGTGATGCTCCCTGTGCACCTGTCCCATGGTTGCACTGATGCAGAGAGAAGCTGCTGTGACAGCAGATTTACAAACCACTGCTGGGGCACTTTGGTTCTTCCTTTGAAACAGAGAAAGCAGGTGGTTTCTTTCTTTGCAATGGGCGTCTGCTAAGGAAGGCAGGAGCCTCCCTTGGGATGGAAAACGTAACCCCTTCCCTCCAAATTATTATAACTTTGAATTAAGGGGCTTTTAGGCAAAAGTCTGGGAAATGACAGTATTTTTGCTAGAAGATGTGTGTATAACAAGGCAAACAAGCAAACAGCAGCAGCACAAGGCCAGCCCCAGCCGTGTCCCTGCAGAGGGGAGGGGGCTCAGGGGTGCTGGGTCTCCCTGGGCACCCCAGCAGATGGTGAAGGACCTTTGGTGCTTTGGTGTTGGTGAGGTCCCAGTTCCATGGCTGCCCTCACAAGCAGGGGCTCACCCACGGCAGAGGAAGCAGGACCAGGCTGGGCTCCAGTGATGGCAGCAGCTCCCCCATCCTCCTCCTCCAAAGAGCACAAGAGCCAGCAGCTGCCCCAGCCCCTTTGGTTTTTTTCCCCAGCCCAACTCTTCCAGTATCTCTGCCTTCCCCAGAGAAACCCCCAGGTAAAAAGAGAGAGCAGCCAGCTGGACCCCTCCCCTGAGCTGTGGCCACTTCTTTTGCCTCTCTTAAGTAGCTGGTCATTATTGTCTCCTAGCAACACATATAGCAGAAAATTCTTTTAGAGAAATAAACAAAAAGTCCTAAACCCCAACACCCGCCCAGCCGACCTCCACTGGTAGGTGGAGACTCTCCCTTTGTAACTCAGATTTGTTTATGCTGTGCTGCCCTTGGTGAAGCACTCACACATCAGGGCAGGTGTGTGGTGTGCTGGGGCTTCCCAGGGATGTAAGAATCCAGGAGTTCCCACTGGGGTCAGTGAGCACCTGGGCTGGAAAGCAAGTCCAAAGGTCTCAGAGTGTGAGGGTGTCACCTCTGACAGCTCACAGGGCCCTGCTGTGTGTGCCCCTGTCAAAGGCACTCGCTCCTGTCCCTGGGCAGTAAGAACTGAGTGGGAGGGGACAGGAGAGGAGTTGCTGCTGAGGAAGGTGGGATTTTCCAGCATGTACTGCAAGGACAAGCAGCAGGGGCAGGGGATGGACTTGGCAGGGATATTGCTGCTGTCCCTGGGTCCCTCAGAGCAGACAGGAGCTATCCCCTCGCTGTCCCCATCCCAGGAGCTGCAGGACAGCTCCTGCCTGGTGACACAGCCCTCCCTGCCACACGCTGCCCGTCACCCAGGAGCAGTGCCTGGAACACCAGCAGGTCTTCAGGAGCTGCAAACTGAAAGGCAACTCACTTTTTCTTAATTTTTATCAGTGATGACTGTTTACATTTGTGCTCAGGCTCAAGGACACCAAGAGCCACTGCACAACCTTGTCCTGGCTTAGGGAAATGGTAGCTACCTGGATGCCTTTGGGATCTTCCCAAATCCTTGTCAATTAGTGCCAGCAATGTTATTTGGCATGTTCCAGCCATTGTCAGCATTGCTGTCAGGCACCCTGTGTGACAAGATTTCAGCTTTATACCATTGTGCAGGACAGTTTTTAATGTCCCACTTCTTCAGGCACTGTTAAGCAACCAAAACCTGGATTTACCAGGCTGGTATGTTATTAGGAATGCATTTCTTTGCTAATTGCAGCTCTCACACAACACTTTTGTTTTCTCTTCCCCAGGGTGAACCAGCTTGTGATGCCACCAGCCTCTGTGAAAGTCTGAGATGGTGAGTGACCCAAACCAGCTGCAGGTTTCAAGCTACAGCTCTGCTCCAAACCCCTGTCAGCCCATTTCTTTCCTTATGAATTGCAGGGAAGTTTCCTTGGCAGCTCTGGTTTGCACCTTTGCCACCCTCAGTCCAAAGCAGAGCAAATCAAGGACAGGGAAACCAGGGGTCAACTCAAGTGTCCTTTGTGGTACTGAGTTGCTTCCAGAACCTGCTGTTCCCTTCTTTGAGCAGAAAAGCCCATGTTACCCATTCCCCTTGACCAGTGTGACTGTCCCAGGCCAGAACTGAAAACCTTCTGGTGTTCACAAAACCTGCTGCTGCCCTGCTCTGGGTCAGACATGGGCTGCTACCAAACCACCATTTCTGGCATAGTCCAGATTTTCTGCACAAAGTGTTTCCTGGCAGCACCTGACCCTGCATTGTTGCTGGACTGTCCCCTCTGAGCCCTCCATCCAGGGCGACTCCTCTGAGCCAGAGGGACCAGGGGCTGTCCCCTTCCTGCTGCCCCCCTGTCCCTTGTGCTCATGCTGCCCTTATCACTCCCCCTCAGCCACAGTGCTGCTGCTGGAGCTGCCACAAGTGATAAACACTTCCCAGCATTTCACTGGAGCCAAAATTAATTAAAGCAAGTTTTTGAAGAGGAGATTTCTTTCCCATAAATTAAATGCATTGAAAGACTAATCAGAAAATCAGAACTCAATAAGACACTTCAGAATGGCCTTTTGAGGGAAAAGATTTCAGGCAATCTCTAGCACAGCAGATGTGTTATTTCCACAGAGGGGAGAGGATTTGGGCACAGGGCTGCCTGGAGTGTGCAGGCTCTGGGCTGGATGTGTATTCACACAGTATTGTTTAACAGTAGCTTCTAGATAAAGTTGGAGGGTTTTTTTAAAGAGTGCCATCAACAAAACTGGGAGGAAATCCTTGGTGCTGTTGCTGAAACTTGACTTATAAACCAGTGACTTATAAACCACACTGCCTGTGTCCTGGGCACACCAAGGTTTTTCACTGCACTTTCATCTTTTTTGGTCAAGTTTTATACAGCTTGAAAGACCAGGGCACCATCATAGGGGAATTTTTCTGTAATGCAGCAGCCACTAATTTTTAAGGTCGGGGGCACTTTCCTGTATAACAGGGAGCACAGACCCTCTCACAGGAAATCCTGTAGTGAGAGAACTGCTTATCCTTGCCCCATTATCTAGGAAAGCAGTTGGCCTAGAGAGGCCACACAGTGGTGCCTCAGCAGGGAGGAGAGGTGCTGACATGCTCCTTAGAGCCAGCATGGGCCACCAGCAGTGCCTGCTCTGCCGTGTCTGCAGCATACTGAGCTGGGCTCTGCTGGGCTGCACCTGAGCTGGGCTCTCCAGGGGACAGCTGTTCCTAAAATGACAATTCAAGGCACAAGGCAGCCCCTCCTTAGTGAACTGAGGGGGTCAAAAGCAGTCTACAAGGCTGGAGCCTGTGGTGTGCTGAGCTGCCTCAGCCCACAGCAGGAGCAGCTGTGCCTGCACATCTGCCCTCCAGGGCTGCAGGGGAGCTCCAGCTGCTGCTCCCCCCTGAGCAGGCTGGGCCAGGGTCACAGGGCCTTTGTGCCCATTCCAAAAGGCTTCAGCACATCCCTCCATGGGCAGGCTTGGCCAAGCCCCTGCTTGCACAGACACCAGGGGTCTCTTAGCTGGCCCCACCACCCCGGGGCTGGGCTGCACCATCAGCAATCCATAGCTGGAGCTTGCCAGTGACCCCCTTCTGTTCCTGTTTGCAGCTGCCAGTGCAGGCAAGGACGCGTGGACTCCTGCTCCCACCTCACCAGTCTCCATCTGGAGCCCTTCTGTGCTGGGTACCAGTGGATCCTTCAGCTCCACATCACAGAGGGGTCTGCACACCAAACCCATCCCTCGCTCCAGCCTGCAGGGTCAGGCACAGGAGATGAGCAGGGCAGCTGGGAACGTGGCAACTTCTGGAACTGAGGACATTCACGGGGTCCCCTGAGCATGGAAACCAACTGTCCATGGACCCAGGGAAAGCTGCCCAAGTGAGCAACTGTAGATTGTGTAAATGGTTTTAGTTGTAGCCAGTGAAGTCCACGTTGTTTGTAGGGCAGCTGGTGTCCTATGGAATGCTGCTGCTCTGCCAGCACTCCCACTCCCACAGACTGCACTAGTTGAGGACCTGTTCTGTACATCACCTTTTCTTTGACACTGAAGGCTTGATTCAGATTATTATTTTTTATTTAAATATGTTGTAAGATGCTTTATCTCTGCTGGAGACATTAGATGAGATATATATATAAATATACTTAGATAAATTTTTTATTTAAACATCTGAAATCTGGAGCTGCCTGTGCAACCACAGCAGACAAGAATAACGTCCACAGCTCTCCTCCTCTCAGTGCCCTGGTGCCAGGGCACTGGAAAACTTCCAGTGGCTGACCTACCTGTCACTGACACTGAGCAGTGGGACAGAGGAGAGAGTTTCACTGCACTGGGTATGCTGGTGGTTGTCACAGAAGGGCCCAGAAGAACGTTGGACAGAAATCCCTACAGGCTCTAGAGTTTTCCATATGCTAAATTCAGCCTTCCTAGGAGGTTCACAGGCTTTTCAAATACCAAATTCCACCTGGCTGAATGGCTGCACCTTGGGCCTGGGAGTGCAGTGCTGCTGTGCCAGTGACCTCATGCTTTGTTTACATGATTCCATATCACTCAGACTGTCAGTGCTGATTCTCCTGCCAACATCCCAGAGCAGGGGGCTGACACTGCCTTCAGAGCAGTGCCTGGCTTCCTGCACACCCAGCCTGGCCTGCCACTAGGGTGTATTGTACCTGTACAAAGGTGCCTTGGAGAGCTTTCAGACAAGGCCAGTGCCTGAGCTGGGTTAGACTCAAATGCAGAACATGTCATGGAGCCATTCCACTGGAGTCCTGTGTCCTGGACCTGGCTCCACAAGCCACACTGGTGCTGTGGCAGCTGGATGGGGAAGGAAGGGGAGCACAGGTCCTGAAGGAAACCAGGCTGGCACATGAAGGGCACTGCCACAGGGAGGGCAGTGGCTCAGCAGGCCCCTTCCCTCTGTTCTGAGCCCCCTCACAGTTCAGATCCCCCCTCCAGTTCAGCACAGCTCGGGCAGGTGCCAGCACCTCGTTCTTGTGCTCATGGCTCACAAGTGACTGCACTTGGGGTCCAAGGAGGACTAAATCAGCTCAGGAAATGTCAGAGCAGGATTAGATGTGAGTTAAGGCTGGAGCTGCTGTCCTGCTTGTGCAGATTTCTCAGATTTCTGAGGCACAGCAAGGTACTGTTAGTAAATCTGGGTTTATCTCCCATTCCCTGCCAGGATGTGCTGGGACCTACAGCACAGCCCTGCAGCAGAGATGGCTCTAATTCCAGGTGCTCACCCCATGGCAAGTCCCTGCCCAGCTGGGGATTCCTAGAATCCTCCTCCCAGACCTCACAGGACTCCTCTGCAGGGGTTTTGTCACCTGAAATTCCTTAACAATAGCTCTAAAGAGCCAGAAGTGTTCCTCTAGTGCCTGAGCAAGCAGGTGCTAGAAATAACAAAGCAAAGCAAATCCAACAATGCTGCACTTCCTACCTCGTGCCACTATTTACACTCGAGGGGAAACACAGCAGCTGTGGTCTGGGAGCCAAACACTTGGCTTTAAAGGCACATGAATTTCTGATTCCCATTAAGAAATTCCTTTTTAAGCTGTTTAAAAGGAAACAAAAAGCAACCCAACAATCAGTCATTTCATCTCAGAGACCAAAGAAGATTAACCACATTTTCTAAATTGCTTTTCTGATAGGCTCTCTGTTGTAGCATTTATTGTCAACAAAATGGAACATTTCTCTTAAGGTTCAGAGATTAGGAATTCTCCTTAAACTTAATTCTCAGGAGTCAGCAGTGAAAAGGGAACTGAAGTGTTCTGCAATCCTTGTTTGTGACAGGCTCCAGTCCCTGTCAGAGCTGTGCTGGTTTTATCCTTTGTGCACATGAAGGAAATAACTGTGGGTTCTGTTTGAACAAGGACAGAGGGAAGGGAGCAAACAAAGGAGTGAGAATGAGCCCTGCCTTCACCAAGGGATCCCTGAATCCCTGCTCCCACATGTTCCAGGCTAAGAGAGGGAGGCTCAGGCTTCTTCAGATCCTTCAGATTCAGCAGGGGCTGTGCAAGTGTCCAGAGGCACCAGGGAGGCTCCAGCTGCCCCTCAGTTAATCACCAGGCTTTTCTCCTGCTCCACTTCATAAAGGGGATATTTTAGAGCATTAACTCCCCCAGCTGATCCTGCACTGGCAGTTTGTACACAGTGGGAAACTGAGGCAATGGGACCTGGCCCAGAGGCACAAGAATGGCCCAGAAGGCAGCAAGCTGCCATCCCCAGGGGCTCCCAGAGCAGGTCTGGGGGGCCCCGGGAGCCTCTCCCCTCACAGTCAGGGTGACTGAACCCCTGAAAGGTCTGGCTGTGCTCTGGGAAGCAGAGTTCTTCCAAGCTCCACCCCAAATGCTTGTTCTCTTCTCCATTGGCTTTATTGTCTGGCAAACCAGCACTTATAATCACTTTTACTACGTGATGTATGGGAGTATTAGTATATTTTCTTGTTATACAAGGGAGAAGTATAAAATAGTTTTCTGATTTCTTTCAGAAGCAAATGACTATTTTATTTTTTAAGAGCAATTGATTGTGAATCTCAGAGTATAAAAAAAGAAAAGATAAGCCAAATATATACCTTTATGTAAATTAAGAAATAAAAGTATTTAAAATGTACCCCCTGGCTCCTTTCCTTGTGTCACCTCTTGGCTGTGCACTCCTGTGGCTGCTGCCTGCAGGGCTGGTCCCTGGGATGAGGATGCTCCAAGCTCCAGCAGCCACAGGGCTGCCAAGAACTTCCCTGGACACCAGCCTGCCTGGCCTTCGTGGAGAAGTAACACCAGGAGCAGGGAGGGTGGTGGATTCCAGCCTCCTGTGCAGCTCCCAGAGCTGGAGCCAGCCAGGAGCAGAGCTGGGGAAGGAGTCAGTGTGGGCCTGCAGAGGTGGGGCCCTGCTCCAGCCCCATTCAGCCCCTCACAGCACAGCTGAGCTGGGGGGTGTGGGAGGGATGGCTCAGGAGGGTGCACAGGGGGGGCAGGAAATGATTCCCAGGTGGTCCCACAGTGGGCATCAAGGCTGCCCTTCTCCAGTGATCACAGGGACAAAGGAGAGAAGGGGCTGGTCCTGCAGCTCAGCCCTGGGCTGCTGTGACACCAGACAAAGGTGTCTGAGGCTCCCCTGACCAGCTGGGAGAGACCCTCCCACACCCTTCAGTGTCCTCCTTCAGCACAGGGCAGTGCCCAGCCAGGAAGCCACAAAAGCAAAGCTCTGTCACTTAAAACAACCATCTCTGATGGCCTTTTGTCAGTGCTGCTCGGGGCTTTCAGCTTAATCATTCTTGTAAATTACTTGATTAAGAATAATTTTCTAAATTCTGATGTTCCAGCAGATAGATAAGCTTTGAAGTTCAGCAGCTTTAGCTTCCATCCATCAACTACTGCCAAGAAGAGTGTGCTGCCCACACTGGGTTTGGAGCAGGGCCATACCTGTGTGTGTGTTATGTGTGTGCCCCCACACATGTGCTCGCTCCCCATCCCTGCCTCACAAACCTTCACAAACCCTCCCCTCAGTGCCTGTAGAGCTCTCACAGGGCCACCCAGGCTGTGACAAACAGCAGCCTCGTGGGCTGGCACAGGGTGACTGCCCTGCCCCTCTCCTGAGCTGGTCTGTGTGTGCTTTGTGCCCTGCTGTCACTGGTGCATTTACATTATCACTGTGCAGAGGTGCTGACTGCATGGCAGCCTCTCCTGAGCAGCTCCAACACTGCCCCCCTTGCCCAGAGTCCCTGGCAAAATCTCTGTATGACATACAGGGTATTACATCAGAAATCACAGGAACATGGAATGGGCTGGAAGGACCACAAAGACCAATTAATTCCACCCCCCTGCCGTGGGCAGGGACACCTTTCCCTATCCCAGGCTGCTCCAAGCCCTGCCCAGCCTGGCCCTGGGCACTGCCAGGGATCCAGGGGCAGCCCCAGCTGCTCTGTGCCCCGTGCCAGGGCCTCACCACCCTCCAGGACTCCACGGGCCTGGATTTGTCCCCTGGCTCTGGCCATCCTCCAGCAGTGCCCCTCCCCTGAGCTCAGTGCCCAGGGCCTGGGGCTTTTCTCTTGCACCCAGAAGAGCCCAGGACAGCTGAGAGGAAAAGGCTTCATTTAAATCAGAGCATGTTCAGTCATCTAAAGCCCTAATGGATGAGCAACAGACAGGACCTGAATTCAAGTAAAATGAAACCTCTGTGATTATTAAACAGCCCAAATACCTGCTGGTGAAGCACAATTTGACTTGTGGGATTGGTGACTGCATTCTATAAGCAGTGCATCAAAGCCAGCCCAAAGTCAGGTCATTTAACCGGCCAAAGAGGGCAGCATGACTTGCACTGTGCCCTGCAGCTCTGCTGTCCCTTTTCCCCTTGACCACTCTGCAAGTCCTGGAGACTGGGCACAGCCATGAGCACAGAAAGCAGAGGCCAGGCAGCCTCTCCAGCCCCACAGCTGGCACTACCCAGTGGCCATCCTTGTGTCAGAACCAGCAGCTGGCACCGCTTTGGCCTCGTGCTCTGCCCTTCCCACAGTGACAGTGACAAACTGATCCCCACGAGCTCCTCACTGCAGCGACCCTGGCACATCCCAGAGCAGCTCAGCCAGGCCCTGTGGCCTCAGCGTGGTGGCTCTGGGTGCCACAGCTGCTCTCCCTGCAGGCAGGTGAGGATTCCCTCTCCTCCAGCTCACTCTTGCTTCCCACCCACCAAACTGCCTGCTGTTCCTCTGGTTCCACACAGCAGAGGCACAAATTCCCAGGATGTCCTACTTAACAAACACAAAGAAAGAAATCATTAGTGAGACACTTCAGATCTGAAGCCCCTTGTCCCCTTTGGAGCCCCTCTGGATCATTAAACCAGGGGCAGCCTGACCTGCTGGCCTCCTGTGTGCTGCATTTGCATAATACATGAAAAGTCATCCCCGGGGACAGCTGGAGGGCTGAGCTGGGATTGAGGTTTTAACGAGGCAATGAACCAGCAGGAAATGGCAGAGGCAGGGCAGCACCCCCAGTGTCAGTCCCAGCCCCACTGGAGCAGAGGTGCCCTTTTTCCTGGAGACAGATTGGCAGTAATTGCCAGCACCTGCCTGGGAACAGAGATTTGCAGCTCTTCTTTAGGCTGCAACAGCAGCTCCTCCTGCCAACAGCCTACAGCCACCTCCAGATGAGAAAGTGCTCTGGGAGAAAAGGTGGAGCAGGGTGAGCCCAGCCCTGAATTGCTCAGACAAGCGTGGGGACACCACAGAGAGCAGGAATCAGCCACCTCCTGCAGGCCTGATCTGCAATGTCCTGGTGACACCCCTGCAGCCCAAACCCCAATCCTGTCTGGGGACCTCTGCAAACCCTTCAGAGGCTGCAAGCCAAGTCATCCAGGGTGGGCACAAGGAGAGCTGCCCTTCACCTCCTGCCAATCTGTGCCCATCTTGACCTGGAGAGCCCTGTGCCAACTCCTCCTCCTCCAGCATGCACAAGGGCTGTGTCCTCCAAGGCAGCACCACAGTGCCCCTCACTGAGGAGCAGCTCTGGGGGCAGGAAGTGCAAGGCAGGCACAGGAGGGATTCCCTGCTGAACTGTGGCACAGAAAGCCCAGCTGTCACCTGCTGCTCACAGCAGCCAGCACAGCCCTGGATGTGCAGCCCAGCTTGGGGCTCACTGCTGGGACAGGGCCAGTGGAAGCTGTGGGGCTGCAGTGGATGTCTGTGCTGCTGTCTCCCAGTTCTGAGCCATTTGAGCAGAGCATCACTGCGACAGCAGATCAACAGCCACGGGCAAGCACAGCCCTTGGCAGCTCTTCTCTCACCCCCTCCAAAAGCAATGGCATTTCCAGTGCCCTTGTCTCTGCCTGGAGGTGCAGACCCACCTGCAGGATGGGAGCTGAAGGCACAACAGGCACAGCTCTGCTCCCAGCCCTCCCCTCTGCCAGCAGCAGCTTCTGCCAGGAGCCAGCACCAAATTCCTCTGCAGCAGGGAGGAGAGCAGTGAGGTCTTCAGAGAGTCACAGAAATCAGTGAGGTTGGAAAAGACCTTCAAGACCATCAGGTCCAAGCATTAACCCAGCACTGCTCCCTCAGATGCTGGAGAGGAGTCAGGGCCAGGCACCAACACCAGGTTCTGGATCCAGGAGCAGGATGCTTGGCAGAGGGGAGGAGCAGGGGAGGCTCTGGTGGCAACTGCAGCTTGAGCAGCATTTCAAACACTTTGAGTCTCAGCTCTCAACAAGGACCAGGTACCCAGTGCTTGGGAGAACTTGCTCCTGGCACTCTCCAAAGGGATGGTGGCATGCCAGCATTCAGGAGCCTGGTGATAAATACAGATGCAATTCCAGGCAGTCACCTCCCAGACTGCTGCAGACCTGCTGTTCAGGTGCCTTGCATGGCTGCACACAGGCCTGGCACAGTGGCCAATCAATCAACCATTTCAATTGCTTCACTGGTTTATTGATTCCCTGCACTACCACAGGGGCCATGACCCCTCCTGCACCCAGCAGCAAAAAGGCAAGAAAAACCAGACCATGGTGATTTACAGGCAATAGCAGAGTGGTCAGACTGGGAACAGCTGACCCCAGAGTTTGCCTGGGCAAACCCATCCAAGCCCAGCCACTGCAGAGGCTGCATGTCCCACACTGGAAAAGCTGTGAGCACTGCTGGGCCTGGGCAGGACAGGGATGAGCCTTTAGGAGTCATTTCTGCATCTCCCACAGGGCTTGACCACCAACTGAGCAGTGCCAGCACACCCACTCCAACTCCCCAAGGAATCCAGACTCCTGCTTCTGCCTTGGGAAATCACGGAGACAGGATTCTCTGGCACTGCCAGAGAAGTGTGCCCAGCTTGAAGGGTATGTAACCTCCTGAAGCTCTCTGTGCTCTAGGCTGGACCCTTCACACAAGCCAGACCCACAGCTTTAGAGCTCACCATCATGGAAGGTTTATTTAAAAGTCATGGAGAGTATAAAAACTATAGATATTAAAAGATATTTCAGCAGTCTACTGAGCCATGCTGCTAGCCATGCCAGGCCTGCCTGAGTCCATGGAGTTTACTCCTGCAGCACTGGAGCTTGTTTATCTTTCCTTTTCTTCTTGGCTTTGTCCCGCTTCTTCTGGGTCTCCTGGACAACATTCCCCTTGGTTTTCTTTGCAGCTGGAACCTGCTCAGCTTCATCACCTGCAGCACCTTTTCTTTTTCTGTTTTTCCTCTTCCTTTTCTTCTTCTTCTTGTCAGCCACAGCATCTCCTTCATCAGCAGTGGAGAGGTCCCCACCGCCCGCCTTTGCCACTCCGTTCTCCCTGGCCCCCCTGTTTGGGTGCTTTTTGCTGTCCCCAGGCACTTTCTTGTGCTTGGGGGTTTGTGTTCCCAGGGGCTGCTCCTCTGGGGCTGCTGCTCCATCCTCCCCTGGTTCCACCCCGTTCTCCTGGACACTTTTCTTGCGATTCTTGCGTTTCTTGGTCTCTGGCAGGAATCCTTTCTTCTTCCGCTTCAGCGACTCCGCTCCCTGGGTGGGCTTAGTGGCTGTCTTCTCTTTCTTGGGCTTCCTGCAGAGAGAATGCCAAAAACCAAGAGCAACTTAATTTACAGCCAGGGAACAGTGAGATCCATGTGACAGGCAGGGCACGAACAGGCAGCAGCACCAGAAAGGCGCAGGAAGCACAGGGTGAGGAGGAGGGCTGTGAGGAGGAGCATCACCCATGGAGGTGGGCAGTGCCTGCCTGTGGCCCTGGCTTTGTCTCCTGGCAGCACAGGAACAGGCAACAGACATGTCAGTCACCTGTGACAGCCCCTTCCCATCAAGGACAAATCCCAGGGTGTGAGCACACAGAACAACGAGCCCGGTATTATCCCAAACAAGCATTCAGGAGGGTCTCAACCCCACCAACCAAGGAGCCCCATTAAACTCCACCCTGAGGTTGCTGCCTTGACTTCCTTTCTCCTGCCACTCCCTGCCCAGCAGCAGGACAGCAGGCAGGCCCAGAGGGTGGAATGCCAGGAGCCAGAGCACGTACGTGTGGCCGAGCCAGCGCATGACGTTCCAGTAGAGCGAGTCGAGCCGGGGGGAGCTCCCCATGTCCTGCAGCTGCTGCAGGGGGAGCAACACGTCCTCCACCTCTGCCAGCCCCACACTCAGCTCCTGCAAGAGGCAAGAGAGCAGTCTGCAGAGTGAATGGAGAGGGGACTCACAGCAGCAGGGCACAGGCCATTCCTAGGGTGGCAGGAATTGCCAGTCCTGCCTGGCTCCTCCTTGAGCCTCTCTGCAACACTTCACACCATCAGCTACTGGGTTTGCCTGAAAACCTGAGTTTCCACCATGAGAGGCAAGAGTTTAAGAGAACTGTAGTGGCATAAAAAGAACTGGAGGGTCCTTCAGTCTGCTCTCCTTTCCTGTCCATGGCTGGGAGCAGGAAAAGAAGAGACATGGCTCTGTACCCATCCAGGAGAAAAGCAGCAGCCGTTCAGTCTGGTTGCTAAAGATCTGGCACCCTCTTCTGTAACCCACTGCACAACCTCAGTCAAGCCAGGCAGAAAGGGCTGTCTCAAAGGCTGTTCAGCTCCTACAAGAGCCTTGGAATCAATCTCTCTTCTCCACCCATTTTCCTATTAGGTCTTCACAAAGAAACAGGCTGTGGTCTGAGCTCTGGGCTTATCAGTAGGAAACTGGGCTTCAGCAACTCTGCTGCTTGTGGTGTTTTCCTCCAGTAAATAAGAACAGATTAGGGACATACTTTGTCACCTATAGAAAATCTATGCATCTCAAAAAAGTTATTTTTATTAGGGAAAACAAAGCCCCAGAACAAAGCTTCACCTCTGCTCTTAAAGCTATTAAGTCTGGTTTTGGGAATCATGATCTCTGGAGTTCAGTGGACAAGAGCAATCACCTGGGACAAAACCCACCCTCACTGTACCTCAGGCTGTATTTCTGCTGCTAAGAAAGCACATGCCACAAGTGTTTGCTAAACACTGCACAGATTCTCCTCTGGAGATCAGCTCATGAAGACTGTGGATCACTCCTTCAGACAGGAGGGCTCTTCTGCCCTCAGATCCAACCAGGCATTCCCTCTAGAGGTACTTTTGGTAGGAAATGAGTTGGGGTGTAGCAATCACATGGCAAAATCCAAGTGTGGCATTTAGAAGAGACTCAGAAAACAGCCACTTGTCACATACTGGGTCACACACTCACCTGCCCTTTCACAGTTTTAAGGAGAAAGTTCAACAGCTCCAAGCACTTGGCAACTTTCTCTTTCTCAGCCTTCATGATGGGTTTTCCAAGTGTTTTCAAACACTGCAAATTAAATTAGAAGATTTAGAAGAAACAGATATTAGATGGGGAAACAAATACTTCACAGGAGAAAGCAGAAAACAAGTAATGAATGGCAGGATTCACCTGTCAGCACAGTAATTCTGGAACACAAACCCCACCAAACTCTGGAAAAGCTCAGGAAGGCACTTGGTGCAAGCTTCTGATACCCAGATTAATTAAGAAACAATATTACAGAAGCACAGCCTTGCTGCTGTCCATAGTTTCTGAGCTCAAGCACAGGTGAGATGCTGTCCTGCAGAAGAAGAGGTACAATAATCCCTGACCCCATCCTGGAAAGGCCAGGAAGCTCCAGAGAACAGCCACACCTGATGGACCACAGCTCCTCAGCTTCAGGAGCTGGGATTTACACATAAAGCATCACTGCAAAAATCCATGAAGACTTATGGCAGAGATCCCAGGTGCCAGCCTGCAGCAGGGCTTGTCAAGCCCAAGTTCACTGAGGTAACTGAGGGAAGAATCTCCCCTGTGCTCTCTGCATGTGCTGCAGGGTTTGTGAGACACTGAAAGGTCTGGCTTAGAGGAAAAGCATGTCAAAGACAGGTCAAACAAAAGCCAGTTATTTACTAAAAGGGCAGAAAATAGCCATAAAAAGGCAGCTGGATCAAAGAGGCAGCCCAGTGGCTCAGGGGCACTGATCCTCTGCCTGCAGCTGGTCCTTCATCTATTTCTGTGTGGGCACACACCACAGCAAACCCCACACACATCACACCAATATCAAACAGGATTTGAGGACAAGTGTGCTGTAGACAGTGGCCTGGCCCTTTAGAGGAATGTGGCTGCACTTGTGGCCAAGCTCTCCTTTCCTTGGCATCTGGACATCTCAACACAGCCAAGGGGCAAAGCCCACCCCATGCTCAGCATGCTCAGCTCCTCAGGCTGAGCAGTCCCTGCCCCAGACCTGTGCCCAGCAGTGGTGTGTCATGGCTCTCTCACAGATCCTGTATTCCAACAAGACTGGAAACAATTTAAAGACTCAGCAAACTCTTCTCCATCTACACCAGCATAAAGTTGGTAAATAAAATTAAAAAATCCTTGCAGACACTGAGAGGTGTAAGAAATTTATTCCCCAAAACAAATTCTTTCAGGAATGACACTCACGAGAGAAAAGATAATGATGCCCAGCAAGAGGGTAGGGAACACAGAAAGTGGGGAGACAAGGTAACGTATCTGCAAGACCAGCAGTCTTCAAGCAGAATTATTCTATCTGAACAGGCTCCCCACCCTGGGAGTATCTTTTTAAATAATAAAGATACAGTTATTTCCTGTTCAGGATGGTCCACTCAAGCCCTGTATTAGAAAACCATTCTGCTGGCAGGAATTCAGGCTGCAACTTCATCTGACTATCAATAACTTGCTAATTACTCTCTCCTGATATAGACAGATGCACTGCAACTCTGTTCCAGAGCTGTCATTAGCCTACAAGGTCACACAATTCCACAGCTCTGGAGTCTCCCAGGTAAAAAGAGAGACAAATATTAGGTGTGTGATTGGAAAAAAAATAAATCTTTACACGTAGGATGTAACACCCCAAGGGTCAGGCACATTCAGTTTATCAGGCTTACCACTAATAATAACATAATAATAAACAAAAGACTGATTTACATAAACATTTTCTTTAAACATTTTGTTTGTAATTTGAAGAACAAAATATTGCCAGGCTAATGGTCTTCCTTGTGGTTAGATCACCTTTCATAGAGGCTATTAGGCTGAGATCCTTATTTTGTCAAGTTGTGCACAAGTTCAGTGTGAGAAAACCAGCATGGATTGTCAGCTCCTTGGGACAAGAACAATCAGGGCAGTGCTGTGAGATGGAGCCAAAGTGAAGTCAACTGTCATTTCATCCTTTCAATATACAAACACTTTAGAATTAAAAAGGTGTTAAAAATAAATTGCATTTTCTCTTCACTGTACATGAGTGATGTGGACAATTGCATTTAAATCCTGCTGGCTTGGCTCTGCCTGTTCTTGCTGCCCTGATGCTTTGAAGGGTTTGAAATAAATCCTACTGAATTCAACAGAAAAGTTCTGTAGCTCTGAAACAACACCTGAGGGGCTGATTTTCAGCAAACAAGTTTTCAGGGTTTTTTTTTATCTCCCAGGTGCTGGGGAAACTGGGACATGCATCTAGTGGGGGGTACCCAACCAAGTTCATGCAGAGCTGTGGAAAGAAAAGAGTGGCTGGCCCAGCTGGAGATGGAAAACATCACCAGTCCAGTGACTAAACATCTATATTTAAAGCAGTGTTTTGCATGAATCTGGAAACACAAGCACACTTCCACCAGTGTAAATAGCCAGAAGCAAACTGGTACAATGTAGATGCTCTGTAAACAAAGAGCTCCCTGCTGAAATGGATCACTTTAAAACAGCTCTGCAAGACCAGGAAGGAACAAGAAGGGTGAGAGGAGAAGCCAAAGAAGCAGCAGATAATTCATCCCTACAGACTGTACAATTTTCTCTAGCCCAGAAGGACTGGCTTTAAGGAAGCTGGATGCAGATAAAGTTTTACTGTTTCTCAACATTTGCCTCCTCCCTTTCCCTTCTGCTACAAAGGGTGTAAAACAAATTTGTCACTAAAACACAAAACCACCAGCAGCAGCTCTGTGTGTGGTAGGCAGAGACAGTCAAGCCTCTCTAAAGACTTGAGCCCAATTCCTGCTCAGCCCAGAGTCTTATTATCTTCATGTCAGCACTGAGAGCACTTCCCATTAGCATTCCATGAGATGGGATCTCTGATCAGGCATTGCTTCATTCTCCTCCTCCCAAGAGCAGGGAGTGCACAGAATGCAGCATTTGCTTCCATGGGATTTGTGTCATCTGCATTGTTTGCTTCCATGGGATTTGTGTTATTTGTGTTAGCATGAGACACCAACACAAACATGCTCACTCTGGTTATGTAAAAGAAGCTGACTCTGGGCTGGGACTGCTGGCAAACCTGAGGAAATGGATCCCAGGGAATGAAATCCAAAGCCTCTGGAATGGGAACTGGGTCCATAAGTCAAAAGCAGCTTTCCCAAGAATTTACAGAACTTATAGTAATTATAAAACTTCCTACATAGGACACCAACCATTGCCTGCATGCAGAGTTCTGCTCCCTCACTCAGTTCTCACTCCCTACTCAGGTAGGTCCCTGAGAGATGAAATCAGCTCTGCCACCCCACTTGCAGAGGTCAATGATTTTACAGGGAAACATTTATATTTTATTTGGGGAATGTACACCATCCAACCATAAAATCAAAGCAAAAGCTATTATGTAACAGATGGCAAACATGCCTTTAAAAGAGAAGTAGTATTTCAGTCCTCTGCAGCACCCTTGGGAGAGCCTTGAACACTGATCAGATCACAAACACTTGCACAGGGCTGGTAAAGATGTGTTTTACACAGCAGGACTGAGGCACAAAGCTGGGCTTTGCTTCCAGCTATGCTACAGGTCAGTGCTGGAGAGCTGAAGAAAACCCAGAAGAACTTGTCTAACCACCTGCTCCTTGGTTCTCTGCCATGAGCTGTTCCACAGGTATCCAGCTCCCTGGCCTCTGAAAGCACTACCAGCCAAGGGTCACCCAACCCAATTACACAATACCAGAAGCAGAGAGACCTCATGATTTATACCCAACAGCTACGCTGGCATCACTTGCTGATTTATGCTGCTTTTCTCCCGTTTTCTGCTTTTCTTTCTCTGCTGCTTCAGGAGCAGCCAGTCCCACTTCACAGCAAATCCCAGTTCCAGTTCCAGCTCAGCAATAGCTGTGATGGTTAATCATGTCTGCACATCTGAGCTGTCAGCAGATCTGGGCAGGTCATTTTCCAGAAGCAAAAACTATGGAGGCAATTTTCACAGCTGGAACTCCCATCTCACCTCAAGCCTGCACAGCAACAGAGCTCCTGCCTCACCCTGTGTGGATGCAGCTGGCAGAGATGGTTCTTGTGTCACACACAATGCTTCCAAGAGCCTCTGGCTGTTTCTGGAGGAGGGCACTCCTGGATCCAAAGCTCTCTCTTCTCAGATTTCTACAAGAACTGCACACTGCCTGCATCCCAACAACCAGTGGGGTTTATTAGATTACTCATTCTTTATCACACATGGAAATATCCCAGCTACTGCAGGATCCAGCCTTCATTCCATGTCACATTGCACTTCACAGCATTCCCCCATCTTCACAAAGTGTGAAACAAGTTAGTCAGAGCACAGGAGGTGAGTATCTGCAGTAATCCAGTCACAGAGGCAGGCCAGAGAGCTGGCAGGTATAACCACACAGCCCAAGGTCCAAAGCTCCCCTGAACCCCATCACCCAGCAGAAGGGCTGGATGCACACCTAGGGCCAAGGTCAGCACCCCAGGCAGGGCAGGTGCCAACATGCCAACATGGAGCCATGCAATGTTTCTGCAGTCTCCACATCCACACCTGCCTGCACCTCTGCCCCTCCACAGGGACCACGGGGGGACAGGCTGAGCCCAGACTCACAGGGCACAGCAGAACTCCAAGTGCCACAGCGGGCTCTGCCACCAGAGACTGCTCAGTTCCCAGCTGGCAGTTTGAACACCATTTCATATTTATGCATTCCCAGCGTGTCCCCCAGCCTGGTTGAAACAAGCAGCCCTTCCCCTCCATGGGATCCATGGGATCCAGCAGTGAGAGCTGCAGAAGCCCTGCCAGCTTGCATTCCACCCGTGCCCTTCTCCCACACGGCAGACCAGGAGCTGATGGATCAATGTGTGCATTCCTGGCTGGACACCAAGTCCAGACACACCCCTGCACCACCTCACAGAACTGGACAGCCTGGGGCTCCTCAGGTAAAGCCTCTTGTCCAGCAGCAGAGTCCAGCAAGGTTCCACCCACAGTGCCAGAGCTCCCAGCTGTGTGCTGCATCAGGATCCCAGAGCAATGGCACAGCCTGGGGCTCTGCTGTGGTGTGGCTCAGGTCCCTGGGGTGGAATCCCACCCAGAGGGGCCCAGCAAGCACATCTGGGGTCCTACAGGCTGTGTCCAGTACCTGAGCCAAGGCACAGATTTCCCATGTCACCAGACAGGTGAGGTGCAGCAAGGGCAGGGCCCTCCTGTGTTACTGAGAGGCTGAGCATGAACTGAGAACAGCTGAAGGCTCTGTGTGCTCACAGCTCCTCTTGCTGTCCCTGCAGGATGCTCAGTATCCCCTCAGCTGTCACTGGCCTGTGCTTCTCCTGAGAGCAGAGAGGTAAGGCAGCATCACTCCATCTCAGAGGCCAAGTGATGCTGCCACACAAACCAGACAGAGCCAGGAACCAACCCTGAGCCTCCCAAACCCAGACACCACAGCCCCAAATACTCCCTCCCATGACAATAATCACTACACAACAGATCCCAAACCACAACTCAGGGCTAAACCATGGAAGACAAAGAGGAGGGAAGAGCAGGATGTCTCTTCACTCCAGTTTTCATCTATCCAGAGCCACATCCATTTCCAAGCCGTGGACACCAGGGAACACTTCCAGTGCACAGCAGGGAACAGGCACAGGAGGAGAGGCTGTCCCAGCACCCACCTGACCAGCAGTGCTGCTGAGAGCACTTCAAGGCAGAAAAGCAGCACTGACAGTCCCTCCTCCATCCATTTTCTCTCACTACATTTCTGAAGACTGAAAGTATCAATGTTCAAAACTTACTTCCTTGCACGTCTAACACAAACAAGTCATGAAGAAATGCTCCCAAAGGGTGGGAGCCACCAAGCCTCTGCTTGCCCCTGACTGAGAAGGGAAGGCAGGGGACTAAGCAGCCCCACGTGCTGAAGGGTGTAAATAAAGACATTTTTAGTGATGTTTATTTTGGCAATTCATTAGAGGGAGGAGACAAAAAATCCAGAAGCCATCCTCACAGAAGATGTTAACACTTTCCCAAATTTAATGATCTTGATTTTTTTTTTCCAAAGACCATATGAAAATGCAGCAGGGGAAAATCACACAGGACAGCTGAGGGAACAGAGGAAAGGTCTCCACAGAGACATCCAGTATTCTGAAAGCTATCAGTTAAATCAGGACTGGCCTCATTTTACAAGCTAAGAGGCTGAGAAAGGGCAATGAATTAAGAATTTATAAAGATGGGCAGATAAAGGTTCAGGCAATCTTCAAGGAAAAAAAATGAAGGATAGCTTTTTTAGAGATTTGATGAAGCCACTTTAATAATTTATCTCACTACAAATTAAGACACTGATAATCAAATGTGATGCCCTTCAGAAATTAAGGGCGTGTCTGCACTGGAAGGCCAGACAGTGTGTCCCTCTCTCCCCTCCACATTCTCAGTAGCTCCAGATAGTTATTTTAAATTGTTGCTGAACAACACCATATTAACAAAACCCTGGAATGCTGTACAACACTGGTTTTCAGGGAGCACACAGAACTTCCTGTGATATGGAAAAGAGCTCTGGGGTTATCTCTGCCATTCCCCATCTGTCCTCATCCATGCCTGCCCAGCCCAAGCCTAAGCAGCCACCTGAGTGTAGGGAGGCATCAAATACATCTCATTGGGTTATGTGAATGATCTGAAAGCCTCAGGACTGTGACTGGGAGTGCTTTGGTCTTGCCCTGCACCCAGGCATTGGATTCTGTCAGTGCTGGCACAGGGCAGGTGCCTTGATCCCACCTGGGTTCAAACAGCCAAGTGGAACCCTGTCTGCTCTGCCCAGTCCTTGTGACACTGACAGAACCAGCAAAGGGGAAATCAGCAGTAAAGTTTGCCTCTTCTTAGGATGTACTTATTGCAGAAGAAAGACAAAGGAAACCCTCAGGAAATCACTGTGCTCAAGCCAGAGAAAGCATTTTAACAACAGTTTTCTGAGGGCTGTTCTATTTTGAAGCTCACAACCATCAAAACATGTATTTTCTGGACTATTCCTTGACTTTCACATCGTAACTGGGAGTTTCAGCATAAGTTACTCAGAACACCTCAGTTCAGGAGGGCAAGCTGGTCCCTAGGAAAGGGATTACAAAAAAAGGTAATGAAATTATGTATTCAGCACCTGGAACTTCCTGCCCTGAATCTGTCAGTGAGTTACTGAAAAATTGGTACAGGTTGCTCCAAAGCCAAGACAGCAATTTTGTAACATATAAAAATAAAACATAAATATATCTAACAAGAGAAGCAAACACCAAAACGTGCCAATAGTGACAACTGGGAGGGCTGAAAGATCAAATGGAGAGATGCTGGATAGAGTAAAAAGGAGTGTGTGGGCCCTAGCAGCAAACCCAGAGATCCCTCACTAAAAGGTGAGGCTCCTGTATGGAATAATGGGGAACTGGAAGTCTCAGGCTCTGCAGCTACTTCACTGTGTTCCTGAGGGCAGCCTCAGCCAGCAGAGGGGAGGTGGGACAGAGGTGATTGTCCCACACACAGGGATGTTCTGAAGCCAAGTGAAGAGATGGTCAGATTGTCCATGCACAAAAAGGGTCTCTGAGATGTCTCAGGAGACCCAAGTTTGATTCCTGGCTCAGCTCCCAGCCAAGGAGTGTCACCTGTAAAACAGGATGAACAGCTCCACCAAACCAAATCCATTATGTCTTGGGTTTCTGCAAAATACTTTTTCCATTACATCAACAACTCACTGCTTTGAACTTCCTTTGTAAAGCACTTTGAGACCAACTGATAAAGAACAAAGCTCTCCAAGAGGAAGATGCTTCTGTCAAAAGTTCCAGCATCCCAGGTGAGCTCTGTCACTCACAACATGAAGCACCTCTATTTCTTTACACCATGAACACAACTGAGCCATCCAGATCCCCCCTTAGAACAGACTTGAACAACTGCAGCAAGATTCTGCTTTGTGTAAAGTATCTATATAGGATTTGGGAGGCCAAAAGCGTGCCAGAGGTGTTTTTCTGCTTCCTCTCTGCAGTGCAGGGCTGTGGACAGCACTTTCTGAAAAGGTGGCCCAGCAGCACCAACTTAGAACACACTTGAACAACTGCTGCAAGATTCTGCTTTGTGTAAAGTATCCATATAGGATTTGGGAGGCCAAAAGTGTGCCAGAGGTGTTTTTCTGCTTCCTCCCCTTGGCAGTGCAGGGCTGTGGACAGCACTTTCTGAAAAGGTGGCCCAGCAGCACCAGCCCAGAGCACCAACAGCAAGCAGGGCTCTCACACAAAGAACTCAACTCCAAAGTACCTGATGGGACATCAGACCTGCCTCACTGAGTAAGGAGAGGGCAAACATGGATCCCTCATGGCTGTGATGTATGTTTTATAAGCATGCTTAAACAATTTGGGAACAAATAAGGTCAAGTTAGCTTATGTAAGCACAAGAGCCACTGCCTTGCAGCAGCTAGAGCTGCTATTTCAGGAATCTGTCTCTTCACTTAATGTTCCTGGCTGTTGATTCTCCCTCATCTGCCTCTTAGCTTTGCCTGCATAATTCAGTGATACCCAAAACTGCACTTGTCCCACATTGCCTGTTCCCCAGTTCCAGCTCACACCACTGCCTAACCCACCCCAGAACTCCCTGCTGAGGATGCTCCTCACCCAGGGATCTCAGCAGGTATGCAGTGCAATCCCTGAGGCAAGACAGGATAAGCAGGCACACAGCAGGAGATAATATCTTGTCCTCTGTGACAGCCTTAAGCCTGCCAGGGCAGCCCTGCACCTGGGGAGCTACAGCCTCCTAGCTGCAAACGTGACCCAGGACACAGAGAGTGGCACAGCCTCAGGTGACAGTGTCCCTGTGAGCAACAGCACCACTTGAATTAACAAGAGCACACCAGTTAAAGAGCTGCAAACCCCTCCCTGGGTCAAAGAAAGGTACAAAATTCACAAATATAATTTTTTTCCTCTTAAAACAGCTGTATGTGAGGGGCAGTGGCAGGAATGGCCAGTGACAAACACAGACATTTCAACCAGAGGCAGGGCAATAAATTATCATCATTTTCCACAGCATCCCACAGCTTCCAGCCCAGGTTCTCACAGGTAAGCACCCACATCTGCCAGCACCTACTCACTCACATACTCACCTCTAAAACCACAGCTGACCCAGAATGGCCCATGGAAACAAGTCTCAGAAGAAAAGGGATGAGACTCTGCAAACATCCTCCCAGTCCTCCAGCTCAGCAGGACTGTGTGAGGACAGCAGTGGCAGGAAGGGTTCTTGCTTAGTCCAAGCCTTTCCCAAACAAACTCACCCCAAAACTTCAACAGTGGGCCTGGAACTTCTACCCCACCTGCAGCTTCTCTGTGAGCCAAGCACACAGCTTCCACCTGGAGATTCAGGGCTGATAAATCCTTCAGCAAGTTACTTCAGTGGTGGAATAGTCTCTTTGACAAATACATGCTTTCTACAGAGTCCAAACTGGCTCAGTTCCCAGCCTCTGACTTCTACTACAAGAGATTTTTTACCACCTTTAAAAGAGATCAGTGACACTGTGAGTATTGTTTTACCACACCACAGAGCCACTGCATGTTTTTACAGCTCTAAACCAGAGAAGTGAGCATTTCTGCACCACCAAACAGACACAGCATTTCTTTTGCAGCTTTCAAAAGTCTTTCAGCACAAGTGCCAGCCTTTGGTTATGAATCAAAACCATAATGTGGAATATGAAAGTCCCTGACCCTTCTCACTACAGCAACATTGAATGTGCAGCTGCCCCAGCCACACCAGCTGGGTTAAGTACATGGGGAAAGCAGGAGGAAGGGAGACCAAACCCCCACATGTATGAACACCAACAGCAGCCTGTAAAAATGTTATCTCAGGACTTTTTCAGGCCAAAAAGAGAAGCAGCAACTATATGCCACTGCCACTTAACAGTATGGGAGGCCTCCTGCCCACAGGGTAAACCTTGGACAACCCAAACAAACTGACAGTATTTCTCAGGAATTTTTCTTTAAACACACATGACCACAGAAATGAGAGGCACTGAGGAAACTTTAATAGCAAAGCTCATCATTGTCTTGGATGGGTTGCAAGTTGCTAAACTCTCCCTAACAAGGACAACATAAAGGCATTGTAAATATTTGTGGTTTCCCAGTGAATCACTGAGTTCTGCATTCAGCTGCTAGACAGAAACATGGAAATGACCAGGCTGGGAGGAGTGGCATGTTTTATGTAGCTGAGAAACAAAATCACACATAACTCCACCTATTGGATTCCTGATGTAATCTTTAAATAAAAAGTGTGTAATGAAACTGAGGATCCAGATTACAAACAACATCTTTAAATTCCCTGTTTTAAACTTGCTTAGACTTTGTCCCTCCTTGACAGAAAAAACAGATCTAATTGTTCTGTTTCAATACAGCAAATTATAGAACAGCCTAAATTACCATGTAGCCAGCATCTGAGTGAGTAAGTAATGAAAGCCACCCTTGGAAAGAGGTCATTATTACAGTTACACAGAAACTCCAAGACTGGAATCTCCCATGTCATCAAGTTCAGTCACCACATCACAACATTAATTTGGCTGCTTGGTTGCCCCCACATCAATCCACAAGAATAAAAGTGAATGGCATTTGTTTCTTCAACCTCCTGTCCCACAGATCATCTCCCACGGAACAGCTGCACCCCAACACTGTCCTCAGGTACAATCTGCACTTGTCACTGACTCAGGAGCCCTCCAATTTCTGTCACTGCTTCTTCTGTACAAATGATTTTCCAATGTATTTTAAGGTTTCCCTGATGAGCAATATTAGCAAGGCAGTCTGATCCATAATGTCTGCAATGCACCAGGAGTCAAAAGTCCAGGCACCTCAGCTCTGCTTTTGTGGCCCTGAAGTTCATTCCAATGCAGAATGTGCATGACATATCCTGTAATTAACATTCACAATACCATTCCACTCCTTTTCATTTTCTTTTTTTTTTTAACACCTGAAATGGATCTGTATGAGTGTATTCCCTAAAATTCAAGCTCTGTCTCTTGGGTGTACACACAGCCTCACTGAGCTGCACCAGGAACATCACAGTGGTGTTCCAAGAGTTCTGCCAGCCTGGCAGGCACTACTCAGAGCTGCTGCCATCAGGCACAAGGTCTCTGAGACCATTCAGGCTGAGCCCAGACCCAGACTGCAGCTCTGAGACCAAGCACCAGAAAATGAGAGCAGCATTCATGAGGTGTTGTCTGTACTTCAAACATGCTGGAATTGGTTACCTGTGTCACTTGGCTGATGCTCCTGGTGATCAATGCCTCCCACTCCTCCTCTGTAACGAAGAGCTTCAGTTCATGGAGTAGCAGAACTCTGTGGAGAAGCAAACAGGCCATGGCCTGAAAGAGAAAGGGGAGAGAAGAACATGAAACTCTCCAGGGAAGGTGTTAGCAAGAAATACCCTGCTACAGGGAACAGGCACACACACCATCCAGGGGAGGCCAGCTTACAAAGGCTGCACATCCCCACCAAACAAGTGCATCACAGACTGATTTGGGCTGGAAGGGACCCTAAAGATCATCTCTGCTCCCCTGCCAGGGACCAGAACAGGGACAGGACACCTTCCACTATCCCAGGGTGCTCCAAGCCCCATCCAGCCTTGCCTTGGACACTTCCAGGGATGGGGCAGGCACAGCTTTCCTGGGCAGCCTGTGCCGGGGCCCCACCACCCTCACAGGGAACAATTCCTTGCTAATAACCAACCTAAACTGCCCTCCTTCAGCAGGAGGTCTGTTTGAAACCATTCTCTAGCTCATTATAGAGTCAGCCCTCAGGAGACAGCGTGCTGGGTTTTGGTTGAATGCACAAATAGAAAAGAGAAGGTCAAAGGGGAGTGAAGGAATCATTACAGTTCTAGATTTAGGCACAAATACCCAGAACATGCTGCAGCAGCTGCTCCAAGGGCATCACTGCCAGTCTCCCCAAGTTTTCAGGCAGCACCTCTGAGTGACTGCACCCTTTACTGAGCCCTGACCAATGCAACAGGCACAAATAATAAAAAATAAAAGGTGGCAAGATAGCAAATGCTTAATTTCAAAGGAATACTAGATGGGAACTGCTGTTCAGAGCAGCACTGAGCCCTGCCCTGGAGTCAAACTTGCTCATTAAGCCTCTACATTAACACAGCAATGACAAGAATGGCCACTAGAAAACCAACAGTAATCTGCAATCTTCTTACATATCATTTTCTATTCCAGAATTCCTATTTTAAGGCTTTCTTAGGTACAAGAGAAAAATGCAGCATTAGTCAAAGGCAAAATAGAGAAATGCACAAAATACAGTAATGAGGATTAGTACAAATAGCTTAGAGGATTTAAGGGGGAAATTTTTGTAGAAGTGTGAAGTTAGTGAGCAAATTCTACTCATACACAGAAAAAAATGTTGCCTCTAGCTGCCATCACACAGACCAAAATTGAATGCAGTTACAAATATCAAAAATCAGAAGGATTTACAAGAGCTAATCTCATCCAAAAAAAGCAACAGCTGCTGTTCTTTAACCACATATCACAGAAAACAAATGAGCAAAGTTTGTAAAGCTTCTTACAAAAGACATCATTGAGATAAAAGTCTGAGACCTCAAGGATAAAAGCAACCTGGTGATACCAACCTGGCTTCCAGGGACCCCTTGGGTCAAACAGAAGCAACCTGAAACACATGGAGCAGGAGGCAAAAAACTTCTATTGGGTTTCTAGGGAAAACTCCTGTCGGGTTTTTAGGGTTTCAATTTCTAGGGAGCTATTTACTGAAAAATTCAAAGTGAGCAAAGAGAAGGAATCCCAGAGAATTGCTGAGAGCAGGATGACCAGCCAGAACTGGAGGCAGTCAACCAGAACATGTCACAAGCTCAAGGTCTGTGTTTCCTACACAACACACTCCAGGCTCCTGGGACAGATGGATGCTGGAGCACAGGTTGCTCCCTGGAGAATATCAGCACCTGAATCTGTTCCACAACATTAAGTTTACCTCCACTTTGCACCAGTATGGCCAGTAAAGAGAATTATCCAAATAGGAAGAGCTTTCATGACACACAGAAATTCTGTTCTTGACTGGAAGGTGACAATGCAGCAGGGAACCAGTGAGGCCATGTCAGAAGATTTATGCTCTTTCCATGACAGAGAACACCCTAACACCATCTTCAAGGCAGGCAGGCTTACATATTCCTTGTAATTATGGGGAGGCTGTGTCTTACAGAACAAATTATGGCATGTGTCTACCAAATGTAGTGGAAAGTCACTTCAGTGCAATTAAAAAGAGAATGTGACCCTTGGAGTAGATGAAAGACTGTAATTCATTCTGAAAGGCCCAGGTAGGGTCACAAACCCCCAGGCACCAGCTCTTCTCTGACAATTACAAACACATTTATACTGCAAGTGGGTGGAAAGCAGAGAGCAGGGTTGTGTGAAGGTGTCCTGGGACATCTCAGGACTACAGGTTAACTCCTGAGGCCCCAGTGCCAAGGGGCAGCTCAGGAACTGCTCCAGTCAGCAGTGGGCAGCAGCACTGCCAGCTAATGAGGAAAAGAACTGGAAGGAAATCAAAGCTGTCCAATGCAATGGGAGCCCTGGGGACCTGAGACTCATCCAAGTCCCTGGATGGAACTTGCTCCTCAGAAGCACTAAGCTTCAAAAGTATTTTAAAAGAAAGGCAAAAAAAAAACCCCAACCCAAACACTGAGCATTCCCTTCTCTGTGACATAAATGAGGAAGTCACAACACCCAACTTCTGAGGATCCTGGCTGGTGCTAGCACACTTTTCAGTAATTCTGTCACACTCAGAGCTTTCACATCTCCAGCCTGTGTATTGGATTCCCGTAAAGTGAAAATGTGTTTTGAGTTTCACATAATTAAAACACTGCTATTGCTCTACTCAGCATTATTCTTTTTCCTGATTGTTTTTTAAAGCAATGATAATTTAGTACTAAGCATGAACAACTTTTCTCATTTGAAACAACAAAAATAAAATATTTACTTGTTGGTTGAAATAAATTTGGCTTAAGAACATCTCAATCAGAGAGTAAATGTGACACTAATAACTACAGGGTCATCAGTACTGTGGTATGCTGTAGTTTAAGGTTATCATATTCATCCCAGTCAATGACTTCTGTGTTCCTAGAGCTGTTACTAACACACAGCCTGTTCTCCCACAGCAAACTGAACAGTTCAACAGCAAAAGTTAAACCACAGGGTGAGGGACTGACATCAGTGGACTCAGCCAAAAACATCAGGAGCAGAACCAAAACTAAAATCAAGTTCTTCAATCCTGCTCCAAGGATAAGAAACAAGAACAACTTCTCAATCCTCCTGGTGCTCCAAGGATAAACCCAATTAGAAACAAGAACAACTTCTCAATCCTCCTGCTGATACCATCCCACCTCAGCAGATTCAAACCAAACCAGGAGGGGCACCAAGTTTTCTTTAGAAGGTGGTGCAAACATCACATGTCAGTCAGAGCATCCATAAGCACATGAAGAAAGATCCTGAATGTCATCAGAAGATTGCTTAACAGGCACAGGTACCCAGAGAAAATAACCTAGCAACCAGGAGCACAAAGCTGCCACAGCCCCTTGGAAAGCAACAGGCCTCAGCAATGGCTTTTCAGCCACAATTCATCTGTCAGGGCTGAGAAACACCAAACCACTGGCTGGAAGGGCTCCATGGAAGGGCTCCCTGCAGAATTTGCAAAAAGGATTTTGAACCCTCAAAGAGCAATCACTTTCATGACCTTCAGGAGCTTCACCAGGCAAAAAAAAGCTTTGCTTTATCACCTAATGTAAGGAGAGCTAAGAGTATGAGTGCTTTTCAAAAGTAAGGAGAGACCCAAAGTCAGTCAGATCTTCAGGAGCCATCTCCCTGAGGTGGCAGAGAAACAGCTCTGCTGCTGCATTTCATTTTCCTTGTTTTATCTTCTCAAATACATGGACAAAAAGCAGCTGAAAGCCAAATGTTAGAGGTGTGACATCGATGCACAGGGCAGTGAACATTTATCACCCCACACCTGCCTTAGAGGGCTACTCAGATACCACAAGCCCCTTTCTTGCTCATCTCAACACATCCCACTTTTTGGGAATGCAAACACTCAATATGTCTTTAATGAAAATAGCCTAAAAAGAAAATGAGACTGCTCAGGGGATTTTTGAAGCCATCTCCTGGAATGAGGATCATCCCATCCTCTTCTGGGAACACATCACTGGAGCACCACCAAACAGTGGCAGCAATACTAGAATACAGAAAGATCTTTTCAGAAATGAAGAATAGTCACAAAATTTACCTATGTTTAGTTCTGTGTTGCAGAGGTTTCACTGAGACTTTTGAAATACAAAACCACACAAAGAGCACCTTTGGAGGAGCCAAGCCACCCCAGCTAGTTCAAATCTTTTGCATCAATACTTTCAACCCTTGTCATTTCTCACAGCTCATCATTTACCTTTAATATATTCATGATGTGTCTTTTACACATGACCAGCTGCATGTTTCACCATCAAATCACAGACCAGCAGCAATTTGAAGTTTGGAGAGTTCCTCCACAAAATCCAGCACAGAGCAGGAGCTCAACCACTTGAGAACCCAGTTGTCTCTCTCCCTCCTGCCCTCCCCAGCAACACTGGTATTTTAGAATGCCTTGCAAGCATTTGGCAATTTTGGAGGCTGACAGAACAATACTGTCCCCAGGAATATCACAGAAGATCCTCTCTGCAATTTCTCAGTGCCAAATCAAGCCTGCTGTGTTCCTGACAGAGTGTTCTAGGAGAGAGCCAAGCATGATCAACACTTCATAAATGGACAAAAATAGCAGAAGACTCAGGAGTCCCAACTACCAAACTCCAGTCCAGCTTAGGAAAGAGGACTGCCATCCCCCCCATATGCACAGTCCCTGAAATGAGATGTGTGAGAATAGTTACAAGCAGATGACAGCTAGATTAGAGCTTTTTCTAGAGGGAGCTGTATGATGCAGTGCATCCTGTGCACTAGAAGCCACCCAGCTGCCTAATCAAAACACTTTCTCCTTAATGTCAGTCTTTAAAAAGACCATAAAATAGTAAAAATAGTAAAAAAAAACAACAACTAAATACAAGGGAAGTCTATTCAGGCAGGCACAGTAGATAACTTACAGACTCCCACATATATCTATCAGACATACAACTAAATAAGGCAGAAAGGCTCATTATCAGCCCACGTGGGAGCAGAGAACAAACAATAACTAAGGGCAGTGCTGACCCTAAGGTCTTCTGTGCCTTTGTTCATTTCTCTCTTATCTACAACAATTACAAAAATACCACTCTGCAAAGGGCTGTGATTTCTTCCTGAAACAGGCAATGTGCTCACTGCAGTAACCAAAATCTGCTGGCAATTCCCAGGTGTGCTCACCCACCTCAGCCAGACACTGAAAAGGAGTGTGAGTGGAGTTTCCATACAACCCAAGTTTATCCTGCACAGAGAAGGACAACACATCTGGCCTAACCATCAAATATCTTAAATATGGATTAAACCCCTACCAAAGGCACTGTTCTCCTCTTGAAAGCAGGTAGGTCACAAGTTGCTCTCCCCAGTCACCAGCCAGGTGAGCTGGATGGAGGGGAACAGATCAAGACATTTTCAATCACTCCACTTGTGAAAAAGAACAAAACAAATAAGCCTTTGCAATACTGCAGAGATTCTGTTTGCAATCCTGAAGAGATGAAGGCATGACCTAAATTCAGAGTTGTTTTTCCAAAGAAAAGCACTCTGTTAATATAAGGACATTTGTTTCTGATGCAAAAATACACACTTTTCAGTCCCAGGTGGTTCAGGATACTGGCTGAAGGTAGCTTTGCAAACAAGTGAAAAAACCTGCCACACTCCTGAGAGAAAAGACACTGAAATCAGCAGCCACCACTGCCACCATCAGAGGAGCAGGAGCCCTAAGATGTGCCTGCACTGTGACACACCAAAGCCCAACTCTGAGTTTTCACACAGCTGCTCTGCTGGGTGATCCCAAAGCAGTTTGCAGGCTACAGCTGAGTAACCTTCCAAATTCCCTGACAGCAATTCCAGCTTTCAGGAAAGTGGCTGCAAGTTCACCTGGCTTGCCTCAAGCACACAGCAGGACAGAAACTCTCATTAAATCTGACCCAGGACAGTATTAGAGCTTATCACATCTCCTTACACTTTGTAAGGAGTGGGGAGTTTAAATGCTAACCAAAGATGTGAAGATGGATTTTCATCATCTTTTTGCCTGCTGTTTCTGCAGCATGAACAAAGTTCATTCACATGAAACTTGTCACCAGTGTGGCCAGAACACCTCATTCTCTTTATGTTTTTATATATATATATATATATATATAAAGAAAACATTTCACCTGGAAAATTACAGGTTTGTGCAACTCAAATACATTTTCAGAAGTGAAGAAGCAGCAGGATTTTTAGTAGTATCAACATTCCACTGCTCTTAGAAGTCCAGGAGACAAAAATATACAGGTGGTATCACAGCAGAGAGGCCACTGGTATTCCAGAGCACTGATGTCTCCCTGGTGGCACAGAGCCTGCCCTGCCAGCACATCTGATGCAGTGCCAGCACACAGCATAAAACAGCAGCTCTCAGTGTGTAATCCTCAGCATTAAGACTATTCTACAGCAACAGGGATATGGCAAAAAATAATTGCACTTCTAGAAATTCTCTCTTCCCAAGCCCTCTGAGACTGCAATCTCATGAATCACATGCTGCATTTGTGACAAATGCTACCAGGAAAGCTGGGTAAAAGAACAGAGCCCAAGATTATGAGAAATTCTAAATGAGTTTTCTTTAAATTTCAGTAAACTATGTTGCCAGCTGCTCTGGGCACCCTGTGCCAGGGCCTCAGCACCCTTCCCAATATCCCATCCATCCCTGCCCTCTGGCAGTGGGAAGCCATTCCCCCTTGTCCTGTCTCTCCATCCCTTGTCCCAAGTCCCTCTCCAGCTCTCCTGGAGCCACTTTAGGCACTGGAAGGTGTCCCTGGAGCCTTCTCTTCTCCAGGTGAACACCCCCACTCTTCTGGCCTGGCTCCAGAGCAGAGGGGCTCCAGCCCTTGGAGCATCTCCATGGCCTCCTTGGGGGAAGACAAAAAGAGGGACAGAAGAAGATTCCTTCCAAATTTAAGGACAAACAAGAAATTATGCGTCAAGATCCTTAACACATATCCTCACTGAACAAGCATCAAACACCAATTCTTTACTTAAAACATACAAAACTTATTTGAATGCTTTAGATATAAAAAGTGAAAGCCAGAGGTGCTCAAGAAACATTTGCCAAATGACTTTTCCTCAATCCCCAAGATGTCACTGCAGTATCTCTCACACAGCCTGGGCACACAGATGTGATTCATACACATCTCAAATCCAACAGGGAGGGAGGATAAGACAAAGCCCTGGCTGTGGCTTAAGAAAACTATTTTTAGTAACAAAAGCTATTTTTTCCCATTTACCACTACTGAAACAAGGCACACACAAATAGCAGAGCCAAGACTGACATTTAGCAGCTGTGTAAAAGGTTTCAGCGTGGAAAGTGCTCACACCTTCTGGGATTGTGAGGAGAATGTGGCTGCCATGTTCAGCTGTGCAGAACTGCCCATGCAAGACACCTGAGCAACAACACAACTATTTCTTGGTTTAAAAATTAGACATCATTTTTTACTCCAAATTTACCCTGTTATCCTCTGATTAAGGGACCTGAGAATAGCCTTCCCTGACCCTGTTCCTGCCTGGCACAAGGACACTGCAGTCACTAGACAGTCACAGGGAGCTCACACTGCCCACAAAGACCATGAAAACATCTCCTGTATGACCACCTGCCTTTGGAGCTGAATTCAGTAATTCCTGCCACCACCCAGTGTCCTCAGACCAAGGAAATGGAGTTTACAAGGCATTCCCTCAGCCAGCCCTGACAAGGTGTGATGTTGCTGTCCAAGGTCAGCAGAACATGAGCAGGACACAGATGACAATTTCCATTCTGTCCTTCTGCCTCCAGAAACAGAGATCACAGAAGAATGCAGAAGTAAAAACTTATCAGAAACCCCAGCCATCATCCACCATCCCCTGCTCCCACACCTTCACAGTGCTCCCAGAATCATGCTCTGGGCCAGAAAGCAGGTTCCTCCCTCAGCCTGGCCTTGCCAAAAAAAAAAAAAAAAAAAAAAAAAAAAAGGAGATTTATGAGCTCAGAAATAAAATTCTCTGTGCTAAAAAGTGATGAAAATAAATGATGTTTTACAGCTTAAATGAAGTTCCTGTGACAAATGGATGAGACAAATTTTGCAAGGCTGGTTAATAACAACATGCAAAGCATTTAAGTGACACCTAAATCACGTTTTACAACCTTGGACAAGAAAGGCAATTTCAGTGTACTCCCACCAAACATCCTAGGTCATCAAGCTCTTGCAATCTTCAGTGTTTGGAATCAGCCAATCTGCACTGCAGCCCAGCTTCAGGCATCTTCACCTGTTCTTCCTTCCCAGGAAAAATGCAGATTTTCACAGATCTGATAGGAACCTTAAAACCACTCACAACAGCTTACATATAATTAGTACACTAAAAATAATTGCCGTACAAGACATGCCTTACTTATTTGACCATTACAATCATAGAGATGATCTGTTTAGGCCTTCTTGAGCAGAAAAATGATGAATGAACTCTGTGGGTTTAACTTTTATTCCCAAACCTCTCCCTCTCTCTGGCTGGTTTAAGCATGCAGAACAGCAGTCTGCAAACAAAAGGGGTTGTGTGTCCTCCCTGGGACTGTCAGAACATACATCCAAACAATAATTCCCAGTGCAGGTCAACTTCCAGTCACTACCTCAACAATGGAAAAAAGGAAGAGCAATCACCTGGTCATGACCTGCTGAAGTAGCAGGTGAGCTGGATCCCTCTTCCCCATGAGACAGGCCCAAGACCAAGACTCAGGGATGGCAAAAGTGCCTCCAAGTAGAGGAAAAGCACAGGATGTGGAGCTACATCAGACTTTGGTCCCTACTTTGGATACTCTGCTTTTGGGTTTCAGGTTATGCTACCTTTCCTCTGAAAAAGAACAAAGCTTCCTGGAAGCAGAGACAAAACTGGCTGTGAAGGAATCTCCATCTTCCCACCCCTCCTGCTAATTCCCCTCTCCTCTCTATTTTATTATCCTTCATAAACCTCTCCACCAGGCTCAGATGTCCTGCTCTGGGCAGTAGCAAGGGGAAGTTGAGTAAACTGTTGATTTCACTACCATTGCCAGGGCTCTGAAGAGCAGCAGTTGATGGATCAGATGAGCTGCTCACTTCATTCTGCTGGGACTGAGCACTTGCCAGACAACACAAAGTTCATCCCATAAGTTACACTGCCACATCCTCCTCCTCCTCCACAACCTGAAAATGGCTGTAGCATGACAAGCACTTTAACCACTGCTGCTCAGTCTGGCTGAAAATGTGGATTGAGCTCCAGCCCACACAAACCACCTTCATATAATGCAGCTGCACCTGCACAAGCTGTGTCAGCCCAGAGCCTACAGGTAAAGACACTCACTGATTTCACTGACACAGTCACAGCAGATGGGTTTTCAATGTACTTGAGACAGCAGAAATCCCAGGACTAGCAGTCCTGGCAGATTATATATACAGCCTGCAGACCACATAGACAGCATTCACCCACACAGGTTTCTTCATGCCCTAAACCATCATTACTCTGTTTAACCAGGGACTCTGCAATCACATTCTCCTCACTGCATGGACTTTTGCCATGCTTGCTTCTCCTACAAACAATGTTCTGGAGGATGTTCTCGCCAGAGGAAAAGCCTCAACTTGCACTTGACTAACCAGAGGGGCCATTTGGGAGAGCCTGCTCATTGCTCAGGACATCTGTGCCCAGTACAAGAGTGCACAGGTACAGCTGCTCCCTTCAGCACTGCTCTGGTGGCAGCTAGGAAAATAAATAATTAAAAGAAAAATTAAAGCTTTCCTCTATGGTCACCACAGTCTAGCAAGATGTAGTGATACAACTAAGAAGTTGCTGTATTTTAAAGGAAGTAGAGAGGAGTCCACACCCACAGAGAGATCTGACAGGGCAGTTTTTCAGAGGACAGCTGCATGATAAATACTGGGCTGCACTGGCAGGTTTTCTGCCTCAGGTGAAGGGTCTGCAGGACATTTGGGCAGTCAAAACAACAAACATATAAAATAATCCATGGTATTAGATACCAGCTCCGAGTATTTCACTGGCAAACAACAAAATGGTGAGTGTTGGTTAAGCCCTTTTCTGACCCAGAGATGGGGCAACTGAGAGGTGTTTTAAAAACTTTTATTCTATTTTCAGTCTCATGAGAAGAGTGAGACAATACAGATGTTATAATTCATCCATCACAATCAGAAGCCAACTAATTACAATACACTATAGGTGTTTCTTGGCCTATCAGCTTTTGCCACACCATGCTGTAAATGCTTTAAAGCCAATCATCTAAAATCACCCCTCGTGAGCATTCAGGGCTGGGGAAAACCTTGTGCTCTTCTTTCACAGAGGCCAACAGGCAGACCCTTGGGACACAGCAATCCAGATATTGGACTGCTGCTTTGGTCAACACAGAGATTTATTTCTCCCTGGGGTAACCACTTACCATATCAGGAAGGCAAATCAGTCTTAATATTTTGCTCCAAGAAAAGTCAATATATTATTACCCTAAATTCTTGAAAAAATGAGAAGATGCCATAATTAAGTGAGCCATGAGGACACAAGATAAATCAGCAGCAGAGCAGAAATTAGCATCTGTGAGCTCTGATGTTTTTTTGCTCTTCCTGTAATGCACAGGAGTGAAACCCTGGTGGGGAATACTGGTACCACGGGACACACTGAGAGCAGAGGAGAAAAGAACAGGAATGGACTCTGTGCAGTGCAACCAAGCCTCCCTTTCCCACATTAAAAATAATAATCAGAAAATATGCCCATTTTCTTCTTCTCTCCTCAATTAAGGATACAGTCACAATTTAAAAAAATAATGTAAAACAATTTGGATTCTTAATATGACCCTGTTTATTTTGGAGCATTTCTACCTTGCTTTTACAAGTTTCTCACTCTAAACATCAGAGCAAGAAATGTTCTTTTGTTAAGAAATCAAAGCAAAGACTTGCAGGACATCCCAGTATCTGAGGCTCAAAGAAACACGACCAAGAAACCTCTCAGGAAATCATCTGGGACGCTCTCCTTTCTCTCAAGGATGGTTTGGCTTTCCTATTAAAAAAAACCCCAAACCAACCCATCCCCAATTGGGGAATTAGCAATTTCTATTTATTTATTACTTAGATATTGTAGTATTGAACACCAAGAGGCTCCCCTGACACCTCAAGTTACTCACACACGTTGGTAAGACCAAAACCAAACTGTCCCCCAGCTGCCTCACCCTCACTGCTCCTCCCAACACTTTCCAGCCCAGATGTCTCCTCTGCACAACAAAGCAAACCCCTCAATTCAGAAGAGACCTGCAACAGGATTTTCTTGAGGCAAATCAGAAGGCAGCTACAGCATAATGCAGCCTATTTAAGGAGACTTTGCTGAAGTCTAATTTAATAATTTAGGAGACTTAAGAGCAGCACATGTTTAAAAAAAGCCCATGTTGCCTAGGCACTGTGTGCTTTTAGCTGCTGCCCCTGATGCACTAGACCAGGCTTGATGCTGCAAGAACAAAGGTTTCCATCTTGTGAGAACATTTATCAGCAGATAATGAGAAATTAGAATTCCAATTCACTCAAACATCAACCACTGAAGTTTAGCCTTCATACAGTATAAGAAAAAAAGGTACTTGCACACCAGTAAAATTGTTAGCTTGGAATATTGAAATAATAAACATTGCTAAGAAAAAAAAAAATTAAAAAGTTGGAAATTGTACTGGGTTGAACTTTGAAGATTCATTATTTTGGATGCTCACCAGCAGACCTCTTTTCATTTTGCAGAATCCACTGAGAGAAGCATGATGACAAGAGAGAGGGCACAGTCCCCTTGGGAAGAGGGACAGGGCTGGAAACTGTTCTGTGTGGAGGCTGCTGAAAAATCCTGCAGGGACACCTGAACTCCTTTCTTGTGCTTCAGCTTCTGCAGAGTGGCATTTTAATATGTGCCAAGGGAAAGCAGAAAGAGAAGCAGCCAAGCCCCACTACTCCCACACCCCCACACTACAACAAAAATGGACCTGCCACTTGGTACACAAAGACTTGGGGACATCCTTGTCAGTGAGCAGAGCCCAGACTGGCATTTCATTTCATGCTGCAGAAGCCCTAATCTTTTTTCACTTGCTAACAAAACACCCTTCCAACACACCTCCTAGTACTCCCACACCAAGATCTCACTGTAAAGAGAATATAAATCATTCCCCAGAACTTCAACAGGATTCTATCCAACATTAATATATCTTGGGTCCATATCACTGAGAGTAGCTCATTTTCTCACACCACAGCCACTTCTTCCCCTCGTGTGTTTGTTATGCCATTATTAAATACATGGCAATGACCCTGTCTCCAAGCAAACTTTTCCCATTTGCTCCACAAACACCTACTCCTCAAACTGTTGGAGGGGCTGTGTTTGGGAGGCTGAGCACAACACACTTGGGTGGTTCAATCTCTTTTTAAAAACTATCAACTTGCTTTTTAAAAACTATCAACTCCCCATGTGTCAGATGGCAAGTTTAATTTAGTAAGCTAGGAAATTACTCAGAGTTGGAACATCACTGCAATATGGTTTAGATCTAACTCAGCAAGTCCATCCTACATGCAGGGCTGCTTCTGCTCTGGAGCACTTCCCTCCTTGGACAGCTCTTACAGCAGCTGTGTCTACAGCAAGAATTAGAGTTTATGTGACCTTTACATTTTCTTATTTCTTCCCAGCAACAAACTGGAATGTTTTCTCCATTACTGAGGATTTGCTACATGATCATCAACACAATCAGCTGAACAGCAGTTAGCAAAATAAATACAGCCTAGATCTCCAGAATCACAACAAAGAGGCAAATAGAAGCTTTTTCATGTTCTGCTTGTGCTGCATTGTGTATGGTGGAATACAGAGATAACAGGGCAGTGTCTCTGTGCCAGTCAATTAATGCTGGTATCACTATGCATTTGTTTGTGGGCAATGCAGGCAAGTGTCTGACACTTCTGCAGACACTTCAGCAAAGACAGAGGCCATTAGAAGGCACCAAGAAGTACAACAAAAAATATCTGTTAGAATTAAAAACAAACAAACATAAACATCTCACAACATGTATGATGCTTCCAAGAAACCCTGCAGGTTCAGTGACAGGGGTCCACATTAAACTGAAATACACCAAGTTCTCAATGCAAATAAAAGTGAAAACTCATGTCATAGGATTTTGAGCACTCAGCTTTAAATGCAGTCAGGAGGACCTGAAAAATTTAAACATACCTTTTTAAATTTTCAACCATTTCACACAAGTAAGAGAGAAACACAAGTAAGAAAGCAGCTTAAAAAGCAACTCCTCAGGGAGACACATTTTGCTGTGGCATCAGAAGCCTTTCCAAAAACATCAGAGACTATTTATAAATGCTGTCAATGTTCTCCTGCTCATCAAAGGAAAATGGTTTTTCTGTGCAATCCCACTGCAAGAAACACTCTCAAAAATGCAAGGTTGGGATGCAATAAAGTCCACATGCACAACCATCCTAAAGGTCTGGGAACTAAAAATCTCCATACAAAAATGTAGAGCACTCTGGCTCTGACCCAGCAAAGCATCTAAGAATTTAACTGCCTTCCCTTCAACTTCAGTGGACAGTTTACACATCCAGAGCTAGCTCATGTCCCAGGGCTTTGCTGGCTTGTGATGAAATAGATCAAACATGCCCAAGAGCCCACCCATAGCTCAGCCTCACCTTGCACAACACAGACTCTCCTTGACCATCCCCTCACGCAAAACACAAACAGGAACAGGACACTGACTGGAGCCAAAGCATGTCAGCTTGACATAGATTTTCCAGCTGCAAATGGTTTCTTTTTATTGAGGAGACGGCACATACTGACCCAAGGAAGATGAAAAGGTAGGATTTGACTGACAGCACCTCTCCAGCACTGCATCCCTGGGATCTCACTGCCTGGGGACAACTCACCTCCTGAAGCTCTGACCACCAGTGACACCTGACAGAGGACACAGGACAGGGTGTGTGACTGTGCCAAGGGACAGAGGATGCTCTGAAGGAAGGGAGCCTTTCACTCATGGCCCATTGCTCACTCCCCCAGCTGCCTGCCCAGGGCTCATTCCTCATGCAAAGGAGGTAGAGCTGAACTGGTGCTGTTCTTATCTGGGGAGGTTTATTTTGCTTCATTTTTAGTAACAGCTTATGCAAAATGTTCCATAACAAGCTCTTCCTCTACTACCTGCTGGCAGCTATCTGTGAGCACACAGGCAGGGCATGGTGCATTAATGTGGGGATCCATTCATCTCCCCCAGCATGAAGTGAAATACTCCCAAACACTCACACAGAGGGGTGCTGGCTTCTGAGGCTTTGCAGCACTTTTACTGCTCTTGCTGCATTAAAGTTTAATTAATTTTTAACTTAGATATTCACATAGAACATAAACTGTTCAGAAGGACAACTGTCAACCAGCCAAGACCTCTTTGGCAGGAATTTGGGATGATATTTTACTTCTCTGGTGACGGCAGCTCTGGCACAGACCTTCTTCAGTTCTGTAAAATTCTGTCTATATATGTTTGATCCCTTTGGGGAGACTGCCAAAGCACCAAGATTAATTAGCAACTTACCTAAAATACACTCTCTATCAGACAGATCTTAAAGGGTTCCTTGTCACAGACAGCTTTACAAAAACACATTCTGAAATACTAATGAATCTGTATGACATAAGATGACATTTTGAACTCTGTCTCAGTGCCCATTCTCATTCCCACACTAAGTAAAATTACTTTCATTAGTTTCATGACAGCTCTGCACTTACATCAGCTCTGCAGAGTTCCAGCCAAATCACAGAAAATAAACTCACTTGATGGACAAATACAGCCTCATTATGCTTCCAGCTACTGCAACATCCTCAATCAATATGGCTTTGAATGTAAATAAGAAGGCAGAAATGTATTCAAATGGATGTATGACCACAGTGCAAAAGTAATTGCAGAGGCTCTTAGCAATTGTGTTGATGTGTACACTCCCAGTGCCCTTCCCAAAGGAAAACAACAAGGGATGGATATGAAACCATTTCTGTAAACCCATGGAAAGTTTCACACTAGAAAAGGTTTTAAGTGTCTGCCACGAGCAAGATGGAGACAGCACCTTACTCCTGGCAGTAGTAATTTTCATTTATTAGTGCTCATTTCCAAACTGGTTCCAACACTGCTGGCCAACAAGCTGGACCTCTCAGGGAAAAGCACAGCTGTTCCAGGCCAGGCTTCCAGAGGCTGTGCTGCAGCCTGTTTCCAGCTGGGAGCCTGCAGGAGCCTGCATCAGCAGCACAGCTGGGACTGCAGTGCAGGGAGCCACACTTCTCCCTCTTCACCTGATCCTCACGCTCATCAGAGAGAGTTTTGAGGGTAGAAACATTAGTTCATGGACTCATGCAGTCCCCATCAATGGGCATGGGGGAATACTGCAGTGAGAACCCCACCACAATCACCAGGGCAGCACTGAGGGGTTTGTGCAGCAGCAGCCTCAGCCCAGGGATAGCCCAGGACTGCACAGTTACAGAATTAGATGTTACTGTAGCTCTGCTCATCAGACCAATACAGCTAAAAATAAACCAGGAAGACATTCCTCACCTAAGGCTCAGGAGGGTTCTGGTATGTAGCTGAGTCATGCAATAATCATCAAATTAAACACATCTTGATCCCTGATTTATGCTCCATCAGCACAAACCAAAAAAACAGGTTTTTGTGCATATTGAAAGAGCAACGCTACACCCACTGAAACAGGCACAAGGAAGTAATGTGATGGTCAAGGTCTCCTGGAAAGTAAATGCAGCAGTAGGAATGAATTGTCCTAAGAAAGGAGGAAGTGAGGACTAGCTCACACACATTTTTCTCCAAACAGAATTTGAGAGAATATGTTTAGTGCTTGTGGAACAAGCTTCATCCATGAAACGGCAGAAGCCTCCCCCATGCTGTCAGCAGCACACACGTTCTGCTGGCTAACTGCACTGCCAGTGAGATCTGTGCCAGCCACTCACCACAATTCACTAGCACCAGGACAACTCAAAGGGACACTGCAGGCTCCCCTTGTGATGAGCTGTCATTGCCCCATACCAGCTATCCCTGGGTCTCTTTCCCCAGCTGCCACTTGCACCCGAGCACTCAGAGCATCAGAGTGTGACAGGCACGTGCCTGGTCACTGCCCTCCAGGAATGGCAGCTGCACTTCAGGAAGCTGCACTTCACTCTGGTGCAGCACCTTGTCTGTAAGGAAGAGCTCTCAGACCTGCCTGGATGTACCAAAAGATTGTGATGTGGGCACTGGCCCCATTCTCCTGCCACTGAAGACATTTCTGCAAGGACAAGGTCACAGCGTGACTGATTCTTAGCACCTCAGTCTGCAGAACTGCATTCAACAACTTAGATTAGACTGCACTACAAAGTCATTCTTTACCTCTTTCTCCCTTTTTTTACTTTAACCTGCAGCACTTCTCCCACTCTAAAGGTCCTCTTGAAAAGCTTCACAGTTGCTGCTTGCAATCAAGTGATTTTGTACAGTTTCTAGTCACTTCTTTCAACAACAGAGAACACTGCAGGGACACATGGCAGGGATGAGGCAGGCCATATTCTCAGAAGAAAGTACAGCCTTAAGTTACATGTTGGTTTAACATACATATGGGATGGCAAGGATCAACAAAAGTTTGTGAAAGGCATCCCAACTGCAACTGTAGAAAAAAACAAAATTAAAAAGCCCACAAACAAAACAAAACAAACAAAAAAAACCACCAGATTTCTCAGTTCAATAAATGAGTGACAACCAAACACTATTTTTTTTAAAGCCTGAAGCATTTTAACTTTCACACAGGCATGTTTGGGACTTAAACTTCCCACTTGAAGAAAGGCAGAGTTTGAAAACAGGCCAGCCAATATCACTGAGCACTCAGAGCACCAGCTGCCACAGGCACAATGCATTTGAACTAGCAGGGCAGTCACAGGGTCCTGCAGCCAGTGTGGGCTCACAGTGGGTGAGAAGTGAGCTGAGAAGCATGAACTGCCTGGAACAAGGTTTTGCAGATCCACTGCCACACACATCTTGTATCTTTCTGATGTAGAGGTTTAAACAGGTAATAAATGAATTCAGGGTGAGATGACAACCCCCTTCCCTGATTAAAACCTCCATTGTTTTTGTTTCCCCACTCACAAATAACACTAATCTCTCCATCTCTTTCCTTTTCCAGGGAAACTGCTGCATTGCATCTGTGCCCCAGGAGAACATCAGAGGAGCAGAACTTGGCCACAGGTACAAGCTTCAATCCCAGTAAGACCACTTCAAATTCACCTTTCCAGTTTAGAACTTGTTACACAGGTTGAGCTTACTGCTAAGAAAACAGACCAACCCAATCACTGTGAGCCACACTTAAAACTGCCCTGAGAGCTCTCACCCCTCCTCAAGTGTTGTTTTATCTCACAAATTACTTCAACATGGAGCTGAACAACCTCACTGCTCCTTTAGGCATGTAGGAGTAGTGTCAGAGGAAAAGACTGACAATGTCAGTCACTATACTATAAAAAGTTTTAAAGCTTCCTTCTCTTCTGCTAAATTCTACATCAAGATGCAACCTTTGAGTATCTCCAAAACACCCAGGCCAAAGGAAAGCAGCTCCCAGAAAGGCATGTAACACCCACCCAATAGCTCCATACACCTCTGCTGTAAAGACACAGCACTGCCACTGAGGGTTTGCTGCTCTCCAGGTTTTAGAGGTGACCAGCTGAGGGACACAGGATGCACAGAAAGGCTGCAGCAGTGCAAGACCCAGTTGCCTGGGTCATCAGCTATAGCCAACAGTCCACATACAATCTCTTCTTTACAATATTCTTGTACTGACTTCACAGAAGCTATAATTTCACGTTAATGAGCACTGCCTCTGATGAAACAAATCACAGCTTTCAGCCAGACACTCCTGCCCCTGAACAGACTGTCCCTCTGCTGTAAGTGAATTGACTGAAGCTAACTTTAACATGGCAAAAAGGAGGAGAAAAACTACATGTGCAAGGGCAAGGTAAGTTTTCAGCCAAATCACCCTCGTGTCCCATTTTGTGATGTAAATGCACAAACACCTGGGCAGCAGGCAGGCAGAGAGGTCCCCAGGAGTAATGGCTGGGGCTGGAGAGGCCAGGCTGCTCCTCTCCCAGCCAGTGCCAGCTGAGCAGCATCTGAATGCTTCCTGCATTTCCCACAGGATCTTCTCTGCTACCTCTGCCCAGAAACTGAGTGTGACAGCCCTGCAGCAGGCACAGGAACAGCAGTGCACACACAGTCCAGGTTTGCTGTTTCTTAACCAGACCCCAGGCCTTGCTGTACACAGTGTTCTGCAAACCACCTCAGCCAGGCTGGTCAGGCAAATCACTCAATGACCAAGTTTAACTTTACACCAGAGGCCCCAGCAAGAGCAGAGCTTCTTGAAGTAAGAGCTGGGCAAGTAGGCCAGTGGCCACAAGTTCTTACTTAGAGGCCCTAAAAATAGGGACCAGTCTGGCCGAGAGGAGCTGTGGAACAGACCCCCTGCCCCCATGCTGCTCTCACAAACCTCCAGGTACATAGGGTGAGGAGGCAGGAACAGCCCTCACATCCTCTTCACAAACCACTTTTCATTTTGTTCACAACTCCCTTAAAGCTCAAGCTGAAGGTGCATCTCCTCCCCCAGGCTGGCTGGGGCAGCAGCCCTGCTGGCCCAGAGCCCCAGGGTTCATTGTCAGGGCACCACAAGACACCTGCCCAGAGCTGAGCCTCCACTGCCCAGAGCTGAGCCTCCATGGCTCTTCCACCTGCTGTGGCCCTGGCACACCCTGCTCAAGCTATCTGCACAGCCAGAAGTCAGAATCCAGTGGGATCAGCTGTCCTTAGAGATGCAGCAGCCATACCCAGAACAACCACCACTAACAAGTGGAGTGTTAGAACAGGAATTAAGGCTCCAGTCTCTGGGACTAAGCTAGTTTAATGATTAGAAGCCAATATTCAGGGCTAAAAGTGGAAGACCACCCCACTCGCCTCTCTGTTGTCAGGGCTGGCCAAATTCAGAGTGTCATGAGAGCTTTGGTGTTTTCAGTACCCTTGAGTTAGGACAGCCCTTTTGGAAGCTGAGTCCTTCCACCTCATTTTCCCAGAGGCTGCCAGGGAGAAGTTACCCCCCTGCTTTACCCACATCACTTTGCCATATATACCCACCTAGCTTGACTTCTACCCTACCCACCAGGATACCACCAAAACACATTTGCACTGAGAATCAGTGGGAAATTGAACTGAAGACCTGACAAACTGGACATTTGATGCTGGGAAGCCAGAATTCCTGAAAAGGAAGCACTGCAGAAAAAGTGTAAAGCTGCATCTCCAAACTCCACAGGCTTACCAGAGCTCACTCTCCATGTGCCTTTGTTTGAACAGCAGTATATCCATTTCTGTACCCAGCTCCCACACACTCCACATGTCCTCCCCTACTCCTCCCACCCACAGGCAAACAGGCTCTGCAAACAAAGCTCAAGCAGCTTGGTGGAAGCCCTGGAAGAAGCAGAATGCTATTCCCTGTGGAGAAGAAAGATAATGGAAGCTCCACATAATGGAGCTGTCTGCTTGGGATGCTGTTCTGGTCTCTTGAGGATGGGATCAAGTATGTGCCTTACAATTAATTTGTTGTTTGTGTAACACATCCTTATTATCATCCACTGAAATTATTAATAGCTCCATTCACTTTTTTTTTTTTTTGTCTTCTTTAAATCAAAGCCATTCCTGTTGGGTAAAACAGTCTGAACTGCAATTTACACTGACAATGTAAAGCAGCCCTACAAAACACATACCTACCCCTCCACATTCCCTCCAATGATCAGAAACAATAAAACAGCTATTTATGACACAGGGAGATCAATCTAGATGCACTTCTGCAGGGGACAGACACAGGGTACAGCTGGGGGGTGGGAAAGTTGGAGGCAGTGCTACTGGCCTAGAGGGGTTTTGGTTATTAACTGTGTGGAAGGCCCCCCCAGTGCACTGAAAATCCAGACAGGCCTCATTCCCTGCTCCAGCAACACTGAGCTGTGCACTCACCCTGCAATGTTTTATTGATAAGGCTCCACTAATTTTGTGTTAGTCAGGCACAGGCAATGAACCATCAAAAATCAGATCTGTGGTACAGGTGGTTTTAAACTACATACAGCAGCACACAGACTTTAAAATGCAGGACAGCCAGCAAGGCACAGAACAGACTGACCTCGAGGTAGCATGAGGAGGCAGGGACCACAGCACACTCCATTAATACTGAGGAACATCTCACCAAGAAGGAGGTAATCAAGGAATAAGCAATGGAGTCAACCCCTACCACAACCAGGCCTCAACCCTGAGAGCTGCAGGCAGTTTTTAAAGGAGATGCTACCAAAGAACTCTCATCACTGTGGATATATTGTGTGTCACTTCCACAGATTCACACACCTGAAGCAGCAAGGCTGTACTTGCAAAAGCTCTGCCCCTCTGAAAGCCACTTCCAAAATTTGGCAGCCCTAAAAGTATATTATAAACATATTAAAAATCATCTGAGCTGCCATGTTTAAGTTACTTCTCTGACTGACTGTTATACAGCTTTGTTTGTTTACTTTCATTCTTACCTGCTGATGTTGCCTGGTTGCTGCTGTGATAAACTCAACCAGAGTATCTACTAATGGCTTACACATGATCTGTAACAAAGAAAGACACAGCCTCTCATTAGTGGTTTGCTGACAGGTTTGTTTTTTCAAGCAAAAAAGTCTATATTTTACACAGCCTCCAGAGTAAGAAGAAAATGATACAAGAAAGAGAAGTGCCCAGAAATCAGCAACAGTTTATTTGAAAATTGACAGTTTTTTTCACACCAGCTCTGAGTGAAATCTTGATCACAACAAAAAGCAGCAGCAAAGCTCTTTCACCTGGAAAAATCAGGCAAGCATTTTTCACCCCCTGTACTCTGCCAAGTGAAAATTAAAGTCTGCATCTGGCTGACACTTTGTGTAGTGTCAATTCACATTGTGCACAGCCCCAGTCCCAGGCAAAGAAGAACATGGTGAGTTGTGTGGGGTGGTCTCTCCTCCCAGGGAACAGATGACAGGACAAAAGGAAAGGACCTAAAGCTGCACATGAGGAGGTTTACATTAGGCATAAGGACAAATCTCTTCACTGAAAGGGTTGTCAGGCACTAGCACAGGCTTCTCAGGGAAATGGTTGAGTCACCATCCCTGGAGGTATTTACAAAGACATGTAGATGTGGTGATTTTAAAAGATAATTCCACAAAGAACAGTTACATGGAGTCCAAAGGCTTTAGAAACCTGCAGATGGGATCTTAAGTTTGCTGTCCATGTGGGCAACACACAGCCCTGCTCTCCCTCCATTTCTCAAAGGTACAAGGTATCATGGGCTGGTGCCCTAACAAACCTGGCAAGCAGAGGAACTCTCTCCTGGATGGAGTCCTCAGCCTGGAAGCATCCCGCCCCAGTTACACAAGCCTACATCTCCTCCCACCCTCACATCAGCCATCAATTCTAAAAGGTTTGGAGAAAGGGTTTCTGGCAGCTGTCTCCAGCTTGCTCTGACCTAGAAACCCCTGAAGAAGTGTATGACATTCAGGCCCATGGCCTGTTTCTTAAGAACTGGCTGTCCTCATAGAAGAGACCAGCCCCAGGCTTGGGTCAAGCTTGCAGGAAATACCCTAAACATTTCAGACACTTGCACTGTCTGAATATCAACCTTGAAGATTAGATTCCAATTAGACTTTACACTCCTCAGCCTTCTTGGAAGAAAATTGCTAAATTGAGCATGCAGTGAGAGCAGAACTGGACAGGAGCTACACTGGTTGTTCAAACAAGGTGACCTGTTTTGCCTTTGTGCAAACCTTGCTCATCTATGTTGTCTTGAATACTGGTAAAAAAGTAAAGCTTCTTAGGCTGTGTTTTAAAGAGCAGTCTGCTGTTCACCTGCTTTCTGCATGCAGTATCCCAGCCCAAACCATAAATAAGTCCTGGCCTCCTGCAGTGCTGCTATAAAAACTGAGTCTGAGTTTAAGAGTCTGAGCAGGTGAAAACCCAAGGAAACCTGACAGCAATTTCAAATGTCTGCAATAAAGCAGAGAGGTTTCTCTCCCTGCTTTGCCCAGAATTATAATCATACTTTGGAGGCAGCAGAAGACAACAGAGCCAGCAGCACTTACTGGGAAGCGTTTGAAGAGATCATGGAACATGGAGAATGTAAGGGGGCTGTTCCGTTTGCTCAGGAACTGGGTCAGTGCCTGCTGATAGATAGCTGCCACCTTCTTCACATTCAAACAGCCTGGGTTCAAAAGCTGCAGGGAAGAAAAGAGAACAAAAGCATTTCCAGTGAAACACAAGAATGAATCACTAACTATGAATAAATTAATTTTCATCAGTTCTAAGAGGTTTTCCCAACAAGTAGTTGAGATATGACACAGAACCATGAATAAACAGCCAAGTGGGCCCCCAATATGCTCTCCCAGGCACTGACAGCCATATGACCTTGTCACTGAAGGGCAGCACAGCTTCCTAGAAGGACTACACCCACTCCATGTAGTGTGGGGGCTGTGCTCTAGGCTGTGGTTGGCATGTCTAGTACACCAGGCTCACAGGGCACTGCAGGCCCATGCTGCAGTAGATGGGCTGTGCACATGGTGTTTGTTCTCAGATGAAGAGATACTGGTATCTGTAGATTTCAGTGTATGTACATATCTGTATCTACACACACTTAGCACCTATGTCCAGGACTCCTAGGTACTCAGCAGACAAGTCCTAGCACTGATCAGGGATCCAGCAATCCCAAAACTGTGTCCATGTTCCAATATCCCCCTCTGGTGGGGAACAAGAATCCCAGACACACAGCAACCTGCTCAGACTACATGGATCTAAACAAACAGGAGTCATGGCAGAGCCAAGTGTGGAGCACTTCATCCCAACATTCCTGACTGTTCTCATACTGCCAGGGAAGTACTGCTCTTTGGCAAGAGTGAAAAATTAGGGCCCAGGAGGAAAAAACTGTAATCTTCACAATAGTGAACCTCTGCCCAAGGAATTTTTCCACGGCCCCATGGAAACCTAAATCCAAGTTTACATGGTGTCCTGCTCTCAGGTCAAATTCCCACTGCTACTGCAGCTGAGCACAGGCTAAAGTGGAACAAGGAAGATGGGTCTTGAAATATTACCTCAGTTTTTCTAGTTGAGTGTCTCTACTTAGCAGTTACTTGATACACATGTCTGCAGGGGAAATAACTGATTTCTCCTTCCATACATATATTTACTGAAAAAATTCTATAGTTTTTCCTTAGATTTGGCTACTGCATCCTAGTGTCTCTAGTTCCACTTTCCTGCTTATTAAAAGCCTCCAAATTATGCCCACAAAGCACAGCTCACTGGAAACACACAACACCTCTGTCTCTGGCTCCCCCCTGCAAACCTCCCTGGCCTCAACACAATGTCAGTCAGCATCAGCAGCATGACATGAACTGAGCTGTCATCTCTCTCAAACTGGCAGCTCATGTCAGCTGCTGGCTCTGTCCCTGCCTGGCCAGGACCAGAGCTCTGCTCCCACTGGAATAAGAAACTGCACAAAGATGCTGTGAAGCATGCCTCACTCTAGCCTCAAAATCAAGTATGTTGTTTATATTCCCCCCCAGATCTCCCATTTTGTTTTTCTTTCACAAAAGGCCCAGCACTGCACAGGAGCTATTTGGATTAACCCCCTCCACCTCTCCCTAAGCCCCAGAAACACTGGCTCTCTTTTCAGCCTCCAGTAATACTTCAATGTGTGTTAATTTCCACAAGGGAGCTCTGTTTATTTTTCTACCTCACAAGATGTCAGCAAGATGAAGGCACTAATTCCTGTGATCAGTTTGAGGGGTTCAGAGGCAAGGCCAGGGTCAGCTGCTGACACTTAGACACTGCTTGCTGCGTTTCTAGTGGAGGTGACTGAAGTGGGCTGCCCAATATAAAGGGTCACCTACTCTGAGACCTGTGAAATGCAGCAGAGACAGTAGGTGAAAGGGGATCAGACTAAGGGTCTTCTAGTAATGGACACCTGTAGCACAATCAAATTTTGTCCCTCCAAACAACTGCCACTGAAATCAGGGCTGCTCCAAACACTCTTCACCCTTCACCTTAGCCCAAACCTCAGGGGAATAGGAGTTTACTCTCATCCATCACTGCTCTGTGTCTTCCTGTTCCTCAGCACCCTCTGGAAAAAAACTCAAGAGTGACTGCCAGGAATTTAATGGAAAAACCAGCAAATGAGGGAGAGCAGCACAAACACCCATGAGGCTTCTGTGGACATCAACATGGATCCACTGAATCAGCAGCCCCTGTGGCTATGGGCAAGCAGGCAGGAAAGGGTGAAAGGCAGGAGGGTAAGGGCCAGAAAGGCACAGGGAACTTTTCAGTCTCATGGAGATCAGGTAGACAGGTACCTGCAAGCAGCAGGCCCAGTGACAATGAACACGGAAAGGTCACTCAGCAGAACCAGGTAATGCAGCTTTACTGGCAAAACACATTCTCAGGAGCAGCCTTGAGTCTTACCTGACATGCCTGCTTTGCTCTGCTGTCACTCTGTTTCTCGGGCTCAGGGGGAGGAGCAGTTGATGATGTGTTTCCTTTCAACACTTTGAGCAGGTACAATGAGGCACTATAAAAGAAAAGGGGAGAACACAGCAGTTACCACAGTGCCACAGTGAAGCTACCTAAGGGCAGAGGCCAAGTGGCACAGACAGCTTACTCTGTAGCAAAGATGGTTACAGAATTTGAGAGGGTCCCTTCTCTCAGTCTAACCCACTCTGGCCCTACCTAAAGAGAAAGAAATCTCAGGAAGCTGAATCATTTCATTATGTGTCATCACAGTCAGATATCCCCACTCTCAGCCTGGTTTCCTCAAGCTCATGCTTTTGACTGGCACTGCTGCAGGAGTTCTGCACCTTGCCCAGGGTTTCTGAGCCTGCACAGCTCAGCCAGGACTGCAGCACGGCCTCTCAGCCTCAGCTGCCATGTGCTGGAGAACTCAGGCTGGAGAACTCTCCACTGGGAGAGCATGCAGACCTCTGTGCTTGTGGAAAATGCAGTATTTACTGGGCACTGCCAGTGCAGGGAAGCTGTCAGGGAGCCATGCAGCATACACAGCCAGCCCCATGCTGCCACAAGTACCACAGTTCCTGCACAGCCATGGGGCAGATGTGCTGCAGAACCAACAATGTCCAACAGCACTGGGTTGACCATGCAACATGGCACCCACTGCACACACAGCTGAGCTGAAATATCCCAGACTGAGTTGGAAAGTCCTCGTGAAACTGGCTACATGACACTAGACAGCCTGCTGGTAAATGGCACTCCTATTTACACCACAGAACAGCAAGACCACTCATCTTTCTAACAAATACATATCTGGGTATCCTAATTTTGCTGTATTCTACAGCAAAGGAGAAAATACTGGTAGGTACAGTCAGGATTCGATGGCTATTGCCTTCATTATGCTATCATGGAGACAATAAACACTGCATTTAAAGAACAATCATCACAGGTTGATTAGGAATTACACTCATTCCCCACTGAAGCACACACACTGCATTACTCCCAGAGGAAGCCTCGAAGCACTTCCCATCAGACAGCAATGCTATCCCACACCATTTCTGTATCACAGAAGCTATGAAAGACAATCACCAAAACCAGACATATTTGAAAATGCTTCAGACTGCCAGGACTGACTAGTCCTTATGTAAGACACAGATGCTGGTACCAAACCTTCTGCAAGGCTCTTGCTTCCCAGACCCCTCAACACACAACATCACACCTGCTCAGATCTCACAGCATCAGCAGAGAAGCTCCTTATGAACACTCACCTGAAGTAATAGAGAGCCACTGCAGAGTCGCTGTGCTTGCAGGCTTTCTTGACCAGTCTCTGCACTAAAGCATGCACATCCTCCTGCAGGGAGGCCACTCTCTTGCAGTACTGCTTGTTGCGGCACAGAGAGTTCCTGCACACAAATGCAAAGCTGTTACCTACAGAGCTCTGGGGAGGATGGCCAGGAACACTTATCACTTTATCAGAGTGAGTGAGAGCAAAAGCAGAACACAGTGAGTGGTGACAAACAATGCTATCTGTGGGCAGCACATGGCTGTGGCAAGAAGGGTAAGGAGTCTGAACACTCTTCACTTTCAAGCACAAATTCAGGCATCAGAGCTGACTTTCCTTCAGAGCTCCCACAAAGGGCACTAACTACCTCAAACCTTGTTACTTCACAACTGCTTCTCAACTGGGGAGAGAGAGCAGCACTGAAAATGCTTTAGGATGTCAAGAAGTGGTGCACACAGGACACATGTGACACAGCATGCATTTTATCTGTCTAGCTGGTATCATCCCTCACTTCTGGCCCTGAACAGAGAATTTGCACTCTGCCTGCCTCAGAAATAACTTGTTGAGAGTTTGTTCCAGCCACAGCAGCAACTCTGAAAGCCTTGGGAGTTGTTGCATGGTCTGACTCAGAGGTCAGAGGCCCATGGAGGTATTCAGTGGCTCCATACTTGCAGTACCTGTGCTTGTTCTAGAGGCTTCCACCTGCAAACAGGTTTGACACTCCAAGTCCTTTAGCACAGAAAATCCAGATCCTAATTCCTTTCCTCCAGGTTATGACTAAGCACTGTGTATGTGTGTGGTGCTATTAATCTAACCTACACAATCTCTAAGCATAGCAATTGCCTTCAGCCTTAGAAAGACCAGCTCCTGGTGTCAACCAACACCACAGCTGTTTATCAAAAGCCACTCTCTATTACCTGGAGGTCAAGGACACTTACTTGAAGATACTAGCTGTTTTCTGGAGGAAATCCACCTCCTGCTTGTCAGAGTCTGAGCTCATGCATTGTTCAATTAATTGAAGCAGGGGCTCAATGATATCAAACACCAGGGGGTTCTCTGCTTGTTTAACCAGGAACACATCAATGAGATCCAACACCTGCAAACACAGTTATCCATGTGAGGAGTACAGCACACAGGGAAGCAAGATGGATTTACACAGAGCACCTACCAGTAGGCTGTAGAGCAGCTGGAGGGGGCTGAAGAAAATTATTTACAGCTGAGATCTGTACACATTCTGGTGTCATTTCTACTGTTAAGGCATGGGAAACTGAAAATTAAAATTTGAAACTGAAGATTGAGAGTTGTCTGTTGGTTCCAACTCTATTTCATGCAGTGACACCATTTAGAAAGAACAGTTACAAGAACCAGTGTCACCTGGCCAGACCTGCAGTCACTCTAACCTGGCACAGGTCCCTGTTAGCACCACTGACTGACAGCTCTCACCCCTGCAAGCCCCCTTGGATTACAGACAGTGCACCAGCATAACATCAGCCTTTTTATAGAACAGCATCAGAATGGAAATGCAGCACAGCCACTGGCCCACTTCACTATTCAGCCTTGGCTAACTGCCTCCTGACTCCCATTTCTGTCTGGGAGCAGCTGGAGCTGTCCCTGGCTGCTGGAATGTCCCAGAAGGTCCATGCTGACACCAAGCGGCCTGACCTCAGCATTACAGTCAAAACCAATCAGGGGGTTTAGCAAAACTCCCAATTTTACTGGCAAAAAAAGCTCATGTTGCAAAATGACCCGAGGCACTTTACACATTAAGGAACACCACGCTTGTCCAGTTTAAAAACAAACTGACAGGCATCTTTGGGTAGCTGCAGGAAAAGATCTTATCAGTTTAAGCGTTTCAGATCAGCAAGTGAAAACCATGGTGCACTTTTTGACAGCACAATCCTGGTTTTCAAACAGGCCTGTGAAGCCCCAAGCACTGACCCCAATAGTGCTGTGCCAGGTGCTGTACAAAGCCAGAACAATCCAGTCCCAGCTTCCAGGAGCTCATGACACACATGAATGTCCAAACTGCTTAGTGTTAGGTAGCTCACAGCATGCATAGGCCTCAGCTGACATACTAATAAGCCAGAGGACTTCACACAAACACTTCTCTCCCACCTTAGCCTTGAAATCCCTCCGCAGGATCTTCTCTTTCCGTATTCTGTCTTTCTCATCTTTCTTCGCCTGGATCCGTTTCTGCTGCTCAGCAAAAAGGGCTGAGATGTTCTTGTCAAGAGCCATCATAGCCTCATCATCCAGCTCTTCATCACTCTTATCTTCTTCCTTTTGTTTTTAGGAGAGAAAACCCAACACATCAACTCATATACTTCAGAAGGACAGTGGGGAGGGAGCCAGAGCCAAGACCAGACTCAAGCAGGGGTGTAGCTAACCCAGAATAATACTGCAGGGAGGGAACACAGATGCCCAGACCCATGAGAAATCTCACTTATATTTCCCATCAGGTAATCTGGCTGCACAGCACTAACATGTAGAGAGGATCAGGAGAGGAAAGAGGCTGAGGTTTTGACCTGACTCCCTCTGTGCTGTTCCTCCTTCAGTGAAGAGGTTCACATGTTGCTATACCTGCAACTTTTACTGGGATCATTAAACCAAACTCTATCACTGCTATAGTAAGTCTCCAGAGTGGCCTTCAAGGAACACTCTTCCACACAGGCCAGCCAACACAAGTAACACTATCTCAGTGCTTTAGTTCTCATCAATCTCATTTATTACAGGCAGGAGCACAAGCTGTGTCAGGCTAGACTGAACAAGCTAAAGTGCTCAAGACATAGGAACAATAAATAAAAGGACAAGTGACTTATTCCCACAGCTCACCTAAGACCATGAGCTGTTTCAAGTGCCATACAAAGATGGATACAAGGGCCAAGACTGCATGAGTTCAGGCAGGATGAGGGTCACTAGATCATCCCTCACCATCCCAACCTCCTGGTATCTGTATCAAGGTGGCAGTGAAAACATACCAAAGCATTCCCTCCTTGGAGAACTTTCATCAGCTGACTGCGAAAATTATCATCAACTTCTTCACTCTCCTCATCTTCACTCTCAGTGTTGTCTTCATCCGAGGAGTCCTCGCTTCCTTCTTCATCCTAAGGAAGGAAAGTTCATCTCCTGAGCCCACCACACAAGCCCAACTCAATTCTCAGAAATAAAACCTCAACCCTCCCCTACTGCCATCCTAGCCCTCAGATCCAAGTACAGACACATAATGGGGAACCAGATCTCCACAAGGGCTAAAGTGGAATATAATACAGACTTCTCTGTCATATTAAATAAGGATCAAAGAGAAGCTTCCAAGGAACAGCTCCCATCTGACCCTCCTCTCTGCAATGCCCTGTGACTTGAATCTCCACAGTCCTTAAAAAAGTGAGATCTGGAATCCAGCTGGCTGTGCATCACAGCCACAATTCTGTCCGTGGCTGCAGAAAGGACAGGCCTGTGCTCCTTTCAGGATGCAGCTATTTCTTCTCAGAAAGGCATCTACTCAACCAGCCACACCTACAACAGCAGGCCAGGAGACTCAAGTATGCACTTCCAACAAACCATTTGTGTGCTGAACCTTTAAAATAAATCTTAGTAGAGCAACAGCCATTTTCCTCAAGTAGAGAAATTATGTTAATCTATTAACCCAGCCCAGGAGAACGATTAAATATTGAGGATATGAGGAGTGTTTGTCACTGGCAATGGCACAATTACCGTGTCCTGTGCAGATTTGGTCTTTTTGTTTGATTCTTCCATCACAACGACTGCACTTTCTTCATTTTGCTCTTGGTTAGGGTCAAAAACCTACAAAAAAAAAGGGACTTGCATTTTTTCATTGTTTTGTTTTTAACCATTTCTTGTGTACAACAGACAGAAATTTCAGCATAGTAAACCAGCTGAATAATGGAATTTTAAGTAAGGGCATTAACTTTCTGCTTGTTAATATGCCAAGTTCTTCCTGTAAGTAACAAAAAAGGTGGAGAAAACTGAAGAGGCTGGTGGCATCACACACCTTGGTTTGTTTCAAATGAAGTATTAGGTTCATCACAAAGTACCTGTCAACCCATCTTTGCCATCCACATATTATTTTCTCAGTAGGCATCACCTTTCTTAGTGGTATGACCAATTCAGATTTTTTGTGTTACTTATTTTTAGCACCTCTGTGAAAAAAGAACCTTTCTAGAAAAAATAAATTTTACCATTTATACTCACATATAAAATCTACCAGTTATATAAACTGACCCAGGAATTTCTTCAGCCTAAAACTATCAAATAATACAGCTTGAAGTTAGCAGATCTCAGGCTCCTGTAAAAACAACCAAACTCCTCCCCCACAAAAACAAAAAATAGCCCAAACTCTCTCTAAACTACAGCTCAAATTCAGTAGCACACATCATCAGACAGTTCCTAAATCAAGTGGACTTTAAATTAAACCCAAAATCGAGACATGCTTGTACATACATGTGTTAGGGACAAAACAGGCAAACGGTAAAAAGGGCCTCACTTACATCCAGGATCAGCTGCAAGCCCCTCTTGGTCAGGTTAGGGCATATCCATACAAACACACTCTTGGAAATCCGACGTAAGAGGAGGCTGGGCTGGGCAAGGAGGGAGAGAAGGATTTCCACCATCACCTCAACCCATCCTGGCTCCGAGTTGTCTGCACAGGAACAAACAAACAATGACAGGAAGAGGCATTGGTATATCAGTAAGAAAGTACAGAAAAATTCACCAAGGAATAAAAATTGTCCTTCTAGCTGACTCTTAAAAGCACCACTCAGTAACACAGACCAGAAGGCTGGGAGGAAGAAACCACAGGGAGAAACATGCTTGAAATGGTCTTTTGACCACTGCAAAGGCTCACCAGGTAACAAAAGCCATTATTTATTAAATCATTACTTAGATTAGCAGTTCTGCAAGTTGTCTGATACCTACTTGGCCACATTAAAGCAATTAACAGATGGTCAGCAAAAGTATGTATTTTATATTTTATAGTGTTTCCAGTGAAATCAGAAGTCACAGCAGCCCATGAAAAGAGATGACATTTGAAATTTGTCCTTTAGTCCAAAAGTTTAGGAATCCTGCTCCACAACCAACTAAACCACCAAAGAATTATAGCTTTTCTTTTCACAGTGCCCTCAAATTGATTTACACAGATTTCAGGAGAAAAAGACCACAGTTGGAGAGGAAATCAGAAGATCAAACCAAGTTTTTTTCTGATCAAGTCCCAACCTAGAGGTCCTCAGGCCCCAAACAAGGATCAGCCTCCATCTCCAAACATGCTGTGTATACACAGAGGACACATTTAGCTTGCTCAGAACTCAAGCTAAGAAGGAAACATGTTTCATGCCTGCTGGGTGTTCAAGCCCTCAGCTCTGCCAGGCAGACACCACCAGGTCACCACCAGCCACTGGCCTGCACAGAGCAATCACCCAAGGAGAATGACTCCCTTGGAGTTCATATCCAAATAAGGGCAGCTGTGGAGCTCAGCTCTCCTTTCCAAGGCACACAGGAACACAACCCACTGACAGGGCAGACAGAGAGCTGAGGCAGAAGACTTAGAATGGCACAGAAAGAGAATGAATGATTCTCCTGGGGTTAAATACCTCAAGCCACAACCAGTGCTTCACTAACGCAGAACTGCCATCTTCTGTCTTTGACAGACCATTAACAATCCCACGCCCTTTCCTTCTGTAGGAAGGACTCACCAGTCTTCTTCTTCTTGGCTTCTTTGCTGAATGCCCTCTCTGTGCAGTTCAGAAGGTCACTCAGAACATCCACTGTTTCAGGCTGATTCTGTTTGATCACAAACAGACAGGGAACAGGCTCAGAACTCCCCACTACCAACAACAACAGGAATATGCTCCAAATCTAAGGGCCACTCTAAACAGGTACAAATATTACAATCACCTACTACAACTCTTTTGCAGAAAAAAAAAAACAACTCAAGTTTTTGCTGTTCAAGTCAGCAGCAAATCAAGGGCAGAACTAATGGTCAGGCCAAGCTTTGCCCACTACATGTTTACAGACAGCATAAGAATCACAGTTTACTAGCTGCCAGTTGCCCATTTTCAGAAGCCAGAGGTTCTGAAAGGCTGGATCTCTGAACACAGAGAAACTCCCCATCTGGGTGTTCAGAAACCCCAGCCATCAGCCCATTTTATACTACAGAAATATTCCTCAGACATGTTACCTTGAAAAGATGAATGGCCACTGAAAGCAGAAGTTGCTGGAAAGCACCAATTTTGGCACTGTCTGATTTGTTTTCCTTCTTCTGCAGATCCTTCACAGACTGAAGTGTTCTGAAGAAAGAAACTTCTCTGAGTTTTTCACAATTACAACAGCAAATCGTCTCATATGACTAGACTAAAATTGTGACCAAAACTATAGTACTGTTTTGTGTACTTAACATTTCACCCATCGGCATTGGATACTCTTTTAGTACACAATCTTAACCCAATAATAGTATCTGACTGAATGTGGGTTATAAAAATATATACATTCCTAATACCACAGCCAAGGCTAGACCTTTATGGGGAATCAAACTCAGAAAAGAGTCATTGAGAAGTTTGTACAGGCATTATTAAGAGAAAAGATGAGCAGACTGTTGCAATCATGTTTGGGAGAAGGACAATGAAGAAAAAGACACGGCTATCACATAGTTAACACATAGAAGGAAGAGAAAGAAAGGAATGGGGTGAAAAGAAACAGAAAGACTCTGAAACTCAGCCATGGGTGCAGGATACTCAAAGGCAAGAAAAAGAACTGCCACTGCCTGTGAATGGCTGTGCTACAGCAACCAGAACACTACAAGGCAAAGAAAACACAGCAGCTCTTTTACTGTCCTAAAGAGAAACCAAGAGGAGGGCTTTCCCCCCTTTCTCTTCACCAACCCAGCACCCAGCTTCCCAAGCATCTCACCTCTCCCAGATATCCCTCTGTTCCTTGGTGAAAGGTTTCACAGCTTTGACATGCTCACTGGAGAGCAGCTTGTTGGCATACTCAACGAGGAGAAAGATCCACAGCTTCCCATCTGCAGTCACACCATGGATGTGCTTCTCTCTCAAGGCTGCAGCCTTTGCTGTATCCCCCAAAACAGGCAGGGTGTTTAATGTCTGAAGTAACCTGCAAAGAAACAGCACCATGTTACTGTCAGAGGAACCAAATGGCCTGCTCCTGCTTACCAAAGTAATACCCACCAAGAACTCTCATGCTAGAGCTCTGGTCACTCACTGCAGCCAGACTGACAGTGCCCAACTTTCAACCCACACATGTAGCCAAGACAGTAGTGCAGAGCTCATTATCTTGGTGGTTCCAAGCCACCTGGCACTCTGAAGGACACTATTAATCTCAGTTTTTTCTCACTCTGTGTCCCACCGTGTCCTCTACTTTTCTTCTACTGAGGTCTGGCAATCATCTAAAAACATCTATTACCAACTCTATCTTCCTTAGCACAGGGAGGGCTGTGGAGTCACCAGCATCTCACACACAGAGTGGCCAGAAAGGCAACAGCCACCAGCACCCAGCACCTCCCTCTTGGGTCCTTCCCCTTCCAGCTTGCAACAGAGACAATGGAAATACTATGGGAAAAAGCAGTATGAGCTCAACTGCACACCTGCCACATCAGCTCACATATAATATCATCTCATATATACTCATTTGTCATGGACAAAGCATGATCTTTGAAAAATCCATCTCCATAAAAAAAGCCTTGTGCTGGAGTCAAAGAAATGCTTCTACCATTAGCAGCCTACCATTCCAAACTTCTTGCCCTGCCATTCACAAGGTGATCTTATTCTCAGGAAAAAATAGAAATTTCCAAGCTTAAAGCATGCAATCAAATCCTTACCCAAAGAAGTAGTTTTCTGTCTCCGTATGATCCCGTTCACTTAGGGGCTCTGATGGAAGGACACTAGCCTCAGCTATCTGGGAATTCTTCTTCTTAGCAACAAAGAAAGCATGGAAGAAGCAAAACCTAGAATAGACAGAAATAGGAACAAAATGAAAACCCAGATTGGTCATAACAAAGCAAAATCAGCCCACGCATGCAAACCAAACAGCTCCACATTCAAGGAAGTCCAAGCACTGAAAAAAGCACTATTTACAATGAGGCTCTTTTCTCAAGATACACAGGGTAAAGAAGAGAAAAAGATGCTCAGGACTTCACAAAAGTGAAGCACCAACATTTAAGACCACAAAACACAGTACTAAGACTGTCAGATGTGGGTCACACTTTCCAAGACACTTTAAGCGACAGAAAAATACTTATTAAGACCTGATATTAAAAATAGTATCTTCAAGCAGTTTAGACAAGCAGGAATGGAAAATTTATTGAAAATAAATGGGACTGATGTGATTTTAAGTGCCAACTACTTATGACACAGGTTAGTCCAATCATGCAGAAGATGCAGAAGGTATTTTGAAAACAAAACCTAGTCTCCTAAATGACTTGTTATGGAGCATTTCCACTACTGGATTTGCCTAGTGTCATGGGGACAACTTATCCGGAATACTGCTGTTGAGCTACAAAGAATTATCCCAAGCACGTGTGTCTTCACATCAGTCTCACCTGGCAATGTCCATCACAAGGCTCTCCTCTTTTCTGGTGGCACTTTCAGTGATGTTAACCAGCCGGTGGATGATCCATCTTCTCAATCGAGCAACCTTCTGTTGTGCTCTTTGAATAAGAAGGAGGGCACAATCAGCAGCTTAAAACTAACCCAACATAAATACACTGCACAATCCACTGCATCAAGAAGTGACTTTCAGATATTTAGAGGCTTTACACTAAAACTGGCAAAGTTATGTAGTAACAAAGTAATAGGTAAGAAAGAAGACACACAATCTTCTCAAGTTTGCTTTTTACTATGCAAAAGGCGACCTATTTACCCCACAGAGAGTCTGCAGATGAGCAAAAAGCACTTCCAAGAATTGCAGCAGTCAGTAGAGTGAGGTTTATAGGTGCCAGGTAACACATAACCTGGCCTGAATGCCAGCGTGTCTAACACACAGGTAAAAAAGAGGCACATTTCCCACAAAGACCTGAGAAGCTGTAGTGAAAGAGGAAACCACCAGACATATTCTCCAAAGCAACTGTCAGGACTAGAAAAAGAAGAGAAAAGGCTCTTTTGGTGATGCAGTTTGCTTTGGGCAGGCTGGCTGGATCTCAATATGCTTGCAGAATTTAACTTTATCCCAGCAAAAGAGTCAAATTCTGGGGCTAAACTTTCTGAGACAGAGGAAATAAACAATTCTCAATATGCTTGCACAATTTGCAGAACTGAATTTTATCCCAGCGAAAGAGTCAAATTCTGGGGCTAAACTTTCTGAGACAGAGGAAATAAACAATTGTCAACTCATGGCAAGGGAACCAGCAAATGTTGAGAGGAAGGTGCAATACCCACGTACTCACATGTCAGCGTTCTGCCGGTTCTGTTTCTGCCGGTTACTTGAGAAGTCTAAACAACAGTCCAAGTCTGGCCTGAGGAACATGTCTTTGAGCCAGCAGATGTATTTTTGCAAGGCCACTGCCTGCAGGTGTCTGACTACCCTGGAAGCACTCAACAACACTGGCCTGCCTTGATTAGTAAGGGTAGAGAAGCCCATCATCACAGCCAGTTGCCTCTCTGGGTCATCGCAGCCACTCAGAAATGTATCAATATATCCCTCCATTTCTGCAGCAAACTTAAATCCCTGGGGAGACTGAAAAACATGGTCAAAGAAGCAGGTCAGGAACTTCACACTCAGACTGAATGGCTCTGTAAATAAAAATCATAGAATCAGAGAATGGCCTGGGTTGGAAGGGACCTCTCAAGTGAATCATGTTTATTTACTCTATTGTTGATTAAAAAAGTGGAATCAGCAAGATAACTGCCAGTAAATAACAGACTCCAGCTTTGTCTAGCTCCATCTCCAACAATCACCAGAATCCCATAAGGAACTACAAGGTAACAGCATTTACTTCTCAAAACAACCTATGTCAAGAAACAAAACACCAAAACCCAAATCAAATTCAAACAAAGATCTTTTCATCATTACTCTCTCATCATCAACAATATCAGGAGCTTCTTCCATTTAGTCTCATTGTTTTCAGGGGATTTGTACATTGCAAACAGGAACCAAATAAAAAAATTTTGAAGCACATGGAAGATCACAGCCTAATTTACTGTGCAACAAGCACAAAAAGTAAGAAATAGGAAAACTACTAAGCCAGTGGATAAATCCTGGAGGAAGCTGGTCCATGTAGGGAGGCACCATGGTATGCAGTATTTGCAGAGCAAACCCACACACCAATGGCTGCTCTGATAAAAGAACAGAAAGATCACACAGACCTATCTCTCTCAAGAGACAACAACTATTCTGGGCACATGTGAGGAGGTTTGGGATTGTGTTACCACAAAAAGCCAAGCTAAAACTAGTTCTATCAGTATTCCCCTTTTGCTTTTCCTCTGTTTACTGCAGGCTCGTGTTGTTTGCTGGCTTCCCAATAGGGAAAGAGGAAGAGGAGCTCCAAAATCCAATTCCAAATAATTTTTGTGCTAAAACCTCAGATGTGCTTACTGAAACAAGAACTAACAAACAAAAGCACGAGTTGTCCCTTTTTGCCTTTGCCTTCCAATGTTCATGCGACACCCAGCACAATGATAAACAAAAAGGAGCTTCTGGACACACAAAAGCAAAGGGACAGTTAAAGGACAACACATGACACTGTCAGTTTGCTGAGGGCTGCCCTTCCTCTGCGTCTCCCCTCATTAGAGCTTTCCTGGCAGTAGCAATGAAAGCAGGTGAGACAGTGCTGAACAGTTTCCACACCCTAAAAATAGGCAATGACAATCAAACATAGGCTATACTCAGTCCAGTGCAACCAGTGGTCATACCACAACCTTGCTTTTAGTAAGAGTTCAATGTCTAATATTACATAAACTTTTTTTATACAAGATTATTTGAAACTAGAAGTGGGGCAGAGACTTCTTCGTGCTCAAGACACGGCCTTTAGCTTGTTCAAAGACCTACCTGAGTTGCTACCACGTGTTCTCCATAGTGCAGCATCACCTTCCCTTTGAGAACCACCTGCAGCTGCTCCAGGGACAGCAAGGGGAGAGCACTGCCCAGCAACCGGTAGCACATGGAACTGAGTGGGAACAAAGAACATTCCCTCAGGCTAAAGCACAGCAGTAAATCCACACACAGGGCTGAGACACAGAGGAAGTGCTGGGGCAGGGTACAGGAGCGTGCAGGGAGATGAAAGTCAAAACCTCTGGGTCAAGAAACAGAAGGATAACATGGGAAACCACCAACAGTGGATGTTGAAACAAACCTCACAGGTGCTGATTTCTCCTTCAATAGCCCGTTCTCCACAACTTCATTCCAGAACAGTTCAAAGGCACCTTCCTTCAGTGCAACTTGTAGCAAATCAAACACTACACTGGGCAATTTCTTGTCTTCCTTCTCAGACTTGGCAGCACTTTTCAACAGCTCTACAAGTCTAGAAGAAGAAATAAAATAATGTAAGAGATATGACCTGAAAGGGAATTGTTGAAGGCCAAATTCATCCTGCTGAAAGACACAGAACATTTCCCAAGAACTGCAGGCTGAGCCCCGTGGGAGAAATGTCACAACTATAACTTGGGAATTTGCATAACAATTAACACCTAACTCTTAGCAGCACCTGCAGTGGCAAATACAAGCAGGAATTAGAATCACAGCCACATTTCTCTCACTGCTAGCCAAGAGGAAAATAATGTTCATTTAAACCTCCTTATTTAAGAACTTACCTGGAAACATTTTCCTCATTTACAACAGTAGGTGAGCCAAACAGCTTCTTCAGCTTTTTAGGTTTCAGAACACCAGGGAATTTCTGCATTCCCACAAGCAAAAGGTGCAGGTTCTCTGGAGATGTGAAGGCTGAAGAGAGGTCACCTTGCAAGATGTCAAACAGGACCTCCTCAAACACAGCTTCAGGTACCTAGACAGGAACGAGGGTGAGAGCATATAAGAAATATCTGAGGGCATTTTACTAACTTGCAGTGAAGTAATCACATTAAAGTATCTGCATTGGAGGACATTTTACTAAAAGCCTGCAGTGTTCTGGAAACTCTAGAAATAGTCTTTGGTGACACAGTGAAAAATAAATAATGGATGTGTCTATGACTGCCAGACAGTCCCAGGTGCTAACCATGGGGAGTAGGACACTGCTGTCATCAGACAGCAATTCTGGTCAACTGACTCCAGCTGCAATTGTTCTCTTGCTGTCTGACTGCTCTGCCTGTACAGCCGAGCAACCAAGGACAAGGGAACTCTTTATTTACCACAGCTAGTCTTCATGTCTACAAATAATATCCACTTCAAAAAAGGAAATAAACTCTTTTTTTTACTACATCCTCAGAGCTCTTTACTCCTTGTCCCTACATAATTTCATCCCCAACACCCCAAAATTCAACTTTAGGCCCAGGTTTGCTGCATAAAAAAGGTGGTTTGCTGTACAGAGTTTTCAGCATACATCTCTCCAAAGGAGCACATGGTCTAATACATAATCCAAGCAAGTGAAATGGAAAACAACAGGAATTGTCCACAATGAAGTCAAACCAAGCTAAACCAGAGCACCCTTCCCAGAACACAAGCATCTGCCCACAGGCAATACAGGGACAGCTGCCACAGTTTACACTCACTCTTCCACCCCTCTGTAACTTCCAGCTATGAACAAACTAAAGGACAATCTGACCCCAAAGCCAAGCCCTCTCTTGCTCCTGCCCCACAAGCCCCAAGCCCACACACTGTGCCTGTACCTCATAGGTGATGTCAATGAGGGTTTTGCGTGGGAGATCTCTGAGGTGTGTTTGGTGATTTGTCAGCTGCTGGAGGAGCTGGATGCTCTCCAGCAGAGCCTTCCGGTCCTACAAAGGAAAGATAAGCCAAAACCACAGGACATATATCAGAAATCAAGCTGAAGGCTCAGGTAATAATCCACTCTTTAGATGTTTATGGCTACTTGTAATAAGAAACACGCAGTTGTTTCTTGATTGGTCACTCAGCTTTTTCCAAAATCATGTTTTCCAGCTGGATGTGACAACAGATCCCTTCCTTCCAGGAGAGGTAGGAGCTTCCTGTACTATTTGACACAGTTCCTACATTCTCCTCAGGAACAGACATTAAAAAAGCACAAAGAGTCCTTGGATGGCACAACAGAAACAAACTGAACTTGATGCTTCAAGTGGCACTGCATTGATTACCCAGTGACCCAGCCTTTCTGTCCATCCTCCTTCCACAGCAGAAGCCACTGACACACCTGACAGCAGTGTTACCTTCACAAGCCGTCCAGACTGGAACAGAGCCATCACTCCAAAAAAGTTACCAAAAGCAGCATTTCTCACAAGTTTCTGAAAAGAAAAAAAAAAAGAAAAATAAGAAAATAGGTAAAAATCTACTTTCTTGAGAGGCTAGAGCTCACATGCAGCTACACAATCAGTGGAGCAAGATGGCAGGAAAATCCAGCCTTGAACACCCCGCCATGGGAAGAGAACATACTGAAAAGCAACCTCCTGCACAATGGTTAAGAACTGTCCTAGAGTACCTCTTCATCACACTGACAAATCTCACCTAAAACAGGGCCAGATGACAATGTCATCAACTTCCAACTTCTAGAAATATTTGTTATTTCATTTTAGTCACTTGCTTTAACGTGAACCCCAAAACTACACTATACACCAAGACTTCAAAGAATAGAGAACAATTAAAGTAGCCGTTGGCAAATGTTGCCATGAGCTTACTTACTTTTTTCACTTTTTCCAGATTGTGTTTTTCTTTTATCTGTTCCAAAATGCTGCACAGCGGAATTTCCTCAAAAGCCTGCAAAACCTGAGGAGAGAGATGGAGTAGCTGTTTGCAGTTCTTCCATTTCATGACATTATCTTGGGTTAAGCTAAAATAGAGCTGAAGAGTTGTTCAGCACAGCAGCAGATGTGCTGCTTTATCAGGCCAGAATAAAGACAACCAGATCAGTAAAGATGTATAGAACAGGAAGCAGGCTGGGAGAGCTGGGGTTGTGAAGCTTGGAGAAGGCTCCAGGGAGGGCTCAGAGCTTCTTCCAGTGCTTAAAGAGGCTCCAAGAGAGCTGCAGAGGGACTCTGGAGTCCCAGAGTGCCAGGACAAGGAGGAACGACTTCACATTGACAGAAGGTCAATTTAGGTTAGATATGAGGAAGAAATCATTCCCTGTCAGGGCAGTGAGGCTCTGGCACAGACTGCCCAGAGAAGCTGTGGCTGCCCCATCCCTGGAAACGTTCAAGGCAAGGCTGGATGGGACTTGGAGCAACCTGGTTTAGAGGAAGGGCAGATATCCCACATCAACCAACCAAGACCAAGAGCAAGACAGTTTTAAGAAGCAGTAATAGTAATAAACAGAAAATAATTGAAAACTTGGTCAAAATTTGTAAATCAAGGATGGTCCTTCAAGCAGGACTGAATTCTGTAGTATGAATGTGATATTGGTATAGTTCGTAACTTTAAAAGTTTCTAAAGCACACTAGCACCATTTGAAACTACGGTTATTGTGAGAGCCTTCCCTCCCATGAGCACAGAAGGGAGTCCTCTAGACTTGCACAGACAGCAAAAGTGACCCCAAGCATGGACAGAGGCTGCCCAGGATCCTGACCCGCGCTGGGAAACACTGACCTGCGCCAAGGCCAAGCTGAACCCAGGGCGGGCGGCCTCGCGGGTGGCTCCCAGTCCTTCCACCAGCCGCTTCAGGGTGTACTTGAGCTCATCATCCTGCAAGAGAGACCGAGCTGGGCGGTGTCCGGGCTGCTCCGAGCGCGGCCCGGCCGCCAGACCCCCGCGCCCGGCCCGTGCCCCGTCCGCGCTGCCGCGCTCCAAGCGGGAGCGGAGCGATGAGCCGTGCGATGCGGCACTGCCCGCCCGCACCCACCGCCCCTCCGGCCCCCGCCTCACCTTCTTGCCCTCCCGCAGGTGCCGCAGGAGGCTCTCGGTGGCCGCCAGCCGCACTTCCTGCTCCGGCTTAGCGATGTCCCAGAAGAAGTCGAGGAAGGCGCGGCCCTGCCGCAGCACCCCGCGGGGGTCGGTCACCGCCGCGCCGCCGGCCCGCGGCTCCATCTGCTGCATCTGCTCCATCCCCGCCATGCCGCCACCGCCGCCGCACGTGGGGCCGCCCGCCCGCTCCGCCTCTTCCGGGGCAGCGCGGCCGCCGCGGGACGGGCTCGGCCGCCGTGTGAGCCGCTCTCCTCCGTGCCCCCGGTACCTCGGTCCCGCTCCCGTTGTGGCCGTGCCTCAGCGCCTCACGACCCTGCAGCCCGCTCCCCTCAGCGCCCCATGGCCCTTCTGCCCCGTTCCCCTCAGCGCCTCACGACCCTTCAGCCCCGTTCCCCTCAGCTCCTCCCGGCCCTTCAGCCCGGTCCCCTCAGCGCCTCATGGACGTTCAGCCCCGCTCCCCTCAGAGCCCCATGACCCTTCTGCCCCGTTCCCCTCAGCGCCTGACGACCCTTCAGCCCCGCTCTCCTCAGCGCCTCATGGCCGTTCAGCCCTGCTTTCCTCAGCTGCTCCCGGCCCTTCAGCCCCACTCCCCTCAGCGCCTCACGACCCTTCTGCCCCACTCCCCTCAGCGCCTCATGGACGTTCAGCCCTGCTTTCCTCAGCTCCTCCCGGCCCTTCAGCTCGCTCCCCTCAGCGCCTCCCGCTCCTCTCGTCCCCCCGTGTCCCCTCAGGCGCCGTTCCCCTCATGGCCGCCCTTCCCACCTCGCTCCCTCAACCCCTCATCCCACAAATTCGGATTGCTTTCCCGGTGTGCGCAAGCCAGTCGTGACACACTTTACGGACACACTGATGGATTATTTCAGATTTGCGCGAGCCGCGGTGCTCGGTGGTGTTCCACAAATCCAGAACACCCCACTGGGCTTTTCACACCATTATTTATACTCAGAAGTTCAGATTACTAATTTATCAAGTACTGCCCGTATATCGGGATTGATTAGCAATTTACAAGTTGTTTAACCTCAGCTAATTTCTAGACATGTTGAGGGGAATGGTCTTCACAGGGTATTTAGAATTATAATGAACATAGATCAGCTATGGGATACATGGACCTTGAGTCTCCTACTAAGTTAGCAAAGTATATACAGATATTCGGACCAAAATCCAAATTTATTACATCTTAATGCTCATTAGTTCCATGACATCTTTGAGTGGACATCCTTGAGTAAGGGATGCTGACTGCTGTCTGCCCCACGGTTGGTTCTCTTTTCTTGCTGAAAGTATGAAAAGATCTTACATTAAAGAACATTACTACTTAGGATAATCTTGACTTATTCCACATTTTACAACAGCCCAGCTCCCCTCAGCACCATGCTCCCTCCTCATTCCTCCTCCTGTGCCCTGCCCCAAGGGTTCCCGGGCTTCCCTCACGGGGTTCGCGTCTCTGGAGGGAGGCTGGGATCCGGGATCCGGGATCCAGGCTGGATCCTGTCCCGGCTGGGCCGGAGCCGGGATCGGCAGCGCAGGGCCAGAGACACGAGGCATAGCTGGCGATCGTATGAGAATCTGTGGTGTGTTTTACTAGAAAACGTTGAATTATGGCCTGTCAAAAGGAGACAAACCAGCTGCTACAAATGGTAATTTTAAGGACACTGTGAAGCTCTCGGGTACGGCCCGTTGTGGTAATTTGCATTAAAATCCAGCACTATCCTCCAGCAGCCCTGTGAACGCTGCGTGCGGCTGCCAGACACCCACGGGAGCGCAGGGAATGACCGCGGGGCAGGATCCATCCCTGTGATCACTGCGGATGACTGTGACACCCGGAGCAGGATCCATCTCCATGAGCTCTGCGATCCCTGCCCGCAGCGACAGCGGCACGCTCGGGGAACGAGAGCCGCGGGCTGGCCCCGTACGAGCAGCGGAGCGGCCAGCGCTCACCGGGCACATCCCCGGGGATCCCCCACAGACACCGGGCACATCCCGGGCAGACCGGGAGCAGACCCCGGGCGGAGCAGCGGTAAATCCCGCGCGGATCGCAGGGCAGGCACCGGCCGGATCCCCGCGCGGATCCCAGCCCGGAGCCGACGGCAGCGAGCCACGCCGCGCACCTCCCGACAGGCAGCGGCGCGGGCAGCCCCGCCGGGGCGGGGAGCTGGAGGCAGGCAGCGCGCGGGGCAGCCCCGGCCCGCGCGCCGCGGTATATAAGCGTTGCGGGGTCCTCGGGCGCGGTCCTGTCACGCTCGCACGGGGACGAGGCCGCGGCGGCGATGGCGGATTTCGATCCCTACGACGACCGGGCCTACAGCAGCTTCGGCGGCGGCCGCGGGTAAGCGGGGCCGGGGGCAGCGCTCGGGGCTCCCCCCGCAGCTGGGACGGTAGCGGGGGGCGGTGGCCCCGGCCGGGCGAGGCGGGGGCGCGGCCGCAGGGCCCGGCCTGCCGCGCTCCGCGGGGATGGCGGGCGGGGGTTGCGGGCCGGGGGCGCTGCCCGTGCGAACTGTCCGGGCTCGCTCTGCCCCCCTCCTGCGGGGCGGGGGTGCCCTTGCGCCGGCCCCGCTTTGTGGGCGGGGCGGGGGCTGCGCTCCCGGGGTCCCGGCCGTGCCCGCGCTGCTCCGGCCGGCGCCGCAGCGGCCAGGGCCGGGCGGCTCGGGAGGGGGCGGGGGGGTGAGGGTGTCGCTGTTCCCGCCGTCCCGGCGGCGAGTGGAGGGGGGATTTAGGGAGGTGCTGGGCCGGAGCCAAGGAAGGCCGTGAGGAGCTGGTGCGGGGCCGGGCTGGGCGGAGGGAGCGTCCCCGAGGCACTGGAGCCGGGCCGGAGCGCGGTGCTGGCGGGAGCAGGCGCCCCCGGGAGCGGGCAGCGCTGTGCTGCCTGCGGCGGGAGGAAGGGCGAGGCCTTTGTGGTGTCTCCGCCGGGAGCTGCGGTCCTGCGTTATCCGGGGCTCCGGTGTGGCTGCAAATCCCTGATCCTGGGCAATCGGGCTTGTCGCCGGCTCGCTGCTGAACAGTGTTTAGGGGAGGAGCTACAGAGACAATAACTCGTAATCAGAAGTTTGTGTTAAATCAAGCTAGGAAGGTGCAATCCAACAATTGATTTGTTTTTTGGAGGCTGGTGCTGTTACAAGTTTCTTTGAAATAAAGCAGTAGGCATAAACCTGTGGAATAAACTTCTTTGTGAACAAATCTTCCCAAGTGTGTTACTGTATAATCTAATCTTCCAGGGTGTATTGCCTGATCAAAAGTGTGTTCGTGTCCTTTTCTGCTCTTAGATAAATAACTGGGTTTCGTTTCAGACTCTTTAGGCAGCAGGGAGGAGCTGCTGGACTTAGAACAGCAGTAAGTTTTTTTGTGTCTTTGGAGGGACTCTGCTGCTTTAAGCTTTTCAAGCTCATTTTCATGCACTGATACCCTTTGTGTCTAATTCAGAGAGCTCCCAGAGCAAACAGATGATGTAGCCACTTGCATTTCTGTTGTTTTTTTAAATTCTGTAACAAAATAACCATGCCAGCAGCCTGAAGGGATACTTGACTCACTGTAAACTCAGATATTGCTGCACAGTGTGTCTAGTCAGTGTGGGCATATTCTGTGAAGGAATAAAACGCCAGGTGAAATGTTATTCAGGTTCCTGTGAGAGAACTTAAATTTGCTGTCAGGGAGGATGTGGATCCTTGCTTGCTAAACTGAAGGCAGCCTGCAAATTAGTAGATGTCTTTACAGATAAGAAAATGTACTTATTCTGATTTACCTGCAGTTCTAAACATCAGATACTACTGATATTGGAGTCCAGTGTACACTTCTATCTAACTTACTGTAACTATGAAGTTACTAAGAGCTAACTCACAGTTGAGTCCCTGTGTACATTGTGTGGAGTCCTGTCATATCTGAGCTGTAGTGAAAACTACAGAGTTCTTGAAGGCTCTGATTAAAGAATCCCATGTTCCTTTGAAGTGCTCCTGCTCATTTTTGGGTGCTCTAGGACTGCAGGAGCAGTGTAACCTCAGCTGAGGTGTAGTAGTTCTTGTGGAAGTTGCACTTTGCATAACCTTTGGTGCACATAACGAGTGAGCACAGGATTTCAGTGTGGCAGATGGGAAATCAGTGCCCAGCAGGTTCTGACATATGGAACTTAGCTGCCTCTCTCATAATCATCACAGTAATGGTGGAAGAGCATCAAGATATGAGTGGTGTGGTGAGATGGGGTTTGCTGCACCTGAGATGTTCAGTGATGCACTGACTGAAAGCTGAATCATAACATTGGGGGGTATTATGAAGTCACTTAAAAAAGTCACTTTATTCCTGGTGAAGAATGTGATGCTGACACAAATGACAAAAGGCTTACTATGAGCTTTTTGGAAAGTATTTTGGAGCCAAAATTTGACAGGAAAACCTATAGGTAAGTATACCAAGGCCTAGTTGAAACTGAAACTGTCTGTAGAGCTCAGAGTTGAGAGAAGGGGAGTGTTCACCACTCCTAACTCACTGCTAGGCTGTTTATTTAGGTGTGGCTTGAAGTGCTGGGCACTAAAGGTTGGGATTCACCTGCTGAAGTGCTGCCCAGCTCAGTGAAAATGGGGAGTTAGTCCTTGTGCTTCTGGCAGCCTGGGTCCTCTGCCTTACCCACCTAGCTTTAAAGGGATCTCCTCATTTTCAGGCTTGGGTGGGCATTTTGCTGATGTCTCCAGACATGTCCTGGGTTGCTTGAATAAATTGGGTTTGAGTTTGGTGTTGTGGTCTGGAGGGTTGGCACTGTCACCCTGCCAATCCCTGTGCTCCCCCAGGACAGCTCTGATGTCAGAGCCCAGGGCAGGCTGTTGTCTCTGTGCTGTGCAAAAGGCAAATCTTGAGCTTTGATCTCTAGAGAAAGGCTAACTCAGATCCTGGCTTTCAAAGTAGCCTTCATTTTGAACTTCTGGCAGATCTTATTTTCTGGAAACTTGACTAAACTTTGCATAAGAATAGCTTTAAAATTGGAGTTGAGTTGTTTTCTACCCAATATGGCCAAAATAATTAACTCAGCCCACCAAAGTTCAGTTCTGGGGATGTTGTTAGAAGCAGGCTTGCCTCTTCAGCATTCTGCTGTGGTTTGCTCACAAGGAAATCAAGCCATGTCTTTCAGATTCTCACAGTAAGATGACATAATAATTATTATTACTTAATTGTGTCTAAGCAGAAGTTTGGAGTGGGAAGTGCAGATGTTCATTCAGAACTCTGTTTGCCTAGTTCAGTTGTGTTTTCAATTATTTTTTTTACTTTTGTCCTACTTTGTTGCAAATGAGAGAATCTTCTTCCAATCTCATTGTTTGGTTACTGAAGTCAGCCCTTGTATTTCACTGTTTCAGTGTTGGAAAAAATGTAGAGAAGTACAGAAACAGTTTCTTTTTCTGTTGCTATACCTGAGTTCTATAAGAAACTTGGTTTGAAACTCAGTTATTGACCATTCCTGTTCTTCAAATGGAAACTAAATACCACAGGTATAGTTATATATTTGATAAACAAAGCCTGAATATCAAATTGGAGAAGAATATCTAATTTTCTGGCTTTAAAAGCAGTCTGGATTGCACAATAGGGCATGGATTTCTACATATGCAGCCCATGAAGCTCTGGTGCACTGTGGTAGAAAGGAGTTTGTCTGTAGCACAGAAAATCCTTGTGGGGATTGAGAGTGTGGTCTTAGAAGTGGCTGAAATGGAGCTGAGTGGAGGGTGCTGATGGAAGTTGTAGTTCCAGCCCTTGTTCCCCTTCTCATTCCCAGCTTGGCAGAGTGCTCTTTGCAGCTGTCCTGATCACCTTGTTGGCTGTGGACTCAACTCCAGGCTGGATTTTTAGGTGACTGGCAGCTCAGGGAATGTCCTGAGAATATATACAAGGAGAGAATGCCCCTTTGAAACTCAGCTCTCATGTTCCTGGAGGATTTAAACGTGAAGATTTTCTTTTTTGGATGCTGGTGTGTTAATAGCTGTTCCTAATGCTGTAAGTGATAAATGAGGACAAAGGCACAGAACTGATTCTGTGTGTTATGGGATTATTTAGAGTAGCAAATCAGCTTTCCTGGAGTTCCTCCTTAAAACTCAGCCTTCAAGTAATTCAAAACTATTACAGCTTCAGTTCTCCAGTATGTTTTTGACTTGTTAATGAGACAAAAGCAGATGAGGAATATTGTCAAAAATGCTAAAATGCAAACCTGGGTGGACGCTAATTAAAGATATGTAGATTGTGGTTCAAGTAGATTTAGCAGCATGTTGATAGTGGTGGTGACAAATGATTCTTGCATGGAGCTGCTAAATAAGGCACAAATGACAGGCTGACCTAGGAAGTGTTAAGGAATCTATCTGATTCATTAGTAGTAAGATATTTATTCTTGAATGAAAAAAAATACTGTCAAGGACCTTGCTGGCCCAATGGACTTTTTTGACTGCATGCAACCAACCAGAATAAAATGAAATTACAAAATTTTTTGACCTTCTGGATTTTAGGAAAGACTCTGCAGCTATTTAATTGGCCCATGTCAGATTGGGAAATCCTGCTTTGGTACAGCTTGTGTTCCATCGTGGTTTTAAATGTACAGGGAGCAGACACAAGCAAAGCCCAGTGGAAGGAAAGTGATAAAGGGAAGATGGACAGAGTAGTAAGTAGATATTTCAAGTAAAGGTCAGAAATTGCTTATGTGGGACAAATGGTGTTGGATCCAGTGGCATCCTCTAGTCTACAAGTGTAGGAGCTTTGACTTCAGGTTGCCTTGTACATACCTTGCTCTCTGTACAGAAATGCCAAGTTGGCTTTTGAAGATCGGGCTCTGCAGGAAGTTCACACAGATGTGTCACATTAGTAGAGTAAAGAATTTATCTGGTACAATTTAATTCCTCAGCACACAGTGCCAAGAGTTTCACTGGTACTGAGGGACAAGACAGGAAAAGACCACCCAGTTTACCTCTAATTCACAAGACAAAAGAAGTAAGCATCCAGAGAGCATGTGATTTTCTTCTGCCTCAGAGTACCATGTTCAACTAAATTTATTTTGTGTTCAGTTCAAAGCATTCCAGTCCAGATAGCCAACAATTATGGCCACAGCTTCAGACTTAGGGGAAGGTGTTTCTCTTAACTTAAATGTTGCTGAGGTAATTCGGGTGATTCTGGAGTGAGTGTTGATGATATGCTCTTTAGTTAAAAGCATTGGATCCAGCTTAATTTCCAGATAAGCTGACAAACCTGTGCCATACAAGTGTTTCTTCACTGCCATAAATTATTCTTAAAATCGATTCCAAGATGAGTTTTTTAGAGGTAATATTTTTGAGCAGAGGACATCAGAGGTAACCTTATGTTGCTTTCCTTAATGAATTGTGGGTTAAGAAGTTCATTCATCACTCCATTAATTAATTCAGTTTCCCACTGAAGTACTGCATCAGGTAATACTGGAAAGGCATTGACCAGCAGTTCAGGTGGTACATACAAGCAAAAGGATAGAAAAATTGATCAAGGCTGTGGGAAGATGGACTTGCAGCTACACCCAGCACCTGGGCAGGGCTGTGCTGGGAGCAGCTCCAGAGGCACTGTGCTTTTCCCAACAGGTCTCGTGGTGGTGGCCTTGGTTCCCGCAGAAATAAAGAGCTGCCAACAGAACCCCCTTTCACAGCTTATGTGGGAAATCTGCCCTTCAACACTGTCCAAGGAGACATAGATGCCATTTTCAAGGATCTCAGCATAAGGAGCGTACGACTAGTCAGAGACAAGGAAACAGACAAATTTAAAGGTGAGTGTTCAGAGCTCTTTGGTGGTAGATGAAAAATTAGTAGGAAAGAAAGTCACTTTAAAAGGGAATTTCAGTCTAAACACAGTATTCTGCTTTTATGTTGACTTAGGAAGGTTTTCTTATTCACTGATATGTGTAAGTGTATCATTTGAATGAGAGTCACTGTCTCATCATCTTGAGATACAGAGTAACCTGAGTGAGGAGTCAATATTTGCCCTGGCATAAAAGCTTCTCAAACCTTGTCTGATATGAATACTACCAGAGCTGACCCACTTAAATCCTATGACCTTAAGTATGAAGTAATTCCTTTACATCAGAAGACTCTCATTGCTTCAGCTGTTGTCTTTTTTTAGTAGACAGAGAGAAAAAGCTAGTAGATAACCCATTCAGGCAGTTGTTTTAGAGGATGCAAATTCAACTGCTAGGGGAATTGTGTGGTGGAAATGGACTGTATTTCTAAGTTACTTTAAGGGATGGAAAAGCTTTACCTTGGATAACAGAGGGCCTTTGAAAAGGAGTACATCCACTAAATGATGTGATTATACAAAATCACACTGCTGACCACATAACTATTTCAATTTCTTGTTTAAAAACTCTAGGAATGAAGTGTCAATATTCAGCTGAATAACTGTCTGAAAGCATAGATGAGAGCTAATCTATAATGAGAACTCTGTGAAAAAAAGAATTAGGCTCTTTCCATTCAGAGTGCCCAGGGTTCTGTTTCAGGATTTGCCCCATCATTAACAGGTGCAGGTGAATGTGTTCATTGTTGGTGATGATTGTTTTCTAAGCCATGTGCATCTTGTATGTGCACATCCCAACTCATGTTTAAAAGAGAAAGAAGCTATTAGCAGGCATGCAGGAGGATAGCCTCTTGAAAGGCCTTTTAAAGTGCTATTAACTTGAGATTTGTTTCTTACAGGATTTTGTTACGTAGAGTTCGATGAGGTGGAGTCACTCAAGGAAGCTCTTACATACGATGGTGCGGTAAGTACATTTGCAATTCATTTGTGAAGTCAAAAACAAGCACAAGCATAAGTCTCAAACTCTTTGGCAGCCCTTTTGATCCATCCTGAACAGATTCTCCCTTGATTTAACAGCTCTTGGGTGACCGGTCACTCCGAGTGGACATAGCAGAAGGCAGGAAACAGGATAAAGGTGGCTTTGGCTTCAGAAAAGGCGGCGGGCCTGATGACAGAGGTGACTTCCATTTTTCTAAGTAGCTTCTTAAATATGATGGTCATAGTTATGGCTTCTGGTGCTGACTAATGCTAAGACAAGGCATGCAAGTGAACATGGAGCTGATATTGAAGAGTGATATTTTGTATGTAAATATGTACGTGTTTCTAACTAGCTGCTGCTGCCGCTCCTGAGGTGTCTGAAATTTAGCTGTGCTTTGTGTCCAAAGGCTGGATGTGTTGTCACTCCTAACCCAGGAAGTGAGACCAATACCCCTACTGATGTGTTGTGTCTTGCAGAGGACAATCATAAGCCCAACAGTCTGATCTGCTACTATTTTATGATGATGTATGAAAAGTGAGTAAGCACATGTAGACAAGTGCTAATTTTGGAGTATTTATCTTGTTCCAGTGTAAAAACGTTCTTGCCTGTAGTTGAAGGTTGGTTGAACCAGACTCCCCAGAAGTTTCCATTGAATGTGTACTAAAGAAACTTTTCTGGCCACTTATTGGTGGTTAACTTAAACTGGCTGTTTGTTCCTGTGCAATGGAACTTGGTTGTACCAAAAGAAAAGGGTTTTCCAGCAGCATGACTTTGAATATTGAAGGACTGAAACATTGGTTTGGTATTCCCTTGCTCAGTCTTTCCCACAGCTTCACACTTGAACACAATTGTGGCTTTTTTCCTAGGAATGGGAGGAGGTTCCAGAGAATCCAGAGGAGGTGGATGGGATTCCAGAGATGACTTCAATTCTGGTATCAGTATTAACACTTATACAGATAGGAAGCCTAAAAGGCACTGAAATGTTCTCATTTTCATTTGTCACCATTACTGGTTAGATTGAATCTACTGTATGTACCAACTTTGGACATCCTGCAGCTGTGATGGGATTCCTCGTGGGAAATCTTCCATTTCCATGAGAGGAAATTGTCTCAATAGAAAATTCTATGAAACAACCGTAAATAACAGAATTCTTGTCCAGATGTAGCCCATGGGTGACTGTTTTAAGCATTTCTCAAGCATACAACTAAGTAAATTTCTGAATAGTAGCAGAAACAGACAGATCATGTAGGAAGGCTGATTCTCTGTCAGAGCAGAGGCTTTCATCTTCTCAAGGAGATGTGATGTCATTATATGGGTGTCCCTGGAGTAAATGACTTCTCCACAGTCAGATTAGTGTACCAAAGCACTTGTAAATGCAAAACGTTCCTAAACTTTCAGCCCTGCTTTGGTAATGCAGCTGCAGCAAGTGACTGAGCTTGCTGAGTGGAAGGCAGTGACAGAGCCACTGGGTTTGCTCTTAGCTTCCAGTCAGTTCCAGCTATTAGAATGCAGGGCAGTATTAACACAATTGCTTTTGTCCTCTGAACTCATGGGTTTGGTCCATTTTCTGATGGAGAGATGTTGGCAAGTACGACGTTGCAATGTCTGGTCTCTGCGTGAGTGGAATGAAGGATGCAGGAGAGGCCAGGTGTGTCCTTGCCCCCAGCATGGATTGGAGCATGGTGCTGGAGACAGGAGCTTGCTGCAGTGCTGCGCTTAACCTGCCTTTGGAGCTAAGCATTCTGTGTCACAGCTTCATACCTTCTTTGGCAGCTTCTCCAAATGTGGATGCATTTCAGCCTGTTAAATGCTGGATGAGTGATTTGTGAGCCAGAAGTTTAGCATTTCAGCCTTAGCTGCTACGGAAGCTTTTCTTCTCAGGTTGTGCAGCCTTGCTCTAGATCAAGTCTTTAAAGATGGCTTGTTTGGCACTGAAGTAAGTAAGGGACAGCTCTGCAACTCTGCCAAATACTGAAGTGGAAAGGAGAATCTCAGTTGGGAACCAAACAACTTTCTCTTCCAGGCAGCTTCTGAAAATTTGAGTGTATTCCCTTTCTTTATGCTGATAGCCTGAAGTATCCTCCTCCCACTGAAATGCAGGCAGTGGGGGCTTGGAGAGATACTGAAGGGTAGTCACTGGTACAGACTGGAACTCTGGTCAGTGACAGATACTTCTTGATTTACTTTTTTTTTTTATTTACTTTTTTTTGGTGATACATAAACTGAAGAAATGCAGTCAGTTTAAAGTCTGATTTTTTTTATTTTTCTCCCCCAACCCTTTAATTAATTTAGTAAATGCCTGGTCAGTTTATAGTACAGCTAAACAGTCCTGGGGTTTTACTCTGTTTTATAATTGTATTTCACTACTCCCCAGCTATTTTCCAATTTGCTCCTGCAGATTTCATGCTAAGGCTGTAGCCAGTGTGATGATCTGGCTATGGAAGTACTCTGAGTACCGTCTGAGTACTACTCTGTAGTGCTGTCTCTCAACTCAGCTAATGATGTTAAACTCAAATTTCAGCCAAGGTTTATATTTTAAACTCACTTGACCCACTCTCCAGCACTCCAATAAGCCTGTAAGTGGATAAAGCATTTCTGAACTTGGCATAGTATATGTGGTTTCAGATGGAACCTGAACAACTCCTCCAGAAGGTGCTAGAGCTCTGTGAAACAATCTGTCTGCAGACAAAGGCTCTCAGTGCACCACCTCGGACTGACAGCGCTGACTAGCAAGGTTTTCCAGATAAATCTAGATGAAATACATTGCAAAAGATGCTCTTTAAATTCACTGTCTTCCATCTTCAGGATTCAAAGATGATGACTTCTTGGGAGGTCGGGGCAGAGGAACCCGCCCTGGAGACCGGCGGCCACCAGGTGCCTCCATGGGAAGTGGTGGCACCGGTCGCTTCAGAGATGGGCCTCCCCTCCGTGGCTCTTCCATGGACTTCAGAGAGCCAACAGAAGGTAAACTCCTCCCGTGTGTGGTTTGCTCTTCCTCTGCAAAGGAGACCCCTGGTTTCGCTGTCAGGTTAAAGCTCCTGCCCTTCCCAGGCAGATCTCACCAGTGGAATGTTTTTCCTTTCAGAGGAAAGAGCACAGCGACCCCGACTCCAGCTCAAACCTCGAACAGTCGATACTCCCCTCAACCAAGTAGCCAATCCAAACTCTGCGATCTTTGGAGGAGCCAAGCCCCGGGAGGAAGTAGTAAAAGAACACGACTGAGTTTGGGGTTGAGAGGGAATGGGGAGGCGGGAGAAAAAGCAAGACAGTACAGAGTGACTAGCTCTGCTGGAATGTCAACCCTGCAGTTTACCATTCCTGCCATCTGGTATTTGTCCTCTTTGAAACCGAAAACACAGAGCTTGTGAATGCATGTCAGCTGTTAACAAGTGGTTTTTAGTACGTTCTTGGCTTTGCTGTATCTAGTGCCTGCTTTGTGCTGAGTTTCCCTCTTCTGTTTCCTTCCAAGCAGCACAGTTGCCAGTAGATAAGGCAGTGTGGCTGCTTCCACGAGTGTGGAGGTCTCTGGACAAAGGTGCTGCTTCACTTCTTCCTTTCTGGGTTTGTTTTACTTTAGAAGCACAGGTTAGACTTAGTTATTTCCCTGTATTGTTTCCTTTTACTTCCTCAGTGTTCCTCTTCTGACTTGCATGTCTCGTTCTGTATTGCTGTGGCTCTGAAGAGGAAAACTGAAGAGTCCAGATGAGTTGAACAGAAATTTACAGTTCTAACCAAGTAGTGAAATACCATTTATGACATTTGGTGATAGTCACTGTTCACAGCAGAGCCCCTTACTAAAGTAAGGGGGGCAGCTGCCCTTTCACATGGGTTGCCAGGAAGGATCAATTTTATGGATGCCTTGCCTGGCAAGCCTGGTGAATAGCTGGTGGAATCAGTATGGATAAAGCCTCTGCCAGCAGCCTCTTCCTGCTGGCTCTTGACTTCCAAATGGTATGATGCTACTACAACTCTGAGCTCAAGGTTAGTGCTGCAAAGCCATGCCTGTTTGAGCACAACTGCTCACTGGCTCTTTCTGCTTACTTTTTTGGGTTTTACATGTTTGCTAAATTTTTAAATGAAGTTTCTACAAATAAAATTGACTTTTTTATTTTTGTTGAAGGAGTGTATACTTTGCCATGCAGTATTTGATCGTCACTATCCCCTGTATTTCTTTGCCCAGTGGGGTACAGTTTTAGGACCTCAGCTTTCAGAATACCTTGAAAATGGGCAGATTAGTAATCTTTCTGCTATAGATTCTCATGTAGAAGTTTGGGTAAAAAGCATCTCTTGTTACTACACCTCTCTTCCCTTGAAATGTTTCTTGTCAGTGTTGTGTGGGAGGAGGGAGGGGAGGCTGAAGCAAAAGGAGAAATCATTAATTTTGAACACCAAAACCTGGTTCTACCACACTGAAGTTTGGACATGTCCAGTGTATGGGAAAAGCTTGGGCCCCTTTTGCCAGTGCTGAGAGCCTTCAGCTAAACCAGCCAGCACCCCAGAGTTCTTGCAAGAGGAGGTTGGAAGCACGGCTGCCCCACTACCAGCACCACTGCTAGTGATGAATTTCTTCCCTAAGGTTCCCTTTGTAAGTCAGAGTCCCAGCAATTTACAGAACTACTCTTTCCTTCTTTCTGCCTTTCACTTAATCTGCTTCTGAGATAAGAACCATTTGTCTAACACTAATACTTAATTTAAGACAGACATGCATTTGTGTGGTTGTATTCCAAACCAATAATTGACCTATTTACATCTTCAATGTGGAAAAGATTTTAAGAACAAATTCCCATATAAAAAAACTCACTTCTAGTCAAGACAGGTGACTTTTAAATGTAAAAACAAAGGAAAAAAAAAAAAGGAATTCCAAACACTTAGTACATTCTGCTTCATAACAAAATAAATTTATGGATATGGTATTTTGTGAATGATCTTTTAAATAAAAGAAAACATTAAGTAATATTTAACATTGGTCTTTATTTGAGTCTACCATGTTTTTCCCCCCCTCAGTTTTCAAATATTGTGTTAATTTGTCTCATTCTGATACTAAAGCGGGGGAAGAGGAAAAGATAAAGGGGAGGAAATCTAATCTAAAGAGTGCTGGAACAGTGAAGTAAAAATTATGTGTGAAAATGAGCCAAACTTCTTTGTCCTGTGACTTCAGTGTCACTTGAGTGCACTGCTGAGGCTGCCAGGTGGGATTTGGAATTCCTGCGCTTGCAGGTGGAGCAGCTGATCAGGCTGTGCTGCTGCAGGTGGGTGCTGCTGCCCTGTGGCTGGCACCAGGCAGGCTGGGTGCTTCCAGTGTGGGTGCTGAGGCACTAAATGGATCAACTGCTGCTGTTCTGCCAACTTCCTCCAGCCTTTTCCGAGTGACCCGTTTCCCACTAGGCATCATGGTTGAGGAGGCTGCTGCCCTGGGGCTGTGGCTGTGTTTTCAGGGTAAGTTGAAAGAGGTAGAGCCATGTTTTTATTGAGGAAATGAGCTCTGACCTCCCTGCTGGTTTTACTGCTTTCCATAGCCTGAAAGGATGGGAAGTGTTCCTCCCTCCAGCTGCTCAGTCCACTCTCTCAGCACAGCTTGAGCAGAGTCCCAGTCCTGAGCTGGGTGTGCCAGCCCCTGGCTGTCCTGCCTGTCACCCTGAGGAGTGTGGAAGAGCAGGGCTGGCTGAGAGTTGGTCCCCTGCAGCTCTTGCCACACTCAGCCTCAGCTGCTGTGTCAGACTGGTGCTGCTGGAAGCAGGGATTTCATCAGTGCGTGAGAAAAGGAGCCCTGATGAGTGAAAGAGGTGGCAAATGGGTCATCTTAGTTCTAGATGGCTTTATCTGCTAATACTGGTTTGGTTAAGGGTTCCCCTCTAGTGAATGCAGCCTGATCCCAAAATCACTGTGTCGTCTTTCCTTTTTTTCAGTAATTTTTCATTTGCAAATATTCATGCATTGCCTGTTTTCTTTGGAGCATTCCACTGTGCTTCCTATGTGGCTCAGGGTCAGACTCCTCCAGTCCTTTTTCTTTCCCTCCTTCAAAAATTCAGTGGAAGAGCATTTTCCTATACAGAAGCTTATCAAACAAGCTTTTGTCAACAGTTAACACAACTATATTTAATAGATGGATGTGGCACTTAAATTTTGTAGGAGGAAGCAAGATTACTTTCTTCCCAACCTACCAGGAAAAGCAGTTGATGTTTAACCTCTGGTGCTTGACTTTACCTGCTGCTTAAAGCTAAGCCTGGCATGGCAAAGCCCAGACTGAGGAGGTACCAGCAGTGTAGCAAAGGGCTCATTCACTCTGTGGCTGTTCATGCTTTCACTGAGTTATTTCTGGTAGCTGTGCAGGGCTTTCTTCCAGCTTAAACTTAGAAAAATAAACAAAACTGAAGGCAGGAAGGCACCAGGCAGGTTTTGGAACTGAAACCAAGTTTGCTTTGCTACTGTAGGCAGTTTTGTAGGAAGCTTTGCCATGTTACTCCAGTTTGGTTGCAAATGGGGAAGGTGGGAGCCTGGAAGAGCTGTTGGACACTGCAGTGGACAGTAGCATTTAATGTGCTGCAAAAGTCTGCTGTCAGCCACCAAAAAATAGCCCCCACTGAACTCCTGAGTCCAGGAATGCCCTTGGGAGAGCTCGTCCCAGTCCTCAGGGCAGCACCCAGTGCTGGCACGGGTGTGTTGCCAGCTCACTGGGCTGTGCAAGCCTGGAGCAGCTCCTGAGGGGGCTCTTTGTGCTTGTGGCTGTCAGGGTTGTTCTGATGGCTGAAGAAAGAGATGGAGGAGTGTTCACACACTCAAATAAAGGGCTGGTGATGGTAGAGTCACATTAAATTCATGCCCTCAAGTGTGGCTTGCTGGCCTTCCTAAAGCAGCAGCAACTTGCTCACCAGTCTGCTCTGAATCTGCAGTGCTGACTGAATTTCTGAAGCTCTCCAGGTGTCCCAGGGCTGATGATTGTGGCCAAGCTTGCTGTCCCAGGCAGTTTTGGATGACACTGATACTTCTAACTTACCACTGATATAGTTCCAATCCTGACTTTAGTACATAGTCTAGTAGAAGCATTTGCTACCTGTAGTACTGCTGCTGACTTGTCTTCAGGAAAGATGATAAAACTGTGAGAATTTTAGAGCAAATCCTGTAATATTGCAACCCTTCCTATTTGTAGGAAAGATTTAATACTAAAGCCAGCAAATTTGGGAATATATGTGCAACCTCCTCAACCAGAGTGCTGGCATGCTGCAGCTTGCAGAGCAGCCCTTGTCCTGCTGCCTGCTTTGGACAAATCTGCTTGGAGTGACTCTGCTGGAAACCCCCTGTTCCCCCGGGTGTGTTTTGGACACAGGCTCTGTGTGTCAGGTTGGCTCCAAGGCGTAGTCACAGGTTCTCTGTGCCAGCCCCATCCCCTCTCTGTGCACAGAAGCTGTCTTGTGGTTATTTGCACTCACAGCAAGAGCACGGCAGAGGAGCTGTTAACACTGAGCATCTTGAAATCTGTGTTAAGTTGGTGTTTTACATTCTGATGGTTTCTGTCTTTCACTACCAGTGCAGTGCAAAGGCTCTGAAGGAAAGGGACTGCTTGCCTATTCCAGCATATTCTAGTGTAGAATATACAGTTACCTTTGTACTTCTCAAGGGCTTCCCTGGGATGGATTCTCGGGGTGCAATTTAGTTGGTGTTGCTTGTCTTAAATGTTTAGAAAGGAGAGTTTCTGTGACTGAAAAAGAATTTGATTCCTAGCTGAGAGTGGAATTTTCTCATCTCCCTCCTCTTAAATGTCTCTTACCGCTGCAGGAATGAAGTATATTGAAAGTGGCAGAGAGACATCTTTTATTTGGTGCGTACATTTTATTTATATAATCTAATTTATTCTGTTGTTCGTGATAGCACTTGCTGTAGCAGTATTAAACCAAACTGAATAGAAGCATTTAGGATGGTGTAATCACATTTTTGACCCTGCTTGCTGAAAGACTGTAATCCTTCAGTGCCAGACACTTGACTCAAGCCTGATGCACATTAGTAATAGCAATACCTTGATGACATTTTGTGTTCAGCCCCTCTCCTGTGCATTAGGCCCTGCAGGGAAGCTCTGCTGTTCTCCTGTGTGTGCTCACAGGAGCCCAAGGGGGACACAAGACACGAGCCATTGGGTTCTGGTGGTGTCTCGGTGGGCACACGGTGTCAGCATTATTAGATCTGGAATCCTGTTCCTCATCTCACTGTACCTGTTTGAGTGACTGAATCCAAAGCATTTTCTGGTTTCCTTTTCCATCGTGGCAGCGACTCTGTTCCGTGCCCTCACCTGCTCAGCAGCAGGTTCAGTGTGACATCAGCTTCCCTCATTTCTGTCCCCTCTGCAGCAAAATACATCCAAGGGCTTCGAGGACTTTCAGCACTGTTACAGGAACAACCCTCTTACCTGTGTGCTCACCAATTCCTGTGTAAAACTCTAGAGTATCCCAGGGTTGATGTTTTTGGGATGTTATTGCTGGGAATGCTACCACCACCTTTCTGCCCAGTAGGTTTCAGCCAGGTTAGTGTTCCCTGTGGTCAGGATTTGCTTCCTGCCACGAGATTGTTTTGTTCATGTCACCGTGCTCCCGAGACCTGCCTCTTTCTTTTAAATAAACCAAAAACTCACAAAGTACCTCTATAAACCCCTGCAAAATCTGTACTGTAACAAATCTGTATAATTTGTATTGCTGTATAAAAATTCAAATAAAAGCATTCAAACCTTCTAGGTTTTTGTGTTCAAATTTAAGGATTATTGTGTCCACAAGGATGAGCTCAGCAGGATAAGAAAGGGAAGCTTTGTACCAGAGGGATTTGTGGGATTAGTCTTTGCAAAGTCTACTTGGCCAAAGTTTTGTGAAGCACCCAGGCATCCTGGCTGTGAGATGACTTTCCACTGGGTAGCAGCATTTATTTTCCTTCAGCAGGAACAGAGCCACTTTCAGTTTCAGCTCAGAGAGAGCCAACGTGCAGCTGGGCCAGGGGAGGAGGCAGCACTTCCCCTTTGCCTGGGGAAAAGCTCATCCCACTCCAGCAGAGAGAAAAGTTTCCAGGTGAATACAAAACCATCCAGCACTACTTCAGCACATCAGAAAATTTCCTCCAAGATGTGGCTTGTGTTAGAGCTGCTGTGAAAATGTTGCTAAACAAATGGAATGCATTGTAATCCAGTTAGTGGTTGGGATGAGACACAAGCTCATTCTGTCCCAAAGCAAGAGGGGCTTGATGCTGGTGCACAGAAATGCTGGACTTGCAGAGCTGGTGAGCTTGGAGCCTAAAAAACCTGTTGGAGCTTTCTCAAACCTTCCAGCACTGGCTGTGTTTGTGCAGAAGAAGGGGTATAGATGATGCCCTGTTTTCCAGCCCTTGTTTCACTACTGATGTTTGATCAGTGTTAGTCACAGCACCTGATTCAAGCGAAGTCAGCTGGTCTTTGAGCAGCCCCCACCTTTATTTGAAAGAATGTAAATCAGCCCTCGGGGCCCAGGTAAGCTGAGCCCAGTAGAAGATGGGTTCTAATGAGTTTTCTGGACCCAAGAGATCTCTCTGCAGCCTGTCAGCTTTGTATCAAAAGGTGAAAGAGTGGATTAGGTTAACTGGTGACCCTTCCTGAAGGAGTAGGAATTTTGTTACAGGGGGAAAACAAACCCAAGTTGAAATGGATGAGCTTTGAAAAGAGCAGGAACGGTGAAATTACAATGTGGTGTTTCTGTAACTTATTGCAGTAGATAAAAACATGCTGCTCCTTTTGTCAAATGAGAAATTGTTTCTAGCAGCAGGTCTCGATGAGGCAGAGGGGTTTCAGGAGGGCAAAGCTCATTTCCCAAGCTGGGTTTGACCTGAGGGGTCATTTTGTGTGTGTTGGAGGAGAGTTGGTCTGGCCTCATGAAGGGCAGAACCTGTGGCTGTGCTGGGAGGAGCTCGGAGTGAGGATTCATCCCAAACCTTTACATGCAGCCCTTCTTAGGAGAAATCTGCTGCCCTTCTTAGGAGAAACGTGAAGAAGGGAGATGGGATCCACCCAGAGGTGTGTGCTGTGCACTGATTACCCTCCAGGCAGGGGGCTGGCCTCTCCAGAGGACTGATGCCTTTGAAGGACATCACTCTGCCCAAGAGCTGCCACACCACGCTGGGGTGACCCTGCTGTGTCACTGCTTGGGCACAGGAGCAGCTTCTGCCTGCCTGGACAGGCTGAGTGGTCCCTCAGGGGACAGTGTGGGGACTAACACGAGGAGCAGCCCAAGCCAGCCAGGGAGATGTCCACACCACAGCACTGAGTCTCACTTGAAGCTGAGACCCACCAGAGAACCTGTAAACAAATACATGGCACCTTTTTAGCAGTGGCTGTTCCTGATGAAATTGATGAACAAAAGATGAACTTTAAATGTCTCCAGCATATTTTGAGTATCAGTTCTGCTGTAAAGAACTCTTTTGCAAAACTTCTGTTGTCAACTTATGTGTGAACATGTAAAAACCCTGCTAGAAAGCTGTTAATAAACTATAATTGCTAAGACCTCTGCTAGGAATGCCAATTTTGTAACAACTCTTTTGGCAGTGAAAAAAACATTTCACATTTTACAATGTCCTTTACACAGATACCACCCAGAAAACATGTGAGAAATTAAAAGCTGAGTCTGCCTCTTTTTATCTTTGGTTCACATTATACTGATTTCAAGACAGGCTTCAGCACCCAGATTTTGTCTGGGAATGGCTCTGGAAGGTGCATTATTTTTGCATCTCAGGTTAGGAAAAAAAAAATAGGAAGAAAGAAAGTCTATATGTACAGTGGATAATTATCTTATTGAAGTAACGTTTCCTCTGAAAGTTTGATAGCCAGATTTCATCCCAGAGTTGCAAAAATTGTGACCAGTTGGCTCCTTAATAATTTTTATGACGAAGAGTCACCTTCTTGCACAGAGAGCTGGGTGTAGGTGGCTGCCCTAATTTAAATATAACAAAATTTCCCTTTACTGAACATTTACATATAAGAGAGGCTTTGTAGAGCCTTAGTGAGAGCAGCATGAAACGTTTTGTTTATGGTTGTAACTCATGTGCCCCGTGGCTCTTGTACTATTGCACAACTGCACTTGATGTGTGTGTGCAGAATTCCCTAGTGCTGGAGCAGGATCCGTCTCTCATGGACTGTGACAGGGCTTTAAGCCAATACAGAAATTCTCAATAGGGAATTCATGAGCTCTCCTTATTCTACTCAAGCACCAAAAAATTTGAGGAACTACTTTATTTAAGAGTGCAGTGAAATTGTGCCAGTTGTGCTGAAGCGTAGGAACTGTTTTATTCTTACAGCACCAGACAGGAGCTGCAGCTTTGGCCGTGAGCAGTAGTGACCTCAGGCTGTTTGCTGCCTTTGTGGCTTGTTCCCATCTTTTCCACAAACCCCAGAGAGGGACTGCAGTTTGCTGTGCCTGCTTTGAGCCTTCCCTGGCAGCACCTGCCGCTTCCAGCGTTATTCCTGTCCAGGCTCTTTGCTAAAAGGAACCTGAACCTTTGTGGGGCACCAGCAGCATCTGAACCCCAGGGGAAGTGAGCTCAGTGTGGTGTCACGCTGGCCAAGCCTCCTCCTGTCCCCACAGGACACAAAGTGACCCCAGTGGGTTTGTGCAGGCGTCGTCTCTCGGGGCCGCCCGGCCGGGCAGCGGATGTTGGGGTTGGTGATTCACAGGGGACAGGAAACTGCAACTGCAACGAGACCTGCAGGAACCAGCTCCAGCCCCGGCAGCTGGAGGAGCTGGAGGAGCTGGGACACCTCAGGGACAGCTCTGGGTAAGGGGGTGAGGGAGGCAGGCGTGGGCAGGGGAAAGCGCCCGGAGGCGTTTGGGGCTCCTGTGGGGACAGTGGGGTGTCCCAGGGGGCTCAGAGATCCCACTTTAGACCTTGGTGAGCCTTGAAAGAGGTTCAAGGTCACCCCTGTGAAACCTCTCTGGAAAACAACGCGGTGGATGTCCCCTCCTCACTGCTGCTCCTGGCCGTCACCAGCTCCAAGGTAGGAATTTCCAACTCTCTCCTCCCAGCAGCATTTGGAGCCCTCTGGAGCTGAGAGGAGCCCATCCCACACAGCCTGGATTGTCTGTTTTACAGCACTGCTCTTTGCATCTCCTCGTCCATCTGCTTATGGGAGCGTGGGTTTAATTACATTATTTCTGCATTCATATCTTCTAAAATATTCTGGAAGATTCAGTCTGTGCTGAGCTTCCCTCATCCCTGCTGGACCTTCCTCTGGCTCCTGCCTGCAGCTTCTGGGACTGCTGCAGCCCACGCTGCTCCCCCTCCAAAGCCCAGTCCTTAAAAATAGCTGATTCAAACGACACTTCCTGGGTTTTCCATTGATTTCAGGGCTGACTGGCATCATGGGTATGAATGTATTTATTTCACTGCATGTAAGTGCTTGAAATAGCTAATTCTAGATAGAAAGAGATTTGGTTTTTCATCAGTTTTCTCTTGTGTGAACAATGTTCAGTGTAAGGTGGGCCATGAGGCAGATAGTGTAGCAGAAGAGGATAATTTTGGGATAATCTTGTGTGAGATTGGCTCATTTTCGTGGTTCTGGAGTCTTAAGTTACACAGGGGTTGCCTGTATTGCTAACATGCATCCCCTGGGCTCCCAGTGGAAGTGAATGATGCTGGGAGGCTCCAGTGCTGCCTGGAGCAGTTACAAATACAGAATATGTCTGTGAGTTACCTTCTTGTGCTGCCATGCCTGCTGTGATTGGGGTTTTGCACCGTATTTTCCACCCAAGGTCTTTAAAAAGCACTTTCCAAAGTTATAATCTATGTGGAAGTTGGTTTATCAATTCTAATTTTCCCCTTTTATCATAAGTTCTACTGAAATGCATCTATTGGCATGAAAGCCTGAGCTGCCTGAATAGCTGTAAAACCCCAGACTTGAACTCCATGGCACTCCTTCCTAAACAGCCTGACACTGGCACAAATCTGGTAGGAAATGAGATGTGCAGGCCTCCGGAAAGGAGCTTTGCTGAAGGCTCAGTGCTGGTCATTGAAGTCATTCCAGCCACAGCAGAGATTCCTTGCTCTGAGACTTGAATTTCTGAATTGGTGGGACTTTCTGTGGCAATCTGTGCCACACAAGCAAACAGAAAGTGGAGTTGCTTTTCTTAGACACGTCAGAGACATTGACTCAAGCTGAATATTGCATCTGTTCAACAAGTCAGAGTGCTGAATTTCATATGGTAGTCTTTAAATACACTCTCCACTTCATATTTCATAGCAGTGACTCATCCTACCAGCCTGACTTAGAATTAATTTACTGCAAACTGGTGCACACCACAAAACTTTCTGCAGGGGAGAGAAAGTGGCTGCTTTATATTTGCCTTTTGGGCAATTTTTGATTGATACAATACATAATATAAATACATTAAATACACAATATAAATATATTATTTTAGTCTTTATCTTGCAGTGTGAACTCAGGTGTGGGCTTGACATCTGCAAAGGGCTAAAATGGCTTAATCAGAAATTATCTCATGGGAAACCAGGCATTGCTGAGGCCACATCCAGACATTCCTCACGCTCCTGGTTTCTCAGCAAAAAGTTAAAATTCACTTTAAGTGCTCTTGCAGGTTTTTTTAGTGAGCTTTGTGCCTCTTCTGATGCTTTTGGGAAGTTCTTCCAGACTTTCCATCCATTAGGAATTTTATTTCTAGCCTGTGCATATCCAGCTTATTTCCACTCATTTTATGAGCCAGAATTGCCTTATTTCAATTCAGAAGCTTTTCTCACCTTGTTGTGCTGCTCTTGGACAGATGGACAGTGAGTTCCATGTCTTCTTACTCTCCATTTCAGTGGATTTAAAAGCAGAAGACCTTTTACCTTCCTGGATAAAACCACCTCTCCTTCCTCTGGATTTTCGTAGTGAGCCTCGTTACTGGGGTGAATCCTTAAATTAAGACAAGATCTAGCACACAGTAGATAAATTTTGTGAGTTCATTAATTTTCCCAATTTTTTTAGTGAGAAAAACCTGTCTCCTTGCTTGCTAAAAACACCTGAGGCCAGAGAAGGAGCAGCCCCTGGTGGGGCCACAGCTGTGCCCAGCCTCCAGCCTGCTGCTCTCCCAGGAATTGCTTGTCTGGAGCAGCTGCTCCTGAGGGATTTGTGGGGTCCTGGTGCTCGGGCTGTGCCCTGCTCCCACTGGCTCCCTCAGCACAAAAAGGGGAAAAACAGGCAAAAGGAGAAGAGAGCAGCGCATGAACAGAGCAGGGCATTGTGACACAATATGAGTGTCCCTCCCAAACTAGCTGGGAACCTGTTTTCTCCCTGAGTTTGGGTTTAGCATCTTGGAAGCAGGGCTGGCCAGCCATGACCCCACACAGCCCCCTGTGCAGAGACCTCCGTGGCTCCAGGCTCTTTGTTCTGCTCTCCAGCTCCCCAAGGCAGAGCACAGGGAGGCACATGCAGCCTTCCAAATATTTTATTTATATCCTGCTAGCCGTGAGTAAGTGCTTCCAGCCTTCTGCTTGTCATAAATCTGTTCATCACCTCCTTCTGTCAGCTCCTTTCCAGAGCAGGGCTTGTACCAAAGAAAGGTTTTTCCATGGACCTGGGTATTTGGGGAGCACAGATGATCTCCAGGCTGATGTGTGTGTGTGACTTGGGGGCTTTCTTGGGGCATAAAGCTGTGATGGGGTGGGACACACCATGTCCTGTTCAGCAGCCCCTCAGATAACCCCTTGCTGTGTCCCTGGGGAGTGGGGCTCAGGAGCAGACAGGTTTTGCTGCCTCACTGCCCGTGACCAAAATAAAACTGGCTCTGGAAGGGAGCAGGAGGCCTGCTGGGCAAAGGGACAAACTAGGTCAGTGTTGTCAGGTGTCTTCAGCTCTGCCTCGCCTTCACTTTAAAGAAAAGAAAGAAGAAAAAAAAAAGGAAAAAAAAGCCAGGAAACCCACAAAGCAGCAGCATCACAGCCCTTTGTATTTTAGTCACCAGCATTGGACCAACTTCCCTCAGCTGCCTCTTGGAGATGCTTTAGAGATGAGCCACAGCTCATGATTTCCATGGGGGATGCTGAGCAAAGGAAAAATGATGGGAAAAAGCACATGGTTTTGACTAAGCTCTTTTGGGTTCTGGTCCTGCACTCTGGGGTGGGTGCATGGAGGTCTGGACAATTAAATATAGAATAACTCGTCTCATCTTCTTCAGAAAGTGCTGCAAAAGACTGTGCAGGGAAAGAGAGGCCTCTGGGGGCCTGTAAAAGGCACAGCCATGGGGGAGTGCGTGCTGGTAGCTCCAGGTCCTGGAGAGCCCAGGGAACCTGAAGGAATAAGCCCAGTTTGTTCTCATCAGAGGGTGAGGTCACTGCTGGACAGCCACGTGGAGTTTGGGAACCACTGGGGGATGCTGACACCAAACCCCTTCAGCACTGCTGCTGGCTTTGCTCAAGGTCTGTCTGAGTGGAAGTGAGGGACTTTCCTTCCTCCCCCTTCCTGCCCCATGCTGATTTGCACCATGATTATTCTCATCCTGCCCTGATAATTGGGATTGTGGCAATCCCAGTTGGGATTCAATGGGCTGAGACTCAATGGCAAACTGGAGCACAAAGCTCCTCCAACACGCTCAGCTGCTGCTCCCAGTGCCTGCAGGGACAGCAGGAAGTGGCTCAGCCCCCACAGCTCAGCTGCCATGGGAGGATTTGGGTTTTCTCCGAAGTGAACGGGCTGCCAGAGCAACTTCCAAACTTCTGCAAAGTTTGGGCAGAGAAATGTTGTTTATTCCTCTTTAATCAAGCACAAGCAGAAGGTGCTGAGCAGGGCAGATCAGGCTGCTGCTTTCCATTGCCTGCTACTGGCATTTGTTTTGTTATTTTGAATTATTTTAATTATCAATCGCTATAATATATCTTTCCTCCTCCATTCACCAATTTAATACAGAGTAAAGTTGTAATAAGACAGGCTGAAGGTAGGCAGCAGGAAAGCTTCCTGCCAGCCACTGTGAGGATGTTCTGGCCTTTGGCATGTTGAAGTGTCTCCATCCCTAAGGAAAAATGAAAGTTGATTAAAAACAAAAATAAATTAAAATAATCTTTAACTAAAGAAAATCTGACCCTGGGGAATAGGAGTGGGTAAATGATCCATCTCAGTGCCAGCAGGCTGCTTTCTGTGATATTTGTAGGATGGTTTGTATTTTAAAGGAAGAAATTGAAACCAAATCGTGCTGATTGTTAAAAAATTTTAGCTGCTGTTTGTGAAAAAGCTTGTCATGGAAAGGAGGGAACAGCCAGCTCAGTGCAGAAAAAGGCAGAAAAAGGCGTGGGGAATTTCACACTGGGAGTCACTCTGAGCCAGAACACGTTGTGCAAAGGTCTTGACTGTTTAAATACTGCCAAGTGCCTCCCTTTTGCCCTCTCTTCTGGATATTAAAAATTACTGTCTGCTGACAGATTTGATGGCAGCAGGGTGGGTTTGGGGACTGGCAGTGAGTGATTCAGAGCAGTCAGGAAAGGGCATTGCCTTTGCTGCCCCTGGCTACAAGCTCAAAGTCCCTTCTGCATCCTCAGCAGCCTCCATGGGGCTGGGAGGGCAAACAGCACCTGGCTTTTGGGGCTAAAGGCTCTCTGAGGGATGGCCTCACAGCCCCGTGTGCCCCACAGCTGACAGGGTCCCTGGCTGTGTTTCAGGCTGGATTTGGCTGGGCCATGGTGCAGCTGGAGCTGTGGGCGGCCGCGGCGCTGATGCTGCTCGGGGCGGCCGTCAGCCTCTGCATCAGGTGCCAGCTCTCAGGTAAGTGCTGAGAATTCCACCTGCCTGGAATTCCCTCCTGGAATGTCCTCCCCACCCTGGGAGTTTGGCTCTGCTCAGCTGGGTACCAGCTTCGCCCCTGTGGGGATGGGTTGTGGTCCGTGGTGGTGCTGGGCACAACCTTCACCGGGAGCGTCCTGTGCCAGCGGGGGGGAGCCGGGAGAGCACAGCACACAGACAGACAGACACAGACATAGAGACAGACACAACGACAGACAGACAGACACATACATAGACAAAGACACAGACAGACACACCCACAGAGACACAGACAGACACACACATGAAGCAACTCAAAAGTGAAGACACAGGCAGCTCCAGGCATGGAGTTCAAATGAGAGTTTATTGACACTGATGGGTACAGAGACCAAAAATACAAACTAAGGAGGGTCCAGGGTATAAATCCAGAGAAGGGACCAATAGGGAATGCCAGGGTGGATGGGTGGGGTTACACAAACCAGTGGGAACACAGGGAAGGGAGAACTCTCTAGAACATGCACATATAGGGAAAAACGGGCAGGGAAGGCCAATGGGCCAATGGGGAGGACAGAACTGGGACAAAATAATATAGTTCTGCAGGGCACCATGGAGAAAGCTTCTTCCCTTGCCCTGAGCTCTGAGGAGTGCCTGGAGCCTACAGTGCATCTCTCCAGGGCAGTGGTGTCACCTTCTCCCCAGTAGGATCATGGACATCCTTGGGGATGCTCCCGCAGCTTGAGCATGGATGAGGCTCTGCCAGAGAGCCAAGAGAGAAGGAACACCCAAAAGTGCAGCTCCCCTTCCCTGGGGCAGATGTAACACTGAGATCCCTCTACATGGCCATCGTGGTGGGTGGCTTTGGGACTCCACCTGGGAGGACGAGCTGCAGTTACCAAATCCTGCAGAGGGTCTGGGACAGAAGGGAGGCCAGGGGAGCCTGGAGGATAAATTCATACAGAGAGTAGGGTGAGCACCCAGTGGGGTTTGAGCCCCTCCCTGAACATTGGGTTTTCATGGGGGAGAGGCTGTAGTTTGGGGTTTGGGGGCAGGACTGGCTGCTTTGCTTTGTGGAGGTTGAGACAAAAACCACAAGGCAAATGTCGTTTCAAAAAATTTCATCAAAGCCCTACTGCAACTGCTGCTCACTGACTGCGCTGTCCTGATGTGCTGAAGAAGTTTTGTGAATGATTTTATTGGCCTTCCTGATCTCTAATTCCCAAATTATCCTTTCTAAGAGCTTTTTGTTCCATTGTCTTCCAGCTACCAAACGGGAGGCACAGCTGAACCAGCGGAGGAGCCAGTAAGTTGCCTTTCCCAATCATGTTTCTCCCCCAAACAACTCAGCCAGGGTGAGCCCCAGAACCAGACCCAAGCTGAAATATGAGATAAAATAAAATAAAATAGAATAAAATAAAATAATGCCAGGATGAGAGGCAAGGCACTGTGCCCCAGCCCAAGGTGCTGCTGAATGGGCAATGCCTTCACAGAGAATAATCCAAACTGAAACTGAAGCTGATTGTGACATTGTTGAATCATTAACTAGTTGGAAAAGGAGAGAAGAGCAAGTTGTTATCCTGTTCTGTTGTGCCCTGAGATGAGATGGAGAGATTATTTACTCCATAAAGAAGCCCCTGCCCTTGGACCGTGTAGCAGAGCATCCACTGACCTGCAGCACAAGAAATGAAGGAAATGCAGTGTGCACACATGCACTGCCCCTTATTTCCTTCAGCAACAGACAAACCACAGTAAATGATGTTAAAAGAAAGAAAAGTTGGGCTTTAAGCTTTGTTACAGGAGATGCAATGTGGCTCTGCAAAGGCTTCCAAGGGGTTGGGGTTTTGTTTCTGTGGGAAAAGCTCCAGAGTGATCCATTGCAGATGGAGCAGCCACTGTCCCCCACAGGCTCCATCCCTCACAGACTCTTGCTGAATTGTCCCAACTTCTTGAAATGGATTTGGGCTCAGTTTTGTGGTGTTGTGTGCTCTTTCTGGAGGAGTGGTTTGCAGGCAAAGTGGTTTGACTCTATGTTTGGGTGTTTTGATAGCCTGGGGCCATGAAGCCCAGCTGGGTATGGGGCAAGCCCAATGGAAAAGGGGGAAAGGGTTCCCAAAGTTGCAATTAATAAGTACCTGGGTAGAAATACCTGCAGTGGAAAAGATGTTGAGTTCTCATGTACTTCAAAAAGCAGCTCTCCTATTAACTGAAAAGTAAAGAGGTTCCTGGGCATAGGTTATCATTAGTAATGTTATTTTATTCGTGATGATATTAAGGGATGATGGAATGGGCAGAGGCAGCAGTGGAGGTGAAGCAGTGGGGTTTGAAGCCATTTCACATCTATTTTTTTGTGGGTAAAAAGGCTCTTCTGGCCTTTGGTGGCTGAAGCATCCAAATGAGAATTATCCTAAATTATGTTTTCCTCATTCCTGGATGCTTCCCTTGCTGGTGCTGGCTGCTCTGCCAGTGGTTCAAAACAACATCTTGTCCTTAAAGGATCAAAGAAGAGCCCAGGAAGATGCTCCCAGCTCATACAGGCCCTGCATGACGTGCTGAGCAGTGTAGCTGGCATCTCACAGAGCCCAGCAGGGTGCTCTCTGCCCTCCACTCACCAAATAGATCTCTTGTATCTGTTTTCCTTGTTATAAACTCCAAAACTCAGCTGAGGTTGTACTGCTGTTTTTTCCAGGCTTGAAAGCCAGCAGAGATTTGAGGTGATTCGATCCCATACCAGTGAGTATGAACATTGCACGTGGCTCCTGCCCCGTGGTGAGGGCCCTGCATGCACAGAACGGGGGGAAAGTAATGTTCAAAGGGTCACCTTGAAGCCAGGCCGTGAAATGATGAGACCTGGATTGTCCAAGCCACCTTAGATGCTTCCGGGTGTGTGAATTCTGAGCTTTAGGGGAAAAAATGCCCTTTGAATTGAGAATAATTCACTAAAGCATTGTCGTTGAAAAGTGACACCTCAGCTGCTGGGGCTCTTGGGCCAAGCAGGGCACCCTGTGAGAGTGAAGGTGTGGCTGACAGAGTGACTCACTCATCATCCCCCTCACTGCTTCCTGCAGCAGGCTGGCTGCAGTGATGAACCCCTGGGCGTTGTGCCACAGGAGCACTGCCAGGCCCGTGTGCCCCTCTGCCCTGCCCGAGGGCTCTGCTGGCTCCAGGCCCCCCTGCAAGTCTTTCATCCCCCCAGGCAAGGCTCTCCACTGCCCCTTGCAGTGTGGAGGGAGGGAATGGCCCCAGTCACGCGGGTTTGCAGGTGACAGCAGCTGGGGTTGTGGCCTCTCCAGCGAGCGTCTGCACGCCCTGTGGTCTGCACAGACACCAGCTTTCCCTCTAGTTGTTCCTTGTTTGACCATTTTTGAACATTCAAGGAACAATCTGGAAGCTATTTTAGGATGCATTAGGAAAATGCTTGCCAGTCCCAGGGGTTCCTCTCTGGTGGATGTTCTGTGCTCTTTGACACATCTGCTGCTGCCACAGTAATTAACACTGGAATTTTGTTGCTGTTGCCAGTTGCAACCCGAAGGCTGGAAAAAAGTAAGGAACCTGAAAACTTCTCAATAGCAAGGTAGGAAAAACCCAAATAAAATCTACCTCTAGAGCCAAGGCTGGATGAAGTTCACCCAACACAGATGAACATTTGGGGATTGCATTCTGGGCCCTGTAGATATGGCTTGGGCTGTATTTAGAATCAAAGAATAGTTTAGGTTGCAAGGGACCTTTCAAGGTCATCTAGTCCAACCCCCTGGTGAGAACAGAAACATCTTCAACTTGATTGGGTTGCTTCACGAGTTGATGGTCAGTAGTATATTTAGACTTTTTCTGGATTTTGTTCAGTATGATTGCATTCTTCTGGCAACTGATTAAATCAAACCCAGGAGAGTGAGCTGTGGCTCTACATAACAGATGCAGCATGGAAAAGAAATGGCCATTATTCACTCACAAGCAGTTTGGTGTGATAAATCCCCTTCTCCCCATCACCCAAACCCCCAGTAACTAAACAGCCATTGTAACTCTGCTGCAATATTCAAACCTACATATTCCCATTTTGGGATTTTTACCCCAAATTCTTAATCTCCCCTTGTACTCTGTGTGTACTTGATAACCTTGCAGGGAGGTTTTCTGGATGGTCCTTCTGATGGTGTGTAACTGCTGGTAGGGTTTGCTCAGACCTGGGATTTTAGGTCTCTTTTCTCTCTTTCAGTAAAGCCACTGAAGAGCTCAGTGCTTCCCATCACCCTGGATATGGTGAGCAGCTTCCTGGCACAGGCACAGATACAATGAGCCACAGAGCTGTTGGAGGTGGAAGGGACCTTAAAATCATCTCATTCCACCCCCTGCCATGGCAGGGACACCTTCCCCTAGCCCAGGCTGCTCCAAGCTCTGTCCAGCCTGGCCTTGGACACTTTCAGGGATGGAACAGCCACAGCTGCTCTGTGCAGCCTGTGCCAGGGCCTCACACCCTCACAGGGAGAAACCTCTTCCCAATATCCTCCCTAACCCTGCCCTCTGTCATGGGAAGCCATTCCCCCTTGTCCTGTCACTCCCAGCCCTTGTCCAAAGTCCCTCTCCCCTTTGGAAGGGGCTCTGAGGTCTCCCCAGAGCCTTCTCTTTTCCAGGCTGAGCAACCCCAGCTTTCCCAGGCTGTCTCCAGAGCAGAGGGCTCAGCCCTTGGAACACCTTTGGGCACTCCTCTGGACTTGCTCCAACAGATCCACGTCCATCTTAATTGGGGTCTGTCCTGGGCCTGGGTTTAAGGCCCAGTGCTCATCCTGCTCTGGCTGACCCGTCCTGGTTACAGCCTCAGGCACAGATTGTTTAAAATATCACCCCTGGCTGTCCCATTCCAGTACCCTGGAGTGTCCAACCTTGCAGCCGTGCCCCCTGACCCCAGAGCTGAGGGGGATAGAGCTGCTGCTGCTGAAATACTTGGTGCTTGCCTCCACTGTCAAACTGCTCCCATCACTCAGCTTCAGTTCATGTCTAACGTGTCCCTCTCTTGTCCCCAGGGAGCAGGGACGAGCCCAGGTACCAGAATTTCCTGACAGGTAAATGCTGCAGCCATGTGTCTGGGAAGGAAGGCTGCCAAGGGGATGGGAGCTGGCAGGGAGCACATTTTTTTTCCAGGGGATGGGAGCTGGCAGGGAGCCTGCAGTGCAGCTGGCAGAGCTCTGGCTCGGTCAGTTTAGAGATGTTTTTTGTGAGACACACACTGATCTGATTAAGGGGCAGAGCAGAGGGGGATGGATGCTCCCGAGCCCGCTGCTCCCTCCCGGGGCAGTGTGAGCTGGTGCCTGCCCTAAGAGGATTATTGGTGTGTGGGGCTGTGCTCTCCTTTCCCAAGCCAGGGAGCATATTCCCCATCTCCTGCCAGCTGGCAGGATGTGTCCATGAGAGGGGGTGAGCCGGGGCTGTCCCAGGACCTGGGGTGGATCAGGGCCACCTCCCTGTGCTCCAGCCACCCTGCTCTGCTGTGGGGCTGTGGCTGGGCTGGGGGGTTTGTCCAGCTGTGCCCAGGGATGGCTGTTCAGCTTGATGCCATGGTGGGGTGCTGACAGCAAACCCTTGTTCTTACAGAGAGCTGCCTGCAAGAAGAAACTGCCTATGTGTGAGTACCCTATGCTGCTGCCAGTGTGCCCTGGTGCTGCCCTAGCTCAGCCTGGGGAGCCCGTGAGGGCAGGAGGAGCTGACAGTGCTGCTCTTCCCACAGGGAGCCCATGTCTCTGGATCACTACTACAACTGCAGCAGGCTCTTCAGTCCACCCCGTGCCAGGTCTGCAGGCAAGCCAGGTGGGTTCCTCCATCCAGCCTGGCTGCCCCTGGGCTCCAGGGAGCTCGTGAACTGTTCTTGCTGAGCTCTGTGTATGGCCTGAAGCAAGGGGACACGTTCCTTCAAAGGTTGCAGCAGAGCTGTGGGATTTGAGGGATGCCCAAGCCCCCATCAGTCCATCTGTTGCCTGCAAACAGGACAGCCCAAAACCATTGGTGATTGTGCTCCTGTGGGAGTGAGCACCCGATGCCATCCCTTGGTCACCACAGGCTGTCACTAAGACTAACAATTTTTTAGCTAATCTACATTTCACTGTGGGAAACAGCCCCCTCCTGCAGGTGCTGGGGGATCTTCCCAGGTCCGGGGGATCTTCCCAGGTTCTTTGTCACTCTTCTTTCTTCTCTCCATCAGAGAAAGATGAGGATTCCTGTTCCTATGAAAATGTCACCATTGGAGCATCTCAGGGCTCTGATTCAGGTAAGGGTGCTGCTGTCACAGGTCATGTGTGTCACACAAAGTGCAGAGAAGGATGGTGACCTGCTCAGCCAAGAGAAACCTGCTTGTTCACAGCCATGGAGCTGGCACACAGGCCTGGAACATTCCCCCTTTCTGCAGAAAAATGCACATGGTGACACCTCCACCCAGGTGCCTTTGACTTGGTGGTTTCTGCAGGAATTCAGGAGCTTTGGGGTCTGCATCTTTAGGTTTTTGGTGTTGTTCTAGCCAGGATGATTATGGTTCTAGCCCCTAGCTCAGGTTTCTCACCAAATCCAGCACAAGAAGGCTGCAGCCAGGAAGCTTCTGGAGGGTGGCACTGGATCACAGTGTGCCTTCAGGGCTTCCAGCATCAGTCCTGGGATGTTGCAATCAAAATAGGAAGTCAGTTTTGTTTCCTTCTGTGAGCTAACACACGCTTTCTGCACTGCTGAAGCCTGCCCTGCTCCTGCCTGGCTTTGTGCAGTGATTAGAGGAGGCAGGAGCAGCAGGGACCTGTCTGATCCCCATCCATGCCTGCAGAGATCCAGGCACGTGGCCAGGGCTGGAAAATGATGAGGCAGCACCAGCAGATCTGTGCTGGCTGGAAACTCAGCCACGTGCACGGCGCAGTCAGGGGCAGGGGGGTTCACAAAGGCCCCTTTTTGTCCATTTGCTCTTCAGTATTGTCTTGTCCAAACTCCTCCTTGTCACAGATGACGCTGTGGACTATGAGAACAGCATGACAATACTCACATGGAAGCTCCAGCAAGGACAAGGTGGGTTCTCTGCTGTTATTTGCTGTTTGGGGATGGGGCTTATGGGCAGAGTGCCTGGAGCACCTGGGCCAGTACAGACCATGCAAGGGCAATGCAGCCATCACCCTTGTCCTGAGTTAATTTTTCCCCCAATTGTCCATGATAAATATCCAAGGCAATGTGCAAATTGTAACACACTCCTGTAACTGGATGCTGCTCTGCTGGGACGTGGTGTCTGTCATACTCCAAAGGCCACCTTTTGGGTGGCTGTGCCTAAACCCTCACAGGGGATGCTACAGAAAAATGTTGCTCTTCAGGTCTTATATCCTCTTACATTTGAGGTTGCCCCAGAGGGGGCACAGCTGTGAAATCCCCTGTGACACAGAACTTTCTGCACACACCCAGTGGGTCAGCCCTTGGCTCTCCTGCTGTAGTCAGGGCCCTATTTCTCAAGCTGACCTTTTAACCACAGTTTCATTTAACGTGTGGCTTCCTGTGAGGATGAGGCTAGTTCTGGCCTGGGGGACAGTGGGGAGTGAACACATATATATTTAAGATCTCTGGTGTGAAAGTTGTCTGAGCAAAGTGATTCCTGTTTGCACACTCCAGATTAAATCTTTTTTGGCTCTGAAGAGCTGCCCAGAGTGTTTGCAAATTTGCTGTGATCATTTTGAAGCCTCTTCAAGGAGACCTTGACACTGGTCTGAGTTTTCTTAGCCCAGGCACAAAAACATGTCAGCAGCCAAGGCTAAATATTGGCAGGACACGTGCTGTGTCAGTGATCTGTGTGTTTCTACATTGTGTGTTTTTAAATTGTGTGTTTTTACACCACTCACTGATGAGTGCTTGCCATCCCCATCCACAGCCCCACTGACAGAAAGCCTGGATGATGAGCCAGACTACATCAACACAGCTCCTGTGTCAGGCCGTGCCCTGCTGCCACAGCAAAGGTAGAAACAGAGTAAATGGTTGGTGTGCTAATGGAGGGTGGCAGGATTTGGGTTATGGTGTTTATTTAGGGGTGGCAGGATTTGGGTTATGCCAAGGGAGTTGAGCTGGAGCTCTGCCCTTGCTGGCAGCACCAGCACAGTTGCCCACACGGGCAGTGGAGTGTGAGGAGCCCACCCTGTGCAGTGCCTCATCCCTGGTGATGCCAAGCTGACTAACACAGACCATGGAGACAAATTTGTCCAAGTGCATGTCCCAGCTCCAGCACTGCCCTCCTCCAATAGGCACAGGAACTCCAAACTGCTCCAGAGCAGCTTCAGCCAGCGCTGGCACGGGCTGTGGGCAGGGACACCCAAACCCCCTGCTCTGAGCAGGGATTCCCTCAGCTGAGCCCTGCCTGCTCTGCTAAGACCACACATCCTGCCCCAGCATCAGCACCAGCCTGAGGCTGCTGATAAAGAATTTCTCAGGGAAGATAAAGTAAAAAAACTGCAGAGGGATGCAGAAGGGTTGCATGACACTGAGGGACAGTGAATGATGTGCTGGTTGGTGCTGGTCATCCTGCTCCAGACTGGACTAGGACTCCAGCTGGGAGATGGACTGGGACCAGTATCACTCTCCTTGTTGGGTTTTTACCCTCTTGAGCACCTAGAGAGGCCCAGTGGGATTGTCCTTCTGCCACATGCCAGCTGCTCTAGTTTTAGGGGGTTTTATATTCCCCAGACTCTAGGCACCAGCAGTGGCCAGACTCCCAGAATTGGATCTTTCTGAAGATTTGTCCCCACCATGCAAAGCACAGTGATCCCATTCTGCACACTAGGGCATTTGCTGCTGCTGGATGTAGCTGGACATGGAAAAAGCCAGCCTGAGAAACCTGACCATATATTGCTGCCAGGCATCTTTTTGCCTGTGTTGTAGCCTTTGCTAGCAGAGAAATAGTCTGAAATTTCAATGTCCAACCAACAAATGCCAGCAGTTCTCCACCAAGGGAGGCTGAACTGAGAAATGGGCTCCTGGTGCCTCTGTGCCTCCTGCTCTGATCAGGGATCATCCTCCAGGAGCACAACTGGGGTTTCTGCTTAGACAGGGACATTTTGTGGTGTATGTCACTACTTGTGCCTGGAAAGAAAATGTAGCAGGCAGCAGAGTTAAGCTGAAAGCAGGGATTAAAAATCAGTGGACTCACTGTTTTTTTTCCTCTTATTTCAAGTATTCTGCATAAAGTCTGAAGAAATCTCTTGCTGAGCAGTAAGAGCACACCCAGTGAACAAGCACACGGGGAGAGGCGAGATTTCCATCCCTCAGTGAAATCTCTTCTCCAAACTGTGCCTGCAGTGACATAGAAGGGGTGTTACTGAAAGAACTGCACTGCTTGAAGCCCCACAGAAGTCCAACTGCAAACCAGCAACTGGAGAAAGTGTTCTGCCCCCAGAGACCACGGGCAAGCCCCAGGCTCCTCATCCTCAGTTTCATCCCAATCCCATTTCCCTGCGTGTCCACTAGAAGATGGCCAGTCTGGGCAATGTTTTCTCCTGTCAGGCATTGAGTCCTTAACTTGCTGAGCAGTAATGCAGCAGCTACTTAATTTGTCAGGGTGACTCATGCACGATGGCATTAAGCCGGAGGGATTACGTTCTGATTTAGTTCCTGTGCTCTCCTACAGAAGCAGTTTCCTACGAGAGAGGAACTGGCGAGGCAGAGGTGGTGTTTGTAACAGCAGTGGCTGTCTGGAGCTGAATGAGATTCCAACCTGTTCACAAAAGCTAAAGAGGATTTAATGCCTGCTTATCCATGGGCATGCAATTCACAGTGTTGGTCTATGGCAGTTTGCCTCATGTTTCAGTACCTATTTTATAATGATACAAAGAACCAGCAGCAACTGTGAGAGTCAGATCCACAGCCACCAGCCTCAGAAACTGCACCATCCTTCACTATGGCTGTTGGAACATCATCCCAGGAACAGAATCCCATCTCCTCACCCCTGATGTACAGATCTGGCGCTTCTGGAACACTTATTTATTAAAACTGAAAAGCTTCCAAAGAAAATGTGTTTTGCTGTGTTTTGCAATGATAGACATCTGCATGATCAGGTGACAAAGAAATGGGAGGACATGAGGTGACATGGAGTGATGTGCAGGGTCTTATGGGGAGAAACTGCATTAAAAGCCTTCTTCCTCAAAATCAGATCAGAAAACTGTGTTTCAGGAAAGAACACAGCCCACACCCCACACTCATGGTGCGTGAGCAAAGAAGGGGAGCTAAGGGTTAGAGGGCTGTGGTGTGGGAGAAGGGATGTCAGGTGCTTCCTGCTGCAGCTGACTGGGCTCTAATTTTAGCAGAACCACCAAGAGAGACCACAGGTGCCCACCGTTGGTGCAGCTGAAATGGTGGGTTGGAGTTTGGCTCAGGAGAAGGTTTGCTAGTGGTCCTTACAAATGCTACAATTTTACACAGGACTTTTACAACAGAGGAAATCCGTGCACTAAGGGATGCACACAGGCCGGGAGCTGCAGCCTGGTTTTCTGCTCACCCCAGCCCGGCTTCTCCTCACACCCTTAAGTTTTCTGATGGTCAAATGCTCTGCAAAAAGTCTGCACAGGTGCATGGCAGCAGGGTTCCCCAGAGCCAGCAGCACAAACAGTGACAGGCAAAGGGACTTTTGTCACTGAAATTGTGCCTGGACCTCACAGGGCTATGGGGCTGTTGGATTCATCCTCAGCACCTGAAGAAGCTTCCACTTGCCATGAAGTGCTGCAGACTGTGGATTGTTCACTGCAAGGGTGAGCTCATGTGAGTGATGTCTGGTGGTGTTACCCACTGGTGATTCATCTCCCAGCCAAGGGAGCCATTCATGAACAGGAGATTAGCAGCAGTGACAGATCCTTGGCACACAGCAACAGATCCAGCTGGACACCTCCCAGAAAGTTCTAGGCATTAGGTCAGTGCATGGTCAGAACATGAAAATACAAGATTTATTGTTCTCCTCACGAAGCAGGGAGGCAGATTACACCAGTTAGATTTTCTTGGTACAAGAAAATGGTACAATTTGCCAATCCTCCTTTGCCAAAGCCTGAGCTTTAAAGTTATGGAGCCAAAGCAGGCAGGACAGAACTGGATGTGGAGACTCTTCACTTACTGGGGTCTGAACAAATCCCCTTTGCAGCTCTCCAGAGCAGTCAGCTGTAGTGAGGCGTAAATCCTTTGCAAAGCTTCTGGAGCACTTCTCAGGCAGTCATCTCATTACACTGGAAGCTATCCAGGGGCTGTTTCAGGAACTCTCATCAATAACATTTGTTATTAGTCTTGCTCTGAACCACCTCACTGTTTTTCTCTGCAATGAGTGAGTACAGATGTGTGTGTTCACTGCCATGCTGTCCTTTTGGGACTGGCTTTAGGTGTGCAAGGGTTTCTGGTGCTCAGCCAGAATTGATAGACTCTGTTGTTTGAACCTAATGCAAGGAGACTTACATCTCCCCTGGGTCCACCTCTCTCCACATTAGGTAGGCAGTTAAGTGAGAAATTCACTTCCTGTTTTCAATTTAAGGCGCTTTAGAAAAGTAGTTCTGGCTGGTGCAGCTCTGAAAATGGAGCTGGGGAGTCTGTGCTGAGTGCTGGAAAGCAGCAGCTCTGCACTCAGAGGGGGAACAATCGCCTGTGGAGAGCAGGAGGTGTTGGTGGCCTCTGGGATCAATACTAGTCCTCTTCTTAGGAAGAGTGAGTGTGATTGTGTCCCTGCAGAGCTGGAAAGGATTAGCTCAGAGGGGAGTCTGCTCCGAACTGGAGCTGTGAAATGCAGCTACTGAGTAGAGAAGAAAAACCCTCTGAAACCAGGTAGGAGCAGGAACCTGACCCATCATGTTCCTCATGAGGCACATCTCACAGGGTAAGCACTGGCCTTGAGTCATCCAAATATGGTGTTTGCTGGTTTATGAAACATTCATGGTAATTCATCCAATGATCACATTTAATGAGAAAGCAAAGACAGGGTAGGCTGGCTATGACGTACAGTCAAAGGAAAATTAACCTTATTTAAATTTCTGGGACAAAAGCTGTGATGCTGTGTCCGTAGAAAGCTCAGCAGCTCAAGCCCCAGTAATAAACTATCAGTTGGGTATTTTATAGAGTTTGTCCTGATAGTAACTTGCTGGGTGGGAACCAAAGCCTATGTTCAATACATATCTAGTGAAGAAAGAACGTACTTTGAGCATTACATCCATTATTCCAGGTGCTGTTTGCTGCACTCCCTGCAGTTCAGCTGCCAATTCCCTTGCTCTCCTGCACATAGAATCACAAACGTTTGTCTGCTGGCTCTGCCAGAGGAGCTGCAGGAAGACTTAAGGGGAAAGTCATGATGCCACCAGCTCTTGCTGCTGAAACTTGTGACCCCCTTGGCTTGTCGGAGGACAGGAGGGTGTGCCCAGCCCCTGCCTCAGTGCAGGACCAGTCCCCAGGCTGAAGCCAGCTGGTGCTGCCAGGAAACATCCATTTGGGCAGTGAGACAGCTGCAGTGGGGAACTGAACACTTGGGGTGGAAATCATCAACAAAATGGGCAGAGTGAAGTGCAAGCACCAGCAACTTGTGCCTCTGCCACTCTTTTGTGTGACTGCTGTAACCAGACCATGCTTAATTGCAAGGCCTTTGGCACTGTGTCCCACAGCATTCCCTGGGAAGGCTGCAGCCCAGTGCTGGGACAGGAGCACTCTGTGCTGGGTTCAGAACTGGCTGCATGGCCGGCCCGGAGAGTGCTGGTGAGGGTGCTGCATCCAGCTGGGGCCAGGCACCAGGGGTGTCCCTCAGGGCTCTGTGCTGGGGCCAGCTCTGCTCACTGTTTGCATTGAGGACATGGATGAGGGGATTGGGTCTTTCATTAGTAAATCTGCAGGTGACACCAAGCTGTGAGCATGTGTTCATCTGTTGGAAGGTAAGAAGGGTCTGCAGAAAGACCTAGAATGGTTGGATGGATGAGCAGATTCCAAAACAATGAGGTTTCATAAATCCAAGTGCCCAGTCCTGCATCTTGGCCACAATAACCCCCTGCGGTTGTGTAGGAAATAATTTTTCACAGAAAGGGTGATGAAGTTCTGGAATGGCTGCCTGGGGAGGTGGTGGAGTCACCATCCCTGGATGTGTTTAAAAAAAGACTGGATGAGGCACTCAGTGCCATGGTTTACCTGAGATATTAGGTCATGAGTTAAGACTTGATGATCTTAAAGGTCTCTTCAACCTTGTGATTCTGTTAATTATATTAAGATGTATCTGCTTGGAGACACAAGTCTCACATCTCTTATTAGGTGGTCAAATTCAATTTATAGTTACTTTCTCTCTGCATTTCACACTCAATTGTCCATCTACACTGGCAAGGTGTTTCTGAAACTGGACAGGCAAACATGACTCTGTAGCATTTTGGCAGGCTGAATCTATGACATTACCTAACCTGGAGAAACAAGGACAGGAAAGGGAACTCAAATGCAGAGCATCCCAGAATTTAGTAAAGTTTTTTAAAGATTACAAAACAAATATCCAAAATACAGTGGCATCATTAAGAAATGTGTAATATTTCTCCTGTATATTTGCTGAAAATACCTTCCCTGTCCACAGACAAACAGCACTTGCTGAATGTGTCTCAATTATAACTTCAGTAAATGCTGTATTTTGTGCCAAAAATTTCCTTCTTGGTCTTGTTGAGATCACTCATGACCAGTCTTGAAGTGTAATCCCTAACAGCAGGATTCCATTTTTGTTTCTCCTGCTTAGGTCTCAATACCAAGGACATAAGCAGTTTTGTTGAGTGCACTGGACAGACCTCAATTGCTCTGGACTGTCACAGTCCTCTCTTCTATCCTGCTTATAAAACACATACAATTTTGTGTGTTAAAGTAAATTTTAGAGCTTTATTGGTCTAAATAGAAAAGTATGAAACATTTTTGCAACAAAACCTGGTTTCCTCCCAGAGGGCTCGAGGAGGTGCCTAACTGGCTGCAGGGGCTGCAGTCTTCTGGCACAGCCGGGCCAGCAGCCCAGCCATTTGTAAAAGGGAGTTCACACCTTCTGCTATCTTCATGTGGGTGTACCCAATTTCCTGGTGACAGAGACATTGTCAAGTCTTCTGTTTACTCCCCCAGTCTGTGTATATTTTATTAATGACTAAACAGAACATACCCCTTACTGCTGAAAGACCAGCTTTGAGTCACTCGTACTTCAGAGAATGCATCTACTTCTACAAACTGACTAAAATGCCTTTTCTTTTTAAAATCAAAAGCCTGTATTTCCCCACTTCCTTTATAAGAAGCAAGGTGCCTGCATATGAGGACAGGTTTCAAATATGAAGAGTGATTCCATAACACCAGCTGTTTGTCAATTCTGTTAATTTAGTATTTTACTATCTATTGGACTAGAATCAAGTATGCACTTGAAAAACATTTTCAAGGAGTTATCTGAGGCTTTGAAATTACTAATAAATTCAGCATTACATCTGTTATTAATTTTAGCTGATCACTAAAACGACTTCTGGCACTTCTGTGGGTGTTGAGATGCTAAACTTCAGGTGACTTCTCACTGACAAACTGATGATGCAGTGGGAAAGAAAGCAGTAATGAGTCAAGAAGCACTTTCTTTGTGCTAATATACAAAAAATTTTAAACAGAAACCCCTAAGGCTGCCCCTAATCACATCCTCTTCTTAAAAAGGCCCAAAAGGCCCCATCAGGAGCTGAGTTAGTACCAACCTTGATAAATTCCAGTTTCAGATATTCTGGCATTTGAAAGGTCTTACACACACGGAAGATATTGCCAATGACATCTTCTGGAGAGTATCCAAGGCGCCACAGGTGGGCAAGAATCTGTGCAGGCAAGAATAATCCCCCATTTATCTGCCAGGTGAGTCAGGGAGATTCACTTTTGGAACAGCTGTATATAATTACTGAAATTGCATCTACTGTTTATCAGCTGATTTAACCTCAAGCATCTAGCAATTAATTTCACTACAACTTCTTTTTTTGCTTCTTGGCTTATTTATCTCAACAAACTCCTGCCCAGAAGGGATTTAGTTTATCAACTCATCTACATGGTACTGCCCTTATCTTAAAAAACAACACAGATTGTGAATTCATCAAAGCAAACAAAAAATTTTGTAGAGAAATAATGCCTGGCTATACTGAAGACAAGACATGAAAACCAACCTTGTATGCTTCATCAATATTTGCATTTATGCAGTGTTGTATCATTTCCTTCACCAGCAGAGGATGAGGCTCATCACATACCTGCATCCAAGAGAAATATTACACTCAAAATATCAGAAGACTTTGCATTAAACTTCTGGTATTTTCATCAGATTTCTATGGAGTTGAAGTACTGAATCAGAAATATTCCGTCATACAGACTAAATTTGAAGTAATCTGACTTTTTAGATAGTCTGTCATGGCACACTCAACAGACTCAAGTAATAGATTCCCAAGTTATCACTGAAATTTCCCAGCAGTAATTGGATTTGTGTGCTTTGAGAGAGCTGCAAAGGTCTCAGATGTGCCATTAGGATGTCTTTTCAAAAGGCACAAGGGCTACTTAAAGTCTAATGCTGTCACTGTTACATACACAGGGCTGTCTGCAAGCAGGCAAAAAGGCTTTTGTGTCCAATGGAATCTCACACAGCCACAGGGCTAAACTGGCAAAACTGTTTTCAGCTATTACTGACCTTAAAGACATTTTCACTGTTTATAAAGCCAAATCCAGAGTATGTGGACTGTAAGTTGTTTAATGCCTGTGAAAGAAAAAATGAGATTTCATTTATTTTTTGAAGTGCTCTACTTCTCACTCTCCTCCTCAGGATGAAATGCACTTCAGGAAATGATGCCAAATAAGCGTTTTGCCATTAAACAACAGAAAAAAAATCACAAATTTATGCTGATTTTATTTCCTCCCACAAATTTGGTATCCACTTCCCACCAACTCACTTTTAAGGAGCATTTTAAACTTTCAAAAAAACAAATAATTTAGTTACTTTTGGGCCACAAGTCACATCCTACTTCGCTCCAGAGAAAAATCCTTGAGAGCTGCAATTCAAAAGTTTCTTTTCTTTAAACAAAAGCCTTTGTTTTATTGTCTTTCTCCTTTTACCTGTCTCATATCACCTTGGGCTGTGAAGATAATGGCTTCTAGTCCATCATCTGTATATGCTACATCCTCTTTCTCAACAATTTTCAGTAGCCTGGCAAGTATTTGTGCATCTGTCAGCTTGGTGTAACGCAGCACTGCACACCGAGACTGAATAGGCTCTGAGGACAGAGAGGTGTCATTAGCTTCTTTCTCTTTTTCTCCAAAAACCCCACAACCAAACATATGTCCTCATTTCAGTTTGCAACAATTCTTATGTCTTTTAAAGAAAAAAGGACGTGTAAGCTCCAAGCAGAACACAGCCTCTCCTTAAGCACATATAATCGTAACAGTCCTTCCCTTGAGCCCAAATGTGCTAATGGAGTTCTCCCAGATATGTGGAAATAAATACAAAGCTCAGCTTCCTCTGCTCTCCTGGATTTCTGAATATAGATGTTTATCATGTTATTTTTTCAAGAGAAGCCTAAGGTGCAATGTGTTCACCTATAAGCAAACTTAACATTGTGATTCAGAAATGACAAAAAGGGTTCAATACCCAGTAAACAATACCTCAAACATCCTAAACTGTGGCAGAGTGGGATGCAGATTAAGCCCAAAGCATGAGAAATCTGTTGCTGCAGTCACATATGGCACTATCCATCAAAAATGGCTGCTCAGAGGGTTCCCCGACTACACAAATAAACTCTTTTATCTGCTGAAGTACAGGTGGCTTGATTTTTCAGAAGTACCATTTTTTCTTGCAACAAGGTGGATCAATCTATTTCTGGCAGCTGCCTTGGAAGTTAGCCAACAGTATGGAGAACATATGACATTGAACACCCAGGAACCAGCAGCACTTACCTATGATTTTGTCAGAGGCATTGCATGCCAGTGCAAAACGTGTTGTTTTGGAATAAATTTCCATTGTTCTTCTCAAGGCTTGCTGTGCTCCATCTGTCATGCTGAGGGGAGACAAGGAGTCAAGGCAGATTTTGCTCTTCACTCACTCACAGGTGCAGCCTAAAAACTATTTTTATGTAAGCTTCAGTCTGCTGATATTAAGCCGTGCTTTGATAAACTAAGCAGCTTTTTGTAGCTGTGTGAATGAACGCCCCTGCAAGGCAGGCAGTCACTGAGACCTCCATAACATACAAAATGAAATCATTAATGCTCTGAAGAGCACTGCTAAGAATATGGAGGAGAATGTCCCTTTTCCATCCAGTGAAATTCTTTACATGAGCCAAACTCTTTCCAAAGAGAAGGAATTACAGAATAACAAAATGGTTTGGGTTGGAAGGGACCTTAAATCTCATCCAGTTCCAAACCTCTGCCATGGACAGGGACACCTTCCATGAAATCAGGTTGCTCCCAGCCCTGTCCAGCCTGGCCTTGAACAGTTCCAGGGATGGGGCATCTTTCCAGTAAACTGCTCTGTTTATATCCAGAGCATTCCATGTCAATGTTCAGCATCTCTTTTCAACCAATGATCTCTTCTTGCTGTGAGTGCTCCCATAAGATCCCTGCTCAATCCATATTCATTTCCTAACAAATTATTTTGAACGGCTTGACAGAAACACTCAATAGTATCCAAGACTGGAGCTCTACAGACAGGAGAGATGCAGCACATTTCACACAGGAGCTGAGGCCAAGAAAAAACAACATACCTGTCTGCTTCATCAAGGATGATTATTTTATGCCGACCTTTTGGAAGTGTGACCTTTTGCTGGGCAAACATTTTGATTTTGTTTCTTACAACATCAATGCCTCTGGAACAACAATTCAATTGATTCATGATAAGCTGGGTGAAAATACAGAACAGATTTTTTTTCAGCAGCCACAGCAGCTGAAGTGCTCCTGTTCTACCACTGTCTCCTGTTCTACCACTGTTTGCTGTTTCAGCAAAACTGCTGTGGAACCATGCTTCAAGCCAGACTGTCCCACTGATTTGGATTCAAACACCAACAATCCTTGGTTTTGGGGGTCTTGAAGAGTATAAATATACACAAAGCCAGTAATCTTGCAGTACCACCACAAAATGACTTATGTTTGGCACAAGGGCAATAAATAAACAAAGGGAGAAGCATTTAAGATTGCTTTGCCACTTCTTCCCACAGCTCCATACACAGCCCCAGCTGTTAAACACAAGAGTTTAACAAGAACAGCTGGATAGACTGAATCATATCAACACAAGACACTTTCCTAGAGAGAGCCCATTCAAAGACCTACTCTTCTTAAGAAAGATTTTACTTTTTTGCTCTGTTTAAAAAAAAGAATGTTGTGATTCTGTAGTTCTTCTCTAAGTGATACTAAGAGAGTAGGTAAAGTGTACTGTGCTCAGACAATGTCAGAATACTTCAGGATGGGTCTGAACAGAACTTGGGAAATACAATCAGTCCTTAGTGCCTGATCCTTGGAGTGTCCTCTACACACATAACACCCTGATCCAACATTTTAATCCTCAGCTGCCCTTATAACCCTCATTTCTCTCACTGAAGAGTTTGAGTACAAACAACCTGTTCACTTTTCATTCTTAGGATCCTCATGAATGCAGTGGGAAGCTTAACTCTTTCAAATAATCTGAGAAAAAGTACCATTATGGATTCTGCACTCTATCTGTTTATATTTTCACATATGAAAGCATCTATAAAGTTTATAAAACATCAAGAAATAATATCTGTGTTGACGGGTGAACACCAAAGATTGCCTTTTAGTTGGAAAGAATGCACTAAAATAAGTCTTAGAGGCCTTACTGTGGCATTAAGCCCATCAAACTGGCCTCAGTTTAATGGAAACTTGCTTCTTCATTAAAAATTTGGTAAGGTTTATTCATTCTCACCTGTCATTTGAGGCATTCAGCTCCAGAACAGCATCCTTTAATGCAGGACCAAGCAGAGCACGAGCCAAACACAGGATACTGGTGGTTTTACCTGTTCCTGGAGGGCCCTAAAAATGTGACAGTGCAACAACTGCTGTTAAGTTTAATGAAATTTCCTAAGTTATGCTTTCTACAAATCTCCTCAGTCATGAAAAAAGGCTGCAGCAGAGGAACTGCAGAGCAAACATCAGCCTGGAAGCTGTGCCTGCCCAGGATCTGCTCCTAACAGAGGAGATATGCTGCAGGGAGAAGCACAGGATGTGTTTCAGCAGGCACCTGAGGTGGATTTCAACTTGTTTCCCTGTGTATTCTGCCAAGAACATTGCTCCAAAGCCACACAACCAACATCTCCCTCACCAGTACACTCAGGCACAAAGCCCAGCAGTACTGGGAGGTCATCCTGGCTACATTTCAAATCCAGGACCAACACTGAAATACAGCACAACACAGCAATACTCACAGCAATTATAATATTTGGTACATTCCCCTCTTTTGCAAAGACCTAAGAAAGAATGATAAAAAGAAATTATGTAAGACAATAACAAATGGTTTCCATTCTGTTCTATTTTAAACATCAGAAACAAGCTTCTTTTTCCCCCTCCTATTTTAATTTTTTGAACCTTGCTCTTTCATATTTTTGCGGTTTTTTAATTGAACTGTTAGAAATCAGCCCCAGGAATAATATGGAAATATTTAAAAGCACTTAATGCCACAGGTCTTTAGTACTCTTGCCTTTCCTTTGCACCTGTTTTAATTATGCACTTGCTAGTATAATCTATCTGTTAACAAATACTGTGTTCACAGATTAATTTGTCATAGAATTATAGAATCCTGGAATAATTAGAATTTGAATGGACCTTAAAGCTCATCTCATTCCTACCCCCTACATTGGACAGGGACACCTTCCACTAGACTAGGTTGTCTTAAAGCTCATCTCATTTCTACCCCCTGTGTTGGACAGGGACACCGTCCACTAGACTAGGTTGCTCCAAGCCCCATCCAACATCTTCTTGGACAGTTTCAGGGAAGAGTTGATATGGCAAACATTTATTTTCCAAAAAAACTGTTATATTTCTTTCTGTTGTTATATGAATTGTATTTATTAATTGAAACAGTATTGTTGTAATGGCTACAAATTCTCTAAACTATATCAAATGCTCAATTTAAACATCCCAATTGAAGCAGGCATTATTTCCTTACACACCACTCAAAGATAATGTAAAACTTGTAATTTTTAAAGTAAATCAGGCAGCTTTCTTCCACATACTCAAGTACAGATATAAAAATACAATAGTGTTTTTAGTAGCCACTGGATCTATGCAAAAATATGGTTTTTTGAGATAACCTGTAAAAAGATACAGGGACAGCTACACACCTCCAACCTGCTCACAGTATCTTCATTTCCCACTATTTCAGACAGTTTCATGGGTCTGTATTTTTCCACCCTGTAAAAATAAAACTCCACACGCTTCACCACATCTAGTAACGCTTTAATTGAGCTTTAGAGTGATGGACAAGGAGGATTATGCTAAGAGAGTACAGGACAAAGACGGCCGGACATGAGTTCAGTGCAAGTGCTGCAGGGCACAGCATTCCACAGCACTAATCCCTGACTCAGAGAACTGCAGAATGGTTTGGGTTGGAAGGGACCTTAAAGCCCATCTTGTTCCACCTCCTGCCATGGAGAGGGACACCACTAAGCCAAGCTGCTCCAAGCCCTGTCCAACCTGGCCTTGGGCACTTCCAAGGATGGACAGCCACAGCTGCTCTGGGCACCCTGTGCCAGGGCTGTACCACCCTGAAAGGTTTTACTTCTGCTGGTATAAAAAAGGAAAAGGAGGGAAATATACTCAGCTCGAACAGGAATTTGGTACCCAACCTGAGGGGAGAAGCCACCCTGTGTGTTGTCCCAGGGTCAGCACAGTGCAGGGCTGACCTTCTCTGCGTTACAAGGAAATGGGATTTCCTTCCATCTGTTTGGTTTTACTTCCGCTGGTATAAAAAAAGCAAAAGGAGGGAAATATGCTCAATTCAAACAGGAATTTGGTACCTCAGCCTGAGGGGAGAAGCCACCCTGTCTGTTGTCCCAGGGTCAGCACAGTGCAGGGCTGACCTTCTCTGCGTTACAAGGAAATGGGATTTCCTTCCATCTGTTTGTTTTCCTTCCCATTTGTTCCCAAAGGAAAACAGTGGGATTTTCTTCAGTGCTGATTTCTGGAATTGTTCCAGGCCAGGTTGGACGAGGCCTGGAGCAGCCTGGTTTAGCGGAACGTGTCCTTGCCCATGGCAGAGGCTGGAACGAGATGGCCTTTGAGGTTCCTTCCAACCCAAACCATTCTGTGATTCCTGCCTTCCCAGCCCCGGCAACAGACGAGCAGGTCACAGGGCGCAGGCAGAGCCCCGGTTCCGAGCCAAACTGAGCTCCCGCAGCCCGGCGAGCACGGGCGACAGCGCTGAACACACAGGCCTGGCCCGGCCGGCTCCGGCCGCCATGGTCCCCTCAGCCGCCACAGCCCCCGCCTTCCCGCCACCAGCGCCCCGCCCTCACCCCATTGGCTCTGCCGCGCATAGTCCCGCCTCTCTCCCCGCTGTGCGCCAATCACCGCGCGCCCCGCCCCGCCCCGTCCGGCGGGCTGTCATGGCGGCGCAGCGCGGCCGCGCTCCCTCAGCCGCTGTCCCTGCTCACCAGGGCAGCTCGTAGTGGCCGCTGCCGCCACCGGGCGCGGCCCCCGCGGTGTCGGTGGGTCCCCGCTTCTCGCCTGCCGACGGCCCGGCCTCCTCGTCCTCCACCATATCCACCTCCATGGTGGCGCAGCTGGTGCTCCCGGCCCGTCTCCCTGTTGCCGCCGCCGTGAGGGAGGGAGGGCCGCGGTGCCGGCCCGCCTCTGGGGCGGGGCGGGGAGGCAGCCGGGACGTCCGCTGTGCAGCCGGGGTTTGTGCTGTGCCGCCGGTCTCCGGCTCCTGTGGCTGCTCCGTGAGGAGGGGAGGAGGCAGCCGGGGCCCGTGCCCGTGCCCATCGGTGAGGGGAGGCCGCTCTTAGCACCGCTGCGTGGGCTTGTACTCGTCCTTTTGGACTCGCTGGCCTTCCTTCCCTCCTGCGTGTTAAGATAGTAACCATAACATATTTGTATTTCAGGGGTCTAAAACTTGGCTTTTTCTAGCTACCTGTATTTCCTGCCCCCCCCCCCCCCCCCCCCCCCAAATGAAAACAATAGAAGATGCATTGCAAAATATTGTAAGCAGTTATGTTATATTCAGGGGATGATTCTGGCTCTATTTATTGAACACGTATAATGTATACAGGTTGCTAGGGAAGCTCTGGCTGCCCTGTTCTGGCAGTGTTCAAGGCAGGTTGGATGGGCTTGGAGCAATCTTGTCTGCTGGAAAGTGTCCCCATGGCAGAGGGTGGAATGAATTGAGCTTTAAGATCCTTTCCAACCCAAACCACTCTGAGAGTCTATGATTCTAAATGTCCTTTTCCAGGTTAAGTAAAGGTGGCTCATCCACCCAAGACACCCAAGACTTTATTTTCCTCAATGTGATGAAGTGTTTTTGGTGAAGTGTTATGGTACCAATGAGCTGGTAGCTCATTGGTGCCCCTACATGCTACCAGCCCCTAACAGAGAACTGGGTTGTTGTTTCCATAGCATTAGAATTTGGAAATCAGTGCTGATTTCCAGCCTCAGTAGTTACTGGGGCCTTGGTACATCTTTCAGCTCTGTTTATGCTCCACATAATTAATGACATTTGTGTTAGCTCAGTGCACAGAGCATCTGTCCTTCAGTCTGGGCCCTGATTCTGTGGGAAGTGTTTCTAATTTAAGATTGGTGTGAGGCAGGAGCTCAGAACTGACCACATTTGCAGCTCAGTGTGAGCAGTGATGCTCCTCTGAGGAGTAACTTCCTCTTACTCATCACAACATTTGTATTCCTGTGTCTCTGTCAGTGCCTGTTATTGGTATTTTGAGGCTGACATGTGAGCATTTGCCTTCAGCCTGTAAAACTGGCTCTGCCTATGGCCTGACAGTGATGGAGTTTAATGACTTGCTCCTAAGACTCTAAAACTCTGGAGGGTGAAGTTTCTGATTTGTGAAGTGCAGTCTCACATCTGAGTTTTATGGTAAGTGCTTTAATCTTGTTTTGCACTCTGTTTTTATTAATAGCTGTGGTAATTCCTAGTAGTTATGGGATAACTGTTATGAAAGGGTAAAATTGGAAGTGTTCTGCAGCCTTCATGAGCTGGCTGAGTTAACATCAACAGTGGATTAACCACCACAGTGGAGGTAAAGAAGATAATTAAATACCACCACAATTACATGGCATATGAGGGGGAGAGTTGGCTTTTTTTTTTGGTATTTGGACTGTTCCTGTAATACTCAAACTCACTCTGTTACTCTTGTCTTTAGATTTCATTTTCTGCAGTGCTCATCAGAAGCCAGCATGAGACAGGGAAATACTGTTGGTCATAACAGCCTGTCAGTGCAGCAGCCTGGATATGCTTTGACTTCTTGCCAAATTAAACAGGAGTTCTGCTCTTAGGAAGTACCAGCTTCTAGATAAGATATCACTTTCCTGCCTAGCATTAATTCTCCCACTCTATGTGTGGAATTGCTGCTGATAAGCACTCAAAGGACAATAAGCAAGGCTAATGATAAGAATTGTTGCAGAGAGCCTGATGACAGATTTTGTGATATGTTTCTGCTAACAGTTGAAATGTGGTTTTGAGCATGGTCTCCTAAAGAGCTGCAGCCCTAATGTAGGCAGGAGCTCTCACAGTGATTTATCAAACACAGAACAAGTATTTATTGAGGATACATCAATATTGCTAGGGGTATGTGGCAGGTGGACAGGCACACGTGAGCTGAAAGTTTTAAAACCCATCATGTCCCAAAATCCAAACAGTTCTTACTGTAGCCTGGCAGTTGAGATCACAGGAGACATCCAGAGTTAAATGAATTCCAAATTCAGTGCTGAAATAGCAGAACTTTTGATGTCTCATCAGCAATGCCTAAATACACGTGTATGCAGATGTACTGTGTCATCCTGAAAGGGGAATACTCCTGAATTTAAGATGATTCTTTCACAGCTTTCTCCTTCACACCCCAAAAGATGTATAGAAAAGCTTACTAAGTACTTGTAATCAGCATAGAGTACAGAGAAAGGCTTTTTGCTGATGGTTTATTCATCAGTGGGAGTGATCCTCTTCAGTGAATTCAAACAGCATCTATTTCTAGTAGTGGAGATCCCCATCAGAGAAATAAATCCTGATCTTGTGGTTGGCCCAGCAGCAAGGAAGGCCCAGCTGCAGATTCTTGAGGTGCAGGGAACAGGCCTTCTACAGATCATATGGAAGCTGCTCTCAGACCAGCTCTACTCAAGGGCTCAAGCTTCAGTCCCCATGGGCAAACTAAAGCCCAGCACAACATGTTTTGTCAGAGAATTGGGTAAATGCAGAAGTTGTGGCAGAAGAATTGCTGCTTTGCATGCTCTGGTTGGTGGAAGTGAGTGTGGCTTGTTTGGAGTTTGAACAACAAATTGAAATTAGAAGACACTAAAAGTGTGGCAGTAGCTGAAGACAGTGAAAAGCAAGAGTGAGGGTGATGTGAGGTGTAAAACCCAGAAATCAATAGAAATAAAGCATGAGAGGGAACTTAACTTCAGGCAATTGTTAGCAAAATATGGATCTGTATATTCAGTAAGAAAAATGTCTCATATGCAGTGGTTTGGGGAGGGAGGGGAGAACCCTTTACTATTCAAGGTTGTTTTGCTTTTGGGTTAAATCTGTGAGTTCAGCTTACTGTTACTGTTAGGGCTAACACCCATGCATGTTGTACTGCAGGTGTAGAAGGCCAGGGGCTGAGACCTTAAGCTGCAGCATTGAGAGAAATGCAGAGTTCCTTGGGCTGTGCATCGCTGGCCCCACTGCTGCAGTTACAGCCACAGGTGGGTCACAGAGCAGAGATCACCTCACTGCCAGGGACAGTGGAGTCTGCAGTCCCCTTCAGGCTGTTCCCTCCCTCCCTCCCTTTCACACAGCTAGGCTGGAAGGAGTGGAAGGAATTTCCATGCTACCAGCCATTTCATCTTGTGGCCACTGAGGCTGAAAGCAGAGAGCAGAGCTAGGACAAATATTGGGAGTGAAAGCAGTGATGGGGCTGTTAGAAGGGAGGCTGGGCTGGTGCCTCATGAACTGGGGCATCACCATGTTAGGAGGTTTCCTGGGCCTGACGTGTCTGCACCCAAGACTGACAAGGGCCCTGATTCCTGCAGAGCTGCTGTGCTTGAGCTCTGGAGCAGAATGGGATGATGCTGTCAGTTTATGCAGGTATTAACTTGTCCTTGTAGCATCATGAGCCCTGTCCATTCTTCATGTTTTTATCCATACAATGGCCCTGGGGGTACAGCTGTGCTGAGCCAATTTTATGGGTACCCTTTAAAATCTTGTGCTGAGTGTAATGGCTGAGGTTCCATTTTCTCTTCACCAGCACACGGCCACCTCCCTGTTCATCCACTTCCTCATCCTTGTGAGGGTGCATTTCCAAGAGCTGCAGAGCAACAGCAGCTCACCAGCACGCTCTGGGTAAATACAAAGTGACACCTGAGCACTTTTATGTGCAGCATCTCAGTGCTTTTTACATTTTCATTAAGTACCTTTAAATATATATTTTTTTTAATGCTGCCACACAAACTTTTAAGCAGGATGCCACCAATTCATAGTGGAAATTCATAGTGCTGGAAGTGAGGCAAGGCACAGGTCATGGTGACAGAGCAGCTGGAAAGTTCATCTTATTGCTACTGAGAGACTCTAAAGTTGCACATATTTACAATTCTTTTCTGTAAGCATCTAAAAATATTTAAAAGAATAGGTTTTAAGTGCCATTTTAAGCCAGAGAAGCTTTATTGTGATTTTTCTGCATGTGTTGAGGCATTTGTCCAGAGCTTTGTACTAGGTTACAAGAAAAGGATGCAGCAGCAGTGACTAGCCAGTCCCACTCTCCTGCCCTTTGGATGCTTAAGACTGAAAATGTGACTGAAATTTCCTTTTTTTCTTCTTTAAGCACATAATAGAGAGCAACGAGTGTCCAGCCCAAGTCCAACCACGTGGTTACAGCTTCAGTCAGTAGAGGGAGTATGGAAACCTGGGTTAAAGCCACTCAGGTCACCCAAGAGAATTGACTTTCTTCCAGAATTCGTCTTTTGTCTGCAAAACCAGGTGAATTCTCTACAAATACTTTTTTTCCTAGATGCCAAAATGCAGCTGTTGGCTCCTAACACAGTTGATGAAGCTCAAAGTGTAGGAGAGGGGAATGATCTTTTGTACTTGCCATGCTTTTCTTCTGGTGCAGCTGGGGCTGGTATGGAGCATCACCTTTTCTCCTCTGTGTCAGGATCTGATGTCCCCATTAGTGACTGCAGCACGGTTCTGTTTGCCTCCAGGGAGGACACAGCCTTCACCTTTTCACTGAGCAAGCTGAGAAGGTGACTGTGCATGACTGACTGCCAAATGTAGACGTTGCAAAGAGCATCCTGCAGAGCAAGGCTTGCTGGGGCTCCCTTGTGCAAGGGGAAGGATCCTAATGATGAAGGAACCTAATGGCTCTGTGAGCTTTCTGCTTGAGGACTCAGCCCCAAGATGGTGCAGAACCAGATGAATGATTTGGGGGCTCTGATGAATGGTACAATCCAAGAGTTTGAAATGGAGGTAGGCAATATGGGTTCATCCATGCTTTTACCAGTGTGTCACTCTCTTTGTGTTTTCAGATGTAACACTTGGTCTGTTTCTCATAAAAATGGGAATGTGGACTGGCTTGATTTATGTTTACCAGAAACTTCAAAAGGAGTTTGCAACAAATCTGATATAAAGTGAATTGTACTTTTTAATGTTAAAGTATTGCTTGACTTTTGCTCAGACACCATGTAGCCATGATAGAGCACAATACTGCCAGAGTGCACCCAGCATTTGTGCTTTCTAGTGCTCATTCTTGCATTAGCAGTCTGGGAACATTCTCCACTGACTGCCCCTAATTGGTACTGCATGGCATTATGCAACCCACTTCAGCTGCATCTAGTCTCTTAAACGCTGGGCAAAACTTCATCAGAGACCTTGTGTGGCTGAATGCAACAGAATAAATCTTAACATTCATTCTGTACATGTCACAGATGGAAATGCAATAGTGTTGTTGTTTATCAGCAGTCCAGGATTTAACCCTGTGGAACTCTGGATTCATTCAAGCCTGCACAGCATGGATTTAGAAGTGTCAGAAGGAAGAGGTGCTGTATTCCAAGACATCAATTTCCTAAAGCATAAAGGACAAATTTAGCAAAAGGTCAAGGTAAGGGTCGAGTCTGGTTTGATTTAAAGTGCTCATGATAGAAAATGTGAGAAAAATAACACAAATAAAAAAGGAGTTATTATCTTCAGATCTCTGTGCATTTTTCTGCCTCTCTTCATGTGTGTGGGGTTTTATTGTGTTGGTTTTTCCTCTTCCTTTCATTCTGACTGTTCTGCTATGACTTATTTGCTCAGCCCTACAGGGGAGGTATTCTGAGGGCTAAAATTCATTAGGCACTAATTAAAGCAATGAAGGAGGCATGTTAATGTAAAACATTACATTTCTTCTTTAGTTTTCAAGCAATAACTCTTCTGCATGTGTCATCTTTTAGGAAGTCTGTCAGAAAGTAACAAGTAACATCCTTCTTTCCCTTAAGATCCAGAATTCACAGGAAGTTCAGGCTTCTCAGAAAGTTTTTGTTAAAAGTGTCTTGTGCAAAATAATGAAAGTTCAGAACCAGTCAGTGCTGATGGAAAGGCTCCTGAGGGGAGGCACAGCCAGTGCTGGGTGTTGGGTTTGAGCTGTGAGGGACTGATGGCTGTTTCTCTGCACACAACTGGAGATGACAAATGACATCTGCACCTTCACATCGTCATCTCAGGAAAGCAAAGGATTGCAGAGGATTGCTGTCTCTCCTGGTAACAAGGGTGGTCTGTTATTGGGGGCACAAGGAAATGGAAGAGGGCTGTCTGCCTGTCTGGGAGGAGATCTCTTTCTCCAGGAAGGTGCTTATTCTGGCCTCAGGAGTGGTCCTATTCTAAAAGGCATTTTTGTATTCTAAAGGCACTTTTGCAAGTGCCTTTAGTCCTCTTCTGAAGGCCCTTGCAAAACAATCTTTAGAGTGATGTAATTTTGGGACATCAGTGAAGCATGGAAAAATGGGGAGAGGAACCAGAGAATTCAAAGTAAGAGCTTGTGTCAGTGGCTGGGGTAAATATTAAGCTCTCCTAACTAAACCTTGAGGGGATCCCATCCTTTAATGCATCTGTGCTTACTGCACATCTTGGATTCCCCCTCGGAGGCAGTGACTCCCTGCAGGATCCCCACTGCAGGACACCAGCTGTTCCCTCCTGGGTCAGCACAGGAGACATTCTGGGTGCAGTTTGCCCTTTGTGATCCTCTTCCTACCATGGCAGGAAGGCTGCAGGGAAAGCAGCTTTCATGCTTCCACCGTGCACCCCTGCCCCTCCTCCTTGATGTCCTGGACACTTGCCAGCCTGTGACCAACTGTCCCCAAGAAATATTTGCTTCCTGTTTTTTTTTGCTTAGACCTCCAGAGGCCTTGTTTTTCATGAATAAAATATGAGCTGTTCTCCTGGAGCCATGAAGGGAGGAAACCACTGCCAGTGCTTTTTATTGCTGTGGTTGCTGATGCCTCTGGCCTCACTGACAAGGAGAACAGAGGAGAGAGGAAAGGGCTCAAGGATTTAGTCCAGTGGCTGTTTGCAGTGTGAACTGTGCTGTCTGGAGCCAATACTGAGGAACAGCTGACTTTGTAATACCTTATTTCAAGCAGTTTGTAACTAAGAAATTAAAACATTTCAGTTCGAACTGAAATTTTGATGGCTGATGCTTGGTTTTCAGTCTCTTCCACGCCTTTTTTTTTTCTTATTATTTGTCCAGATGAATATAGAGTTGTACAATCTCTTGTCATAGCTGAATCACACCTTGATTTTTCTATCAGTTTCAAAATTTATCAAGATTATTTTGCATTAGCTTAATTTTTCTTGCAGCTCCTCTTGTCTTGGCACTTTGTTCAGTTTTAATAGACAGGATGTACAAACAATAATATTAACTAATAATGTTTACCCTGTTGGTTACTGTGCTTGACTCCTACTTTGAAGACTTAATGGATGAAGGGAAGGGATGTCAAATACTACTTACCCATATGAGTAAATACCAAAAGTACTTACTATGGGTTTTTTTTCCTGGGCTTTAGGAACTACTATCCCCTAAACATCATTTGTTCTGGAGATTTCCAGGCTACCAGGCAAAGCTTTTCATGCAGGTATTTCTTTTGACTGTTATACTGGTACCAGAGCTGTGTGCTTCCCACACCATTTCTGCATCCTCCTTAATGATTCTCCTAAGACAGCCCCTGAATTCAGTACTCATATCAGCTAAGAACAGGTCAGTTTGGTAGATGTATTTTCATAATTGTTTCCAAGTCTGTTCTGGGATTTAGCTTTCCAGTTCTGCGTGTATGCTTGTCAGTGACATTTTGATAGAAACTTTACCTGAATGGCTAAAAACCTAAAAACCTCTTTCATCCAGGTGGCACATTTACTGGAAAAAAGATGCTGCCAGTGTACATGAGGCAAAACTAAACCAGGAAAGTTTGAAAAGCCTTGCCCTAGAAGAGAGAGGTTTGGCCTTTATTCCCCATACTGAGCACATTTGACTTCCTCCTTTAATGACTGACACAATTACATTTGTGCAGGGTTTATGCATGTTAACAAGCATGTCTATATGCATGTATTTACATGTTTGTACATGCAGGGTGTTTGTGTATGACACTATATAGGTTTGGTTAAATACAAGTTGACCAATAGCTCAGAAAAAGGTCTTAGATTTTGAAGAATATTAATTTTATTCCCTAAACATGAAATGCGGATTCTTCCACCCCTACAATGGGTATTTGGTGATTATTTGGTAATTTCATATACTTAAATTAAACAAAGTCATTCAAGACATTTGCTCAGTATTTCAGTTGTTATTAATGTAAAATATGGTTTATTGCTGCACCAGAGGAGGATTCTTAGGCAAGGTGCTTCCCAAGCAGTAGGGCTGCATAAACTGTGTGCTCTAAGTCCTCTGTGACTATACAGTTCTTCAGAGACATCCCTTTTTTCTGATCAGTGAATTCCGATTTTAAAACCTCCTGAAATGCCAAGGCATAAGGTGATAAAGGTGCTGAAAGGTCACAAAATGTTAGATATTGTCATTAGGATGGATGTGAGCTGAGCTTGAGCTGTTACTTTCTCTGTCTTCCAGGAGTTTATCTCCTGTTGGTGGGTGATACAGCAACACTGATGACACCTGCACTGAGTTCTTTCACTGTAGGAGACTTGCTGGAGTGGAATAGAGAAATGCAGAGCTGCAAACACAATCTTTCTTGTAAAATGCATCTATAGCAGCTTTAAAAATGGGATTGATTGTACAGATTATCTGCCAGAAGCTTCACTGGGCTTAACTGTGAGTGGATGGTTTGACCTAATAAAACAAGAATACAGCAAAATCCCCCTTATACACTTCCCTTGTTTCAGTGCATTGTAATAATCACAACTGTGCTTAGTAAACCTCATCTCAGAATGGAAATATTGCTTATAGAAAATGTTGTACACATGCACATCAAGTGAAAGGTGTACAGAGGAACAAGATACACCTCAGCTGCTCAGATTTTAGGTTATAAATCAGTTTATTAGAAATGGAATTTTATGGAAATGAATGATTGAAAAGGTAGCTGCCAGAAGTAGACTTTATTTCCCCAATACATCAGTCAGTGTAAGCAAGATATTTGATTTCTTTATGCAGCTGTAAAACAGAGTAGAAGGGAAGAGTATAATTAGAAAATCCTATGCTGCAGCAAAGTGCATCTTTATTGAAGAAATGAAGGGTTTAGAAATGAAAAGCTTTTGCTGTGTCTTCGATATCCCACTGCACCTCAAAAAACATAACACTGGGAAAGGCTTGATCTGATTAGGGAACACTGCACCTGCAAGCCACAGCATAGCAGTGCACACTTGCTGTGCAGCTGATTAATCTAATTGATTTCCTGGAGATAGTTCCTGTAGGTGGAGTTAAAGCTGGATTTATGACTGCTGCTAAATTTGGGCTGTGTCACCCTGATTTTTTACGATTTTCTAAGCCTTCTGATGTTTACATTCTTATAACAAACTTTCTCACACACTTTCTATAAATAACTTATTGCTTTGCATTCTTTTATGAGGAGGAGAAATTTGATGGACTGTTAGTTTGTCCAGTGTCATTGGAGAGGTGGCACTTTCACCTTCCAGTCCACTGTCACCTTTGGAAATCTATAAATGTTGGAGTCAGAAAATAAACTTCCCTTTTTACCTTGAGAACAGCAGCGTGTTCGCATCGTGGTTTTTTGCGTCTCATAGTGACAGGGCTGCTCTTCCTTGTTGGACTCAGCAGGCTGGGAGCACAATGTGCTTCCTAGCACCAGGTGCTTGGATGAAGTTTCATGGCAATGGTGACAAAATCATCTCTCACTGAGGCAAGCCCACACAGGCCAGCTGTGGGCTGTGCAGCTGGGCAGTGATTGCAAACTGCTGCTGCAGAGAGCGGGGACTTCCAGCAGAGCTGGTGGCAGCACGTCCTTGCTGAGGCCTTGGCTTTGGCAGTCTCCAGGCACATTTCCTGTGGAAACAAATGGCAGAATTGTTGTGGGACAGGTCTTGTGTTGGGAATGATGCCTGCCTCCTGCAAGCCCACACTGGTACAGGAGAAGTATTTCACTCTTCTGTCTGCTCTGGGATGTAGGCTTACAAGGTTTTTCATACACTTGGCACCTCTCAAAACAGCACAGTCTCAAGACAGCAATGATGGAGTGGATTCAACAAGGTTCTACTTCGTTTTCTTCTGCTGCCCAGATTGACCTGCTTATGTACTCCTAGATCTACTAGGGACACAAACTGTCTTTAAATATAGCAACATGGGTTTTTTTCAATGTGGGGATAGGGAGAGTGAAACTGCTCTGCAAGTTTGAAGTGCTGTTTGCAGGGGTTATCCCTCATATCCTCTTTATGTTCCATGGAAACAACTTCAGGGCTTCAGTCACACCAGCCCTGTGAAGAAGGATCTACATGAGCTGGGTATTTTAAGTGGGGAAATTCTTAGACTTCAACTCCTTGACTATTGGGACCTGAAAGCCACAGCAGTATGTCATTTGCAAGGCAATTCTCTCTGGAAGTGCAATATGGCTTTGTTTTACCACCTTGATGTCACAAAACATTAATAATCTCTTAAATCTACCCCACTTGCAAACAAAAACCAAAACAACAAAGTACAATCATTTGTTTGGATTTTGGGTTGGTATTTGTAGTCTGCTTAAAAATCACAGCTTTTGGTGTGATACATAGGTGTGAATGCAGGGGGTTTCTCTGCCAAACTTGTCTGGATAAAATAAACAAATTTCAGTCTGTTGGAAGGACAGCTGTTTCCATGACATTTTAATCCCAGTTTGTAAGTATCTTCATCTCTTCTCTTAGTATGCTAAATGGGCTTTACATGGCTTAATTTATATTTGGGTTTGCATACCAAAAAAAAGGTTCTTTTAATTTCTTATTTCCTTTCTTCAGTAAACGTCTCAGATAGTAACCTGCTATTTCTGTTTTGTTACCACAAACATTCTTAGAAGTATTGCAAAGGATGTGAAATGAAAGGTACAGGTGAATTACTGACTGGAACAGGCCAGATGCCTGTTCAGGCAGGCAAACACCCACTTTGAGAAGCTCACTGTTACCACAGGCTCAAAGAAAAGAGAAACAAACCTCAAGTGTGATATACAACAATCATAGAATCTCTTCAGAGAAGTTTACTTTTCTTCAAGAGTTGAGTTGTCTCATTCTTTTAAATTTTAATTAGAATTAACATTGTTACTGCTGCAATATAACTATGTTAATTACCTATAATATATTTTGGCATTGAATTCCACAGGATAATTTACTTTAATTGTATTTTCCCACTTGTTAGCTTTATATTTGGCTTTTTTTCACTTAATAATTTCATATTTGTTGTATATTATATTGAACTCATCCGTCAGTACTTAGGACTGGAACAGAGAAGGCATTCCCTATTTTAAATTACAGTGTCAGAGCCTTTTTAAGGGAATTAGCTATTTTAATGTGTGCCTTCCATATTAATTCTGATGAGTTAAAGCACTTTACAGATCAGGTTAGTATCATTGTTTCTCTTTTGCTGTTGTGAAAGCAGTTGTTGAGATGGAGGGAGTTTCCATTTTACACCAGCAGTAAAACCAAGAAATGGATTAGAATCCAATTCTCATGTGTTGCTGTGCTCTATAGAATGCCACACTGGCTGCATTTTCATGGTAATTATTTCTTACTGGAACATATGTAGTTCATGTAGTGCAATTAATACAATTAAACTGACAGGAAACTGAAGAAGTGTGTGCAAGTTCCTGGATCTGGGTTATATCACAGCATTTGACAGCCAAAATCCATGTTATAAAGGATTTTCTGTAATAAACATTCTAAAATGAACATGAACACCTGGCAAAGGATCAAGCTTTCTCAACCCTTCTACATCTGTTTTAGTAAAGCTGGGATTTTTGGGAGTCAAGGCTGCCCTTTGCTCCTGGCAATCCCTGCAGCAATATCCACTTGGTGAGTGAGGTCATTTGGGGCATCTTGCTACTCTGCTGTCACAGGACATAATATTTCTGCATAAAGAAATAACCTCCTTTTATAAACCTTTTTTTAATATTTCTGCTTTAAAAAATAACCTCTTTTTAAATAAATCTTTTCTTTAAACCTTTTACCATCTTACTGAGAACTGACAGCAGGAATCAGTGGATGGTTTTGCTCCCTTGGTGCCAGGATAACAGCCTGTTCCATCAGTACTGAGGCATGATGTGCTGAGGGTTTGGGCTGGTTTATGCTCTGCCCATTACTGTGGTATTTAAATTAGCTCAGACATGATCTTTGGTTGAAACCTCTCCTTAATTAAAAGTATCCCTTTTTTGGTAAGAAGCAGAGGGCCGTTAGTTGTACTGTTAACAGCCTCCTACCTTTTCCAGACTCCTCCTGCCTTACACAGGAAAATTGCTACTATTCCACACTTCTCATACAGCTCTGGCAGAGCTCATTACTGTGAGCCTTACATCCCAGCCAGTACACAAACCTGTTTGGGACCAGTTGGCAGCTTTAGTGACTGGCAGTCAGTGGACTGGAGGTGATCCTGCATGGGACTTGGGCCTTCATGCTCCATTTTTTCTCATCTGCAAGTTGTTACAAAGATTGTTCCTTGTGTCCCTTGGGATCTTCTGGAAAAGCATTCCCTATGTTAAATTACAGTGTCAGAGCCTTTTTAAGGATAGTTTTGCTTTTCTGGAGAATTAAAGGCTGAGAAACGGAACTGGATGTTTCAGTGCCCACAGCCACAGCAGCAATCCAAACCATGCCCAGACACTGCCTGCTGACGACATTTTAAAAGCTTGGCTTAAGTGTCAAAATTGAAGCCTCGTTTCCCTCCCCAGCTTTGGTTGTAGGTACTGAAATCTTTTTTGAGGTCTTGGACAGAGATAGGAAACTTTTTCATCCTGGCTCCTGTCCCTCAGCTTTGATCTTCTAACATGCTCCCGTTCATGAAAAGGAAACAGGATTCTCCTGCCTTTCACAGCACATTCTGTAGCTCTGCTAGAAAACATCTGGTGCTTCTTTTGGGTCTAAAACAGTCCTTGTGGCAAGGCCCAAACAACATGGAAATAAACAGCTTTTTTCTTTTTTCTCACAAAGTACAGGGTGGCTCCAGTTTGTTACAGAACTTATTTGATGAGGTCAGAGAACACAATACATCTTGACACCCCATGTGACAACAAGAAGAGCTATATAGAGGAGAATAATTTTTTGACATCCAGTTAAAAATATTGATCCAGAAGGAATTTCAATTTACAATGCACGGAGACTGAGCTTGGAGAGTTTGCAGGCATGTCCATGATGCTTTGACAACTGGAAAAAGGCAGAGTTGCCCCATTATGGTGGATCTTTGTCTCCCTGCTTTTTGGAGGACACATGGAACTATACAGGCAATTATCAGAGGTTTATAAAACAGGCTATGCTTCACCTAATCAATAGACTGTAGGAACCACACTGGGAGCCCTAAGGCTGGCTTTCTTCTCTGGATTGAATGTGTATAAAGAAATGCATGAACTGAATGAAGAACATGATAATGCCCAGGATCTGGTTACATGGATTCTGTGTGTTAGAGGGGCCCTTGGACAATAAACTTATTCCTCTCCAATTTGATTCCAAGTCTACAAAATAAGGTGGTTTTTGCTTACCTTTGAAGTCAGGAGGCTCTTTTATCTCTAGGCCAGCCTGGGTAAGTGCAATTGGCAGTTGCCCCGATCTTTGAAAATGAACTAATAAAGGACAGTCTGCTCTTTAGCCTTGATTTAGACAAGCAACAAGGTTTAGGACAATAACAGGGAAAATAAATATGTGGTACTATGCTGGAATGGTTTGTTCACTACTTAACCTCTGTTTTTTTTGCTGTGTTGTTCCCTGCCACCCATGAATATGATGTTATGCTCATTACTTCCAAATCTCCCTTCAGTCTCTCCATGCTCTGATCCTCCTGTATTGCTTTGTTTCCAGTCATGCTTAGCTGTAGATGTTTGACTCTGAAATGCAGATGTCAACCAACACATTTCTGTTTCAGCCGAATGAACAGCTATGTTCACAGATATTATTTCTTCTCTCTATGACTCATTTACTTCATCTGTAAAGGGGAGCTTCATCCTCAGATGAAAGACTGAAGATAATCTACTGACTTAATAAAAGAGCTATTCCAAATTCTCCACTGCCAGTGTGAACTTGCATAGGGTATTTGGACAAACACAGAATTTCAGAAGGCCTCTACTTAATGGATGCTGAATTTCTCTGAACATCCATGTGCCTTTGGGCTCATGGACAGGAAACAGCCTTTGTGATGAAAATGGCACAATTTCTTCAATTCTGCAGATCCATCTTACTGGTTTGTATTTGTGTGGAGTGCTGTCCCACATTCCTTGGAATCATTGCTACTGCAGCAAGGTAGTTTACTTTCAAAATGTGGAACAACAGGAACTAGACTGTGTTAATGATGACATTATACTGATGGTTGGAGTTTAAGTAACAGCTAATGCACTAATTTCAGTATAGGAAACACACTAAAAAAGCAGTAAGAGCTCCTCTTGATCTTCATAATTAATGAGAACTATAATAATGCCATGATCCTTCAACATATTTCTACCCACACTTCCTTTTATGTTAAGAAATACACAGGAACTCACAGAAGTCAGCTGGTAGAAAGCCTTTCACAAAGCACTTTCCAGCACACTGCACAAGCCACATCTGTTCCCCTAAAGTGTCCTGGAGCCAGACCTTGCCCATGCAGAATTCTGGATTCCTGAATCCTGAATTCAACCTGAGACTGTTGAATCCAACAGTCTCATTTCTTCCAGTGAAACAGAACAAAGGGAGGCCTTCAGACAAGAGTGTCCCCAGCACACACCTCCGAGCTATGTGTACCCAAATAAACTCCATCAGCTGTACTGAGTGTTTCTGGAAGGAAGATGAGTGGGATTCACATCACTTAACTTTAAACATCTCATTTGGCTAGTTCTCTAATATCTCTTTAATTCATGGATGGAAGAGAGCATCATTAGAGAGCAATTCATCCATTTTAGGTGTCTGCAGTACGATGAGGGGAATTCTACCCCAGCGCCTGTTCCTCTGCACTCATTATACAGAAAGCCTAGACAGTTGGCTTGGATATAAATGTCTGAAGATGAGAGGTTTCTCTCACCTATCTAGACACAACAGAATCTGCTGGATATTAGAGGCTTTGTGGTGGCTCTGGGTCAGATAACAAATGCCTGAAAATACGTCACCACTTGGCTGAATCATTGCAACCATGCAAGATCTTAATTTAAAGACTGTTTATAAGAAGTTTCTGAACTTTAGTCTTGGCCTGGAATGAGTAAGGCCTAAAGCAGCCACTGATCCTCAAGATAAGAAGGTCTTTCAGCAGCTCTGTAATCAAAGGAAAAAAACAGCTTTTCTTTAGATCACTGCTTTAATCTTGATCCTCCCACTAATGCTGGAATTTTGTGTTCTGCCCCCAGATGCAGAAGGCTCTTTATAGTGTCAGCCTGAAGGAACAGTAGGAGCTTACACTGTCATTGCAGCTGCACCTTTGAGGTGCTGGAAATCACATAACTGAAAGTTGACAGTAATGAAGTTGTGCAATACTTTCAAATGTAGTTTCTGCCACCACTCAGTTCCCACAGTACATAGGCAGGGATTTGTAGGCCTGTGGTAGGGAAAAGAACGAAGGGATTCAACTCAAGCCCTTGTTGGCACCTGGGATCTTGATGCCACCCCTTCATGTGGCCTTATGTGAACTGTCATCTTTAAAAGGTTGTTGCCTTTGGGGAACAAGTGAAGGATTGGGGCATGAGGATGGGTAACTTACTGGTATGTGACAAGCTGAGTGTCTCATCAGCTCTTTGCAGAGAAGTGCTTTATCTCTGATGCTGGTGAATAAAATGGAAAGGTACTTGAACATTTTGTCTGTCTTTATTTAAACAATATAGATAACAGCAAAACACAAAATGTTTGCTTTTTTTGTTTCCCTAATGCAGGCATGAGTATTCTCTTGGTTTTTACATTACATTGTCTGTGTAATGCTTCTGTTTGTCAGAGTAATTTAAAAGCAAACAGCAGTAAAGTTTTTTAGAGATCCCAACAGCTAATGCAAATACTTGTCAAATCCCAGAAATGGATCAGTCAAGTGCAGACAGTTTTGCCTATCTGTGAGAAGCCACTTTTCAAAACAAGATATATATCACAGAAAACAAGAGGGTAGTAGAGAGTATTATCAGGCAAATGTGATAGTCCAGAGATGTCAGAGATTACATACCAGCTCTCTACACATAATGGTTTAATTAAAGTCATTATTCTGCTCACTTGTGTAAAATTAACAAGGCTGAAACTTACATGTCTCCTGTGCTCTCCCATGTCCGGGACATCAGCGAGGAGTTCCTTGCCTCCACATAAGCCCCTTTGAATACAGAAATGGTTATTGGGAAATAGTGTCTGTGGGATGGTGGCATTTCAACATTTACAGTCATCCTGAAGCTTTGTGACAAGCAGGTACAACAAAAGCTGAGGGACAGCTTTGTGGGAGAGCACTTGATAGAAGACACAAATTCAAGTCTACAGGCACTTCAGCCACATCACTGCCAGAGCTCTGTCCCTGGATGATCTTTCTTGCTCTCCCTGGAAATTCCCTAGAGAAAGTTTAGCAGAGAGGCAGATTTGTCAAATTGATTCAAGGAAATGACTGCAAGAGCTGTGAACTTCTTTCTAGCTTCATCGTATTGAAGCCAGTGGGCTTGATTCTCCTCCCAGAGCTGCTGTGGGTACCACGTACCTTTTGCAGGCAAAATATAACCCCAGACCTGCTGACCTTCTTTGTCATGTAGAACAGGGCTGTAATTTAAACATCTATGTGGAAGTTATTTGTACTGAGAACAAATTTGTGTATATAAAATTGAGCATAAAATTGTGCAATTGATCAAAAATGAGGTTTAACTTCTAAGCAATTCTTGATTTGAAATCCTACCCTGAAGCACCTGAAAATATTAAGGAGGGTTTTTTTTTGCATAACTTCTTTAAATTTATACTCCTCCTTACCAAATGCATGTCTGCAGGTAATGCTTCATGTTAGTCTCATGGAGGGAGGTCACCACCATTGCTCTACCACCACTTGAATAAGGAAAGAGACTTGGACCTAAGGATAGGGACTGACTGAGCTGGCAAATCAGGGGTGAAGCTGGATGGAGAAGTGACCCCAAGCCTGATTCAATAGCCACCTTCTCATCTCACTCTTCTCCTGGCACCATACTGTCTCCCTAGGCAACTATAGATTGGAGAGGAGACAAAAATTCCTGTATACAGACTACAAAGCAATGACTTGAGCTTGGATGTAGGAAAATGTCAGGGAATTACAGCTAACTAGCAGTTGAAGCAGAGGCGTTGAAGTCAGGTGCTTCAGGTTCTATTTTCGGCTTGGACCAGCCATGTCACTTCTTACTTTGGCTTCCTCTCTGCAAGATGAAAAATGAAGATGCCTACGGCTGCCTCCTAGGAGTGGATCATCTTGCTAAAGCCAGGACTGTCAAATCTCATATTCTGGGTGATGCTCAGTTGACCTCAGCTCCATTCTTCTCTGCTTTGGTGCCTGCACCTCCTTCATTTCTATCTCTGCTTTTTTTTGGCTCCCGCAGGCAAAACAGAGCAGCGTCACAGCAGCAAATCTGGGGGTTGCTGCTGGGTGGGAGCCTCCTCTGTTTCTGCGTACCCTGGGGCCTTCCACCCCAGCATCTGATGTGCAAAATATCCTGGGCTGCCCCTTGGGTGATATGGGTGTCTGTAGAGGTAATGAAGTACACTGAGTAGAGTTATGGCCCCTGTGCAAAGCACTAATTTAGACACTCCTGTCTAAATTAGGGAGGCAGTTTCAGGGCACAGGCACTAGACAGGTGCTGGAACATGTACAGAGAAAGGCAGCAGAGCTGCAAAGGGTCTGGCATGGAAGTCTGACAAGGAGTGGCTGAGGGAGCTGGGGGTGCTCCTTTTCCTGAGAAGAGGAGGCTCAGGGGGCCCCTTCTCACTCCCCCCAACTCCCTGACAGGAGGGGACAGCCAGGTGGGGTCAGGCTCTGCTCCCAGGGAACAAGGGACAGGACAAGAGAAAACAGCCTCTAGTAGCACCAGGAAAGGTTTGGATTGGATATTGTGGAAAATTTCCTGATCAAAAGGGCTGTCCAGCTCTGGCACAGGCTGCCTAGGGCAGTGGTGGAGTCACAATCCCTGGAGGGATTTAACAGATGTGTAGAGTTAGCACCTGGGGACATGGAGCAGCGGTGGCCTTGTCAGTGCTGGGAGAGTGGTTGGACTCCATGAGCTTAAAGGGGTTTTCCAACGTAAATGATTGTATGGCCCCGCTCTCTTGTGTGTCCCTGCATGTCATCCCAGGCGTGGCTCCGGGAGGGAGCAGCAGGAGGTGGTGAAGACCAAGTGATGGTCAGCACCTCAGCCCGGCCGTCCTTGCTTTGCATCAACGAGTTCCCGAGGCTGCAGGTGTGTTCTCTTTGCTGCGTTCCCCGTTAAATTCTGGCTAATTAGGGGTGTCTGCTTTATTTTTCACGGGAAGAACCACCAGCTCTTCCTGCCCTTCCCTTCTTGTATCAATCAAAAATCCAGGTGTGCCTGGAGAGCTCTTCCTTCCCAGAGCCGCGGGGAGGGAGGCGGCGGCTCCAGCGAGCAGAAGGCGATTTTACCATTATTCCGGATTTTAGGGCAGCGGCGCTCGGGGCTGCGGGCGGCCAGGAGGAGCCTCCGCGCTGCCTTTCCACCCTTCCACCCGATTCCGGGAGGCGCCAGGGCCCGGCAACCAGCAGGATCTCGGCGCGGGGCGGCCCCGGACCGGCCCCTTTGTTCGTGTGGGCCCGGCCGTGAGCCGGCAGCGGCAGCGAGCGGCGGTGCCGGCCCCGCAGCCTCCTCCGCCCCCGCGCCCCGAGCCGCCGCCCAGATCCCTCCTCCGGCTCCCGGCTCGGCCGCGCAGGGAGTGGCAGGGCGGCTGCCGGCCGCGCTGGATCCGGCGGGGACACCGAGCGCCCTGCCCCGCTCCGCCGGGCAGCCCAGGGTAAGGGGGACAGCGGGCAGCGCCCGGCCAGCGCGGCACAACAAAGGAGGGAGGGATGGATGGAGAGGGTGCGGAGGAGCCCGGGCAGCGGGGATGCGCCGCTCGGAACCCATGGGCGGCATTGTCCTTGGGCTGGGAAAGGCACCGGGCATCCCGGCCGGCTTCCGCGGGGGCGCGCACCCACAGAGAGCCCCGGCGGGTGCTGTGCGCGCTCCCCGCGCCTGGGTCACGGCAAAGGCGCGCCTGGAGCGGCCCGATGCCATGGAGATGGAGGTGGGAGTGGGTGTCAGCATCCATGCCTCGGTGCCGAGCGGGTTTTGGGCTTGAAATGGGAGGAAATTTGTCTTTTGTCTTTGGGAGGCTTGGCTGCTTGCTGGGCTCAGTGTACTCGCTCGGTTTTTCTTATTTAACGGTTCAGATATTGACATGAAGCACACCCTGCAGGATCTGATGGGGGGTTTTTGTCTGGGCGAGATGTGCTTTGAGGAAGGCCCAGGCTGAGCTGCTGACATCGGCATGAGCAGCCAGGCAGAGGCAGGAGGGCTCTGCCCCTGCGTCTCCTGACCCAAACCAGCACAGGCTGTTTGGGGCAGCACCCAGGGATGGAGGCAGAGGCACGAGTTGTTGTCTCCACAGCATCCAGAGAGGCTGCAGCGGCGTTTTGGAAGCGCTAGGAGACAAAGCACTGTGTCAGCACCGAGTGTTATTTGCTGCTCTGCTGAGCATCAGTCTCACAGGCCTACAAACCTTGTCTCAGAAACTCATCCTGCTGGAATGGATTAAGTTTTACCCGTCCATCCATTACTGATGGCTAGAAGTGTTTCCTTGAGGGTGACTTACAACTCAAGAACTGGTCTGCATGTGGACAGAGATATATTTGGGGCGCCTGGCTAGGGTTGTTTGCCTTAGCCTCTGCCCAGCTGCCTGGTAAGAGTGTTCCTGTCCCCATCAGTGCTCCGAGAGAGCCCCGGTAATCAGCACGGGTCTGTCACTGCTGGTGTGGTGATGCCTTTGACATGGTGCAGCTCCTGGTCTTACAGCTGGTGTGAGATACAGCATTTTAAGAAATTACCTGCCTGCTGTTAGAGCCTGCCAGGGATTAGGAAGGAGGGAGTCTGCATCAAACAGCTGTGTTCTCACGAAAGAACACAGTTGTCACTGCCTGCCAGAAATCTCTGGGAGTACAGGACTTCAAAGGCTCAGCTCTGAGACATGGCACAAGTGACAACGTTAGCACCAGCCACTGCAGCACAGCAGGGAGAGGCTGTGCTGGAGCCTGTCAGCTCAGCAGCAGAGGTGTGGGGCTGCCTTCAGTTAAGGGAAACCTCATGTGTTTTTTCAGGAGATGCTCTTAGAATCAGTGTGGATGGGATTATAGGCCAAGGTTGGTGTGGGCTCCTCTAGCCTTGGAGGCTGCCATCATCTGTCTAGCAAGGAGCAGTTCCTGGTGTGTTTCCTCTTCATCCCCACTTGTGCTTTTTGGTTTGGCAGAAGAAGTGATGGAGAACCCAGGTGGTGGGTTTTTGTACGAAGGGATGTGGCTCTCTAAGGACATCCAGGTTGATTTCTTCTTCCATTGTGTTATTGGGTGGTTAAAATGGATCAAGGTGTGTGTTCCACCTCCTGACTGAGGCTGTTTGGTTTATTTATGAAAATGCTGCCTCTGTCTATGAAACTTGGGAAATTTTTTTTTCTTTTTTTGAGAGGTTGTTTTATAATTCTGGAGAGGACGGGAGACAATGTATAAAGCGAGTTCCATACCCCAGGTACATGGTGTTGGTACCACTTTGCAGAGAGTCAATGCATGGCAAGGTTTAGAGTCTTTTAAAGCTCTGGGAAAGGTTTAGATACTTTTAAAGCTCTGGGAAAGGCCAGGTATGGGTAGCTAGGCCTGAATGTGACTTGTTGCTAGCCTGTGTTAGACCCTGGTGTGCACTTATCTATAGAGATATCTGTAGATATTTATGGAGAGATCTCTTTTTTAATGGATGCCTTTTATAAATACCTTGTGACTCTTTTCCTCTCCATCTCCCAAGGGCTCAAGAATGACCAAGGAAGTTGCTGACATGGGTTGAGAGCACTATTTTTTCCTCTGTTGTGATTTAAATGCCCCCAATAATCAGTCTCTGGCTGTTATTTTTTTATCACTGTTCTTGTGTGTTTATGGTAGAATTTCAGGTCTTGTTGGCCAGGGAGAGCACCTTGGATGAGTGCTGGTGATGTCAGACTCCAGCATGACTTGGGCTTTGTTTTACTGGTCAGTTTTTTAAAACAACCCCATTAAGTTGCTCAATAAAGATGAACTGTCCATGCTCACTCCAGGATCTGAGGTTAGAGTAAGGAATTGGGCTTGGTCTTTTTTGTGCCCTACTCCATTCCTGTTTTCTTCCTGTGGGTCCTCTCTGTCTTATCCCATGTGGAAGCTCTTTCTCCGTGGCTGACACTGATGGGGACACACAGAATTCTCAGTGTGCCATTGTACAGAGTCTCTTTCTGCAGCACCCCCGTGCTCTTGGAGCCTTTCCCTGCTCTGCTGAGAGCAGTCTGTGTGCTCTGTGGAGTGTTGATGCTGAACAGGACAAAGCAAATGCACTTCCCTCATAGCTGGATTGAATTTCTGGCTTTTATATGATTGTGCAGTAGCTCTTGTTGTGGAAAAATTACTTCTGTGCATGTGACTGATACTTTCTGCTATTCCTGAAAAAAAAATCCTTTTGAAACCCCTTTTAAATAAAACCTACAGCAAACTACAATGTTTCTGCGTCAGACCTTTTGGAAATCATTCCCATACACTGGTACAGTTTTTATTATCCCATTCTAAATAAGTGAAACTGTGTCTATAAAACAGCCATGGCTGGCTCAGATTCAGCATAAGCAAAGAAAGATGTGTGAAGAAATAAAGCCAACATTTTAATGTTTTTTGTTTTTTTGGCTTTTTTGCTTCTGAATGATGGAATTTAATATGATGCTGACTTGAACTGGCACTGAAATTAAGTGATATTTTCATTTCAGTTATTTATTTGTATTGAGCTAATGTTTCATCACCTGCATAGTTGCAGAGGAATGTGGCACAGACTGGCAAAATTCCATGTTGCAGTTTCTGAGCCTGTCAATGGAGTCTCCATCTCCTCATCCCAGTCTGCTGAAGCACAAAGGGACTCTAAACTTTGGTTTATTTTGAGAGTTTATGCTCTGAATTCTGCTGTTGATTCCCTTGATAATTCCATTTGTGTCTGTGAAAGCCAAATGATTATTTTTGAAAATATTTATACTGTGTGTCTACAAAACAAACCCTCCAGAAGGACTTCCCAAGTGCTTTGATGGGTTAGATATTCAGGGAGATAGTGGTGCCATCTCTGCCACTGTTTATTCAGAAGTCTTGAGAAAAATAATTTCTTTCTATCTGTTGATCCCAGGTCCAAAAAGAGTGTTGTAATTCTGACCTCCTTTGAGGTTTGTGAATGAAATGCTCTGGGGATGTTGGGTATGTGGATCCTGGAACTTATAAATCCCTTTTTGTTCCTTATAAATCCCATTCCTGTGCTTTCACACATGCTTCCTTTAAAAAGGTAATGCAAATTAAATTGTATTGCCTGTGCCAGAGCTCTTGGTCAAAATTAATTCTGTTTTATTTTACTTAATAACTTGCATAGTGTAGTAAAGACCACGTGGGTATTGGTTACACTGGGAAGATTTCACAGAAACTTCAAGAAATCATCGGATCCATCTGTCTGTTCCAGATTGGATCTGTCTTCACCTGTCATTCAAGACAGAGGTTGGAAGATTTTTATTTTTCAAAGAATAACGTAGCAGTGCAGGAATTTGCAGAGCCTCTCTGGGCAGTCTGGCTCAGTGTGAACTGTTTTCTGTAGTGCATGTCTTCCCCTTTGTTTTGTTGTTGTCATTGTCACTTTGCCTGTTTCCGTGAAAAGGACAAAGGTGTTTCACTGACAACAAGCAGCACAATTTCTTTTGCATCATGAACTTCTTTTGCAGCACATCCTCTGCTGGGGCAGGGAAGGCTCCCAGCCTGAGGTACCAGCTTCTGACATAGTCTGTGACAAAGGATTTCTCTGGCTGATCTGTTCTTTTTCTCTTTTTCTTCCTTTGGCATATTCCTCCCCTATTTCTCAGTTGCATCATGCTTTGACAACTTCTGTGTCCTGTAATTAGTACTGGAAACTCTTCAGTAGCCTGACAGGCACAGAAAGCAGCTGCCTGTTGAAGCAAACAACACTTTCCCATCCTTTGTGAACACTCACATTCATGACCTGCAAGTGCCTCTCCTGTCCTGGCTGCAGAACAAACCTCCCTAGAGAAAGAGGCCCCTCCAGTTGTGTTCAATGGGCTTTGTAGCCTCATATTTGGCTGTTTTATGTCATGTACTGTGCTACCTCTGTGGCTCTTATCAGCATGAAGCTGGCCCTGGTGAATAAAGCCTCCTCCTTGGCTATATTTAACATTTAGCTATTTGTTTTATAACTGAAATCCTTACTATGCAAATTGGAGCAGGTCAGTCTGCAACCTTGCATAAGTGCCTGTTTTTTTTCCTTTTTCCCCTCTGGACTTTTGTTTCCCAGCTGGTAATTTTGGTAAGTTTAGCTGGTGACCCATCCACCAGGCATCCCTAATGGAGATTTAATGATGGACAGTATGGCACAGAATGCAGGCTTGTGTGGAAATGCTGCTGGGACAGAGGATGCCTGCTGGAGGAAGGATGTCTTGCCTTTCACTCTTTTATCTGTCTGTTTATGTGGGCTTTTACTGGGGCCTCTGGAGTAGCTTTTTGAACTTGCTGAGTCTCACTCATAGGAAAACTTTGTTTATATGTGTACATTTATTTATGTATATTTCTAGTAAACTATGCTGGCAATATCAATGCCTCCTGCAAGCTTAATCTGGATGTCTCTGTAGCAACTGCAACCACTATTTCTTTTTTTATCTCTGAATCTCCCCAAAGCACATTGGTTAGGTGCTGGGAAGGTGTGGGAGAACTTCCAGCACACTTTCATGGAAATGTCAAAGTCAAATGCTGCTTTTTGGTGATCATATGATTCAGGTTTATGGAGTGCTGTGATGCACTCTGCCTTAGGGTGCCAGCAGATTTGATTGCCATTGTTAGAAGTGACAGCTCAGTTTTTGCTCTTCCTTTTTGGCTGAAACATGACCAATTTGAGTTAGAGATCTTGTGGCACTGCTCTGCATTGATGTAGGGAGGCTGCTTGTTGTAAGGGCACTGTACTTGCTTGGCTAGATGAGATTATATCTTGATCTCTGTACAAAATCATGATTGTGGCCTTGCCTGCATTAGTGATACAGAAAGAGCCTGTTTCTGTGAGAAGTGAAGGAGCAGCCGGGGCCACGTGGTGACTCTGGAGCTCCAGCTGGAACAGCTGTGGTACTCCAGGAGTGTGGTGGGCTGGTCCATCTCTCCTGCCTACCTGCTTGCAGGCTGAGTGCATCACTCTTATCTCCAGAGCTGTGAACAACTAAATCTCATTTTTAGCATGGATCTGTTTATCCAGACCCTTTCCTTTTGGCATCTGCACATCATGGACTGCTGTGTGTGCTGCTCAATGGCATGGCAGTGTCTGGGCAGAGCTGCTGGTTGAAACCAGGCCGTGGAGCACCCAGCTGCTGCTGTGTCTCTGCTGCTGTGGAAGGAGGCTGGGACTGACAGACTGACAGCCTGGCCCAGATGTGGCAGCCTCTCCTGCCAGGTCCTGCTGGGGTGGGCATGCTGAGTCTCCACACCTGCTGTGCAGCCTTACTGCATAGGGTGGGGATTTATCTTCTCACCCCTAGAAACTGAATCCCAGCCTCCCCATGTATTCCAAACTGGGCAGCCATCCTCTGCTGCTGTTGTGCCTTAGTGCCTAAGGCTGTGAGCTGGGATCTTGCCTCCATGTGGTGCAATCCACAGTAAACATTGGCTTTTGCAAGGCAGGGTGTGAGGTGTGCAGATAAAGGATCTGTGTGACAGGAGGAGATAAGGTCCAATTTGATGTGTTATCTGTCAGTATTATAACTTGCCAAAATTATGATTGATAGGGATGTAATTTGAATATGGTAGGGGTGTAATTTGAATAAGACATGTTCCTTCTTGTAGTTTAAGGTCCATGAGCTATGCAAGCTCCTGTTGTGTGAGGAGTGTGTGGCATGAGTGAGGTTACAGGTGGTAAATTAACAAACGCCATGATTAACACAAAATGACTAAAAGCAAACTCTCCAGGTTACTGTTCTCCTTGTCTGCACCACTGGTTGTGGTCAGAGCTGTGTGGATATGTCAGTGTCAGTGAGGGCTGGTGGTGTTTGTAGAGAGGCTCAGGAGAAAGCAGCAATTAATGCACATAGCCCAGAGGTCAGCTGCTTAAATGGAAGGCTGAGTTTGGGCTGGTGAATCAGCAGGGAGGAGGAGGAGAGTGCTTCTGGGAACAACTGTGTCCAGCATTGCTCTGCTGCCATCAGCACAGCAAGCAGGATGCCTGTGTGGGTGCAGGGGATGGGTTTGCTCTTGGTGTCCCAGAGGGAGAGGGGTTTGCTGCTGCTGAGTGTCTTTGCTTTGGTGACCTCAGCTCTTTCCAGAGGTGGCAGTGGTGTAGCCCCCTGCTCTGCCCCCTCAGCTGACAGACTGGTACTGTTACCATCCCTCTGTGTGCCAGGACATAAGTGACCCTGTGGCAGAAGGAAGCAGAGTCCTGGCTGTCAGTGCTGTATCTCAGCTAGGGGTCATTAGAGGTTGGATCTTTAGAGGCCCCTTCCAACCCAACTGGTTCTACCATAGTCTGTGTTTACTTTTTACTATTTACTTCCCTGCTGTTGTATCTTAACACCCAGAATGTGAAGGTGGTTAATTTTTCTTTAAACTTTTCTGAACAGTTGCTTTGTTTGAAGGAATGGGATTATGTCAGCTCACAGTATTTGGCATAAAGTTTGTCCCTGGCCTGGTGAGGTTCCTGGGATGCAGCAGGCACTGTGGGATGCCCATGTCTAGAACAGACTGAGTTCAAGTGAGGAGGCTTGGAGAAGGTCAGTGAGATGACCCAGAACTGGTGAGTCTCATATCCCAGGACTCCTCAGAGGAGAGCACTGCTTGCTCACAGTGGCACAGAGAAGCAGGCAAAGGGCAAAGCTGTGTCCTGGGAGGTGCCAGAGTTGTGCAAAGGGCACAGGAGGTACGTGGGCAGAAGGTTGGCTTGGATAAATCAGGACTGGCAACTGCTGGGGGGTTTCCTGGGCAGCAAAGGCTGAAACTGGAATGAAATATCTCATACAGTGGTTTCAGAACTCATGGAGAGGGGCTGCAGCAGGGACAGGGCTGTGTATTCCTATCCTGCATCCCTGCCTGAGGTTTTGGCAGCTTGTGGAGGGGCAGGGCCAGGCCTCCCTTGGTGTTTGCACCAGGGTTGTTCTGAGGAGATTCTGTAGTAGATGTTACACCTGCAGTGGCCCAGGGCAAGGCTTCTGTTTCCTGCTGGCATGACCAGGTCTCCATCACAAAAAGAATTGCATTAACATGCTGCCTTTTCCTGGTGGACTTGAGAGTGTGTGTAGACACTTGACAGCATTAGTGAAGCAGTGAGGACTTCAGGGGCAAGCTCAGTGTGTCCCAAGGTACACCAGAAACTTGTTGAATCCCAGTTTTATTAACCAAATCATCTGCAAGTTGAAAGTGGTGCAACTGCAGTGCCATCAGACAGGATGGTCTGCAGAGCCTGCCTTGTAGAAGGGAAAATCAGGGCAGAAGGGACCCAGGTCCTGGTTTTGTTTCATAATCAAAGTTCAGGACAGAGGTTAGATTATAGAAGTGCACAAGTTAAAATGTATGTATTTATCTGAACTCCAGTTAGTAACAGATAAAGTGCCAAGGTAAACTTTAGTGCTGTGCTAAACCAGCATTCAAAACCTAGGAAATTCCAAAAGTTCAGCTCCTTCTGCAGCTCTGCACAGCATGCATAGCATGGCTGGGTTATTATATAGCTCATATTTAATTAAAGAAATTGTTTCTCCAGTAGAAAAATACCAAGCCATTATAATGGAATATATGTGTCATGTATCATTGTGTTCCCTGCACTTGGCTTGCTCTCCTCATGTTTCTCTTCCAGATGCTGTTTTTGACAAATAAGACTTTCTGTGAATAGGGAACTTGGATTTTATCAAAGCCTCCTTCTCTAATGGAATAGAGTGGCGATAAATCAAGTCTGAACTGACCTGCAGGACAGCAGCTGTGAAACCTCTGTGTACATTCTGTTCCCTTCCCCTGTGAGCCTGCAACTTTGGTGTCGTGCCCCTAATGAATCTCTGCAGGGACACTGTCCCCTGCCCCCAGGGATGAACTCTAGGGAGCACAAACTCATGCAGAACCAACACCATGTCCAGGATTTTTCCCACAAATTAGAGAGCTGTGCTCTGCAATTAGTACAGAATTGTTGTATCTGCTGTATCAGTGGGCATTTTGCCAGTGTGAGGAGCGCAAGCTCATCCAGCCCATAAATTACTCCTCAGGTTATGAGATGACTTCCTTGAATGTACTTTGGCTTCTTCTCTCTGCACTTTGCCTCAGGATTTGCATTGTGGTTTTTAGAGTGCAATAGGAGGGGTTTGCACATTGTTCCTTTAAAAAATCTTGGTTTAGAAGTAAATCACAGGTTTGGTCTATGAGAGAGGTTAGAATTAGTTTTAAAAATACCTGAGCTTTTAAATAAAAGTCTTCTAGGCTTTCTCTTCACATTCTGTGCTAATTACTACAGAACTTGAGTGAGCAAGAAGACTAAACACACCTTCTCTAGAGGTTAACAACACTTCAGACTTGTCAGGGAAATTATGTAGTGACAATGGAGCTTTATGGCTGAAAACATATTTGAATTCTCCAACTGCAAGAGACAAAAAACCTGATGGCTGACAGGATTCCCTGGTTTTCCCTACATGTATGAGCAGTATGCTCCTTTCAGTCCTGCAGGGCTCTGTCTCCATTCCCTCTATGGGAGAAGGAAAGGTTTTCTTGGAAGAGGAGTCTGACCTTAATTAAAAATTAGTGTGTCTCATTTCCTCTATACTTCAGTTAAGTGCAAGGATTTGCTCCTAATCTGCTTCAGAAATGGGTTTCTGGTGGCTTGTCAGGAGTAACTAATCAGAGAAGTGAGAAGGGAATGGCACAATTACCTAGGATGAGATGGAGCATCTTAAGGAATTAAAAGATAAAATGGCCTTTTCTTCTCAGCATAATCTGTGTCTCTATCAGCAAAGCTGCAGTTTGGCGTTATCATATCCTGTCTCTGATGGGATTCATTTCCTGTCCCTTTCACACAACACTGAATCCAGTCTGCCCCTTGGATTTGGATTTCAAGGCAACATTCTGTTCCTGAAATCCCTAACCCACCTTTGCAGCGTGGTCAGTGTTGTGAGGTTGGGAGCTTGGGGCACCAAATCTTTATTTGCTGCTGTCCCTGGAGTGGGACATTGGCAGTAATATATCCAGGAGTAAGAACTCCAGAAGATGGGGCTTTGCTGCCTGAAAATCTCTTTTTTCCTGGGAGTGGGGAAGGTGCACAAAGGCTTGGAAATACAGAGTGGATGCAACCAAATGCTCAGAAACCAGACATAAAATAACTTCAAAAAATCAGTATCTTTAGGCCAGTAAAAGTTTTATATGTGGCCTAATAAAGGAACACCAGATTTGGCTCTGAAAGCTTTTTGCCTTTATTCTTTGTGCTTATTGAGGTGAGTGCAGAACTCCTCCAGTGATCAGGGGATCACATTCTTCTCTAGCATTTTATTTTCAGGGAGATGTTGAGCTTCATCAACTGTTCTGAACATTTACAGTGCCTGAAGGTTTCTGCCCTCAGTGGTGGTGTTTTCAGAGGGAAAGCAGGAGTGGCTCCAGGGATGTTCTAAGGAGGGTTTGCTCTCAGCCACAGTCCCAGAGGCTCTGACAGAAGTCAGGGGATGAATCCCAGTGATTGTGAAGAGAATGACAGAGATCAGGGGATGAAACCCAGAAATCTCTTTGAGGATAATGCAAGGGTCTTTGTGTAGATTGAGCCGTGATAGCCGGGCCGAAAAGATAAGCCAAGGCAGAAACAGTTCAAGGGAACAAAAAAGCAAAAAGGAGGATTCTCGGTACAGCCTGCAGGCTAGGGGATGGAAAGAGAAGAAAACTCTTGCTTCAAGCTAGCAAAAAACCCAGTCTAGGAAGAGGAACAAGGCAGAGTCCCCAGGAGCACACTGGAGAGAGATTGGACAGAGCCATCCCAGGCTGTGAGCCCGCCCCGGCTCCCCTTGAAGATAGTCCCAAAATTCTGGGCATAAAGCAGATGGGTACAGAAAGCATCATCATAAAGCACCCTAAGAGAGTTACCCTTTTTAATCTGAACCTATGAGACTCTCATTCCCTGGCTCACGCCATCCGGAGCACACTGGAGAGAGATTGAACAGAGCAGTCCCAGGCTGTGACCCCGCCCCAGCTCCTCTTAAGATACCCCCAAAATTCGGGGCATAAAGCAGACAAGTGTGTTAAAAACGAGGCCAGACTCCCGGTACTAAAGTGATTTCAATGTTTATTATAATAAAAGAAAGGCCTAAAGCAAGGGGGCCTGGGCCGGGCAGCAGCGATCCTGCCCAGGGTGCTGCAGCGCCACAGCTGGGGCTGCTTCAGCAGCAATGTCCCAGTGGTGTCCCCGATGGTGTCCCCAGTGATGTTCCTGATGATGTCCCCGAGGTTCCAGGTGGAACGGCACAGATTCACTGGGTCAGAATCCCCTTTTTATCCTGTTTTTTGTCCCTTTGGATCGGTTTCTTTTGGATCCCTCATTTGCATGAAGGTTCAGGTGCTGGATTGGCCATTGCAGTTCAGTGCAGGCCGGCTCGTTTGCTGGGGTGCTGCTCTGTACTGAGCTGTGATAGGGTGCAATGAGTGCTGCATTTTTTATAACGACCCTTTTACCATAACCAAACTAACAGTACGTGCTTAACAACCTATCAGCTATTTTACAACAGTTTCTAACCTGTTTTTAACAGAGTACATAAAATATCATCATAAAGTCACCCCAAGACAGTTCCCGTTTTGAATCTGAGCCTATGTGAGACTCTCATTTCCTGGCTCACGCCACCCAGAGCACACTGGAGAGAGATTGAACGGAGCCATCCCAGGCTGCGACCCCACCCCAGCTCCTCTGAAAGATATTCTGGCGTAAAGCAGACGAGTAAATAAAATAACATAATAAAATCACCCTCAGACAATTCCCCTTTCTGAATCTGAGCTGATGTGACTCACATTCAGCTGTCCCCTTTTCTGGTGGAAAGATGGAGAAGAGAATATTTTGGTTGTTTGAAGCAGAATTTGGTGTTGTGCATTCCTGGGATGCTTTTGTTGGTTGTGGGAACAGACAGAATCATTCATCCCGGCATGGAAAGACTGCAGGAGGAATCTACAGAGATCTAGAAAATGCTTGTTGTCTGTCATATCTTGTAAAAGAAATAAAAACAAAATAAGCAGAGCTTGTGGCACTGGAGTACCCAGAGGAGCAGATGAGGTTTTCTTTACAGTGTATCTGGAGAAAGTCACATTCCCATGAAGTTTTGCAGGAAGGTAAATGTACAGCTTGTGCAGGTAGTATGGGGAGTAGGAATGATAAATAACATAAAGAATAGGAGCAGATGGGGTTTTCTTTACAGTGTATGTGGAGAAAGTCACATTTCCATGAGGTTTTGCAGGAAGGCAAAGCATGCAGCTTGTACAGGTAGTATGGGGTGGAATACAGGAATGATAAATCACATAGAGGATAGAAATTTTCTGTTCCCTGAAGTTTCTGGATAGAGTTTAAAGACTGTTCTGGCTGATTTCAGTACCAGGGAAGAGGGATGCCTCATGTGTTTCTTACACCACATATCTGCCTGTGTTCAGCCTCTGCTGCTGGAAGGAGACTTTTTGGAAGATCTGGAACAGGTTTTTCAGGAGGGCTGTGCTAATAGAGCCTGTTGGGATGCTGAGGGTTCTGTATGGGAGCTCAGAGCATGCTGTTATCTCTAATGGAGCAGGGCAGTGCCCTGTGGAGATGCTGGCCTGTGTCCCAGGCCAGGGATATTTCTGCAGCATAAAAGCTGCATCACTTGGCCAGGAGCTAATGTGGGACTAGGATGGCTCAGGCAGCATTGCTCTGGGTGTGAGGATGACCTAATGGTCATTTGGAAGAGCTCAGTGTTCAGAGCTTCCTAAAAATCTGCTCATGTATATTTGTGTAGAAGTGGGGGAGAAGCTGGTGGCAGAGAAGGAGTGTCTGTCCCTAGCAGCACGCACAGACTTCTTTAAAAGCATCCCAGGCGTTTATTTTTATCTGTGCAGTACTGACAAACTGCAGTTATAGTAAAATTTACTCCACTTCATCCTTATTTCCCCGTGTGGTGGTGAATGTGCAGGGGTGTGCTGAGGAGCTGTCCCTGGCTGTGGCCAGCCTGCGGCTTGTGACAGTGACACCTCAGATGGAGGAGTTTGCCCATCAGAGCCTCCCCACAAGCTGGCATGCAGCAGGCACAGCCAGGCTCTGACTCCCAGTGGCATTTGAGAAGTTTTTGAGTCTGTGACCCCAGTGAGCGTGGCCATGAACTGGCTGTGTTTCAGGATAAAAGCATCTGTCTGTTCCAAGGGGAGCATCATTAGCAGCCTGTGGAGTTCATTTGGTTTTAGCATCAGTGTGTTGAAAGCAAATGTGTTTGTGTAAAGATTCCTGGCAGAAATATTTTTGTGGTGGGAATACACTTCCTGTTGTTTCTGTCCCCAGTGTAAAAATATCCAGTTGTCCTGAGAAAAAGCAGAAAATCACAATATCCTGTGATGGGAGTGGACAGCTGATCTTTAGGGATAATGAGATGTGGAGAGAGGATGAACTGAAGTTCCTGTTTCCTCAAAGATGAGCAGCAAAATAGAGGAACACGCTACGTTCGCTGTTCCCCAAAGTTTATATGGTTCTGGCTGCAAAGTTAAGGATCCAGAGAAGCTCTCTAACAGAAGATTGAAAAACTGTAAAATCCTTTTATTTTTCTGGCACCTTTTCCTACTGAAATTCTTCTCTACTGCTGTTTTTTCCTTCCCTGTGTGTTTTTATTTTCTTATCCACATTCCTGGTTAATTCAGCCAGCTGTGTGGAAGCACCAGTAGCCCAGTTGCTTAATCCTGAGTACACCATCCAACCTTGTAACCAAAATGTGGGACCAAATAATGAGTAAATTCAGGAGTAAGGTCATGTTGTGGAGAGGGCAAACTTTCAGGCTGGAGGTGATGATGGAGATCTCTAGGTGGAGCACATCACCTGCCAGCAGAAGAGTTAGAAATCAACTTTGGCTGTAAAATCAAAGCCAGCCCTGGGCAGGATGTGTACTATGAGACGGAGTGGGTGGGAGATGCCACATCTGATGGCTGGACAGATAACAGGAACCTGGCTGATCCATGTTTCTCACCTCCACATTCAGTTCCTTGTCTCCCTGTTTCATGCTGGACAGAGCTGGAGGCTGCAGCCTCCTGTCCAGCTCTGACAGCTGTTCCTCCCAGCTCTGCTGCAGAAAGGTTGGTTTTTTCTCTTCCCTAAGAAGAGTTTCTTGCTCTTGTCTGTTATTCCTGCTGTGGGTGATGTGATTGGAGCATCCAGTGCTGAGCATCTGCAGGTGTCTGAATCCAGCCCAGGTACTGAACACCTTTGTGGGCACATGGGGAAAAGGCCTTGACCCCTCAGGTTTTTGCTCAGGCTCCCTTCCCAGGATGTCCCAGCTCATCCCTCCTTTCTCTGGCTCTTTAAGCTGATGCAGGATGACTGACTCTTACTGCACTTTGGTGTTTTAGATATTCGTGAGCCCTCAGGATTACATCTTTGGAATTCTCCTTGTGGTTTTCCCTCCTCTGTGTCTGCCTGCAGCTTTTCCTGGAGCCCTGCCAGCCCTCTGCTTGCTCTGACCCAGCCTGTGTTCAAGTCCTTACTCATGCCTTAATCATTTCCCATCCCATTATTGCAGTTCCTCCTTGCAGCATCTGTAAATCTTTGATTCTCAGGGGGTGATGCCTCTTTCCTTTGCCCAGGAAGCAGTGTCCCCAGTTTCTGGCTGTTCCTTGGATTGCTCTCCTTGCTGTTAGGTTGGCATTGGCCCTGGTTTACTCTGCTGCCACCTTTTTCCTCCACATACTAGCCTGCTGACTCCCAGCCTCAAGATTCCTTTTGGCTGATAGGCTCATTTTTAAAATTATTTTTCTTTATCCATTAGGAATGTTACCGCTTTTTTTAACAACTTAGTAATTTCCTTTATTTTTCTTTTCTTGTCAGAAAATTTGCTTGTTGATGCAACATCCTCACAAGGAATTTGGAGGTTTTATTCAATTTGTCTGCTGGGAAGGGAATGACATAAGGAAGGGTTGTGACTTCACTAATGAATAGTTGGTAGAGTTATACTTAAGTTTCAGGAAATTTGAGTTTGGTTTTTTTTTTTTTTTTTTTAAATTTTCTTGTAAATCCATTTGACCATAGGGTCAAATGCCCTTTTTACTGTGATGTTTTTGGATTGTTTTTAAGGAAAGGAGCTGAAAATCCCATCTCAGACACTGGCACCATCCTTCCTTCCCCTGCCAGTTTGGAGAGGCTGCCCTGAAGGCTGCTGGCACTCAGGGCTGTGTAAGAAGGGTGGTGCCTTTGTCAGGGCTCTGACAACACAACTGAGGCTTGGTAGGTGCTGAGCTGAGGCTTTAGGATTTAAAACCAGTCAAAACCATTTCAGTTACTCAAATCCCAAACTGTATTTAAATTCTTGTTCTGTATTTAAATTCCTGTTGAATGGCTCCAGGAGGTTTCAGCTTTGGCCCAGGACTTTGAGATTGACCAAAAAAAGAGTAACATGAAGATGAGAGAGGAGGGAAAAGACCACCATGGTTTTATAGGAGAAGAAATGAAATGTTCTGACTCCTGTAGGGCTGTGAGGGCAGGGCTGGACACTGCTTTTTGGGAGCCTGTCCACGCTCTCCTGCTCATTCTCAATCTGATTTCTTTGCTCTTCTCCCCCAGGTGTGTGACCATGGAAGAAGAGGTGCACCATCAAGAAGCCTGAGCAGTGACACTGGGACAGCTCTGCAGACACTGGCAGCAGCAGCCTGAGACGCAGGAGAGGAATCATGCTGAAACCAAGTGGACTTAAAATCCCAGGCAGGGCTGGGAAGCACTCCAGCCCTGTGGGACGGGCAGCAGGGACCAGCACAGCTGCTGCCACCACTGGCTCCAAAGAAGGTGAGGGCTCCATGCAGGGCCACCAGCTGCCCCAGGGCACTGCCTGGCCTGGGGACAGGGACTAGGGCAGCCAGTGTGCTGTGGGATGTGAAATTCCCCATCTCTGTGTGGGCTGAGGGATCAAAACATGTGTAGCAGGGTGGATAAATGGGCTCCCTCTCCCAGATAATGCACAGACCTGCAAGTTGTGCAGTGGGTGGGAGGCAGGTGGGTCCCCTGGTGTTCAGGGCTGACAGGGGCACCTGTACAGACACTGGCATGGGAAGGGCTGTTAATGGGCAGATGGGAACCTCCCCCATGGCCTTAAACACTGCCTGTAGCTATTGCCATTGTCCTGTGAGGGTGTAGGAGTAATAACTGAGCACTTCAGGTGATTTTATATCAAATGTGCTGTTTATGTCAAATTAGTGCCTTTGTTTAAACAGAAGCACTTGAAGCCCTAGTATTTGAATAATGATTTACCTTCACATATCTACACATCTTGCTGTTGTAGATCTATATCCAGTGTATGCATAAGTTGTGATGACTGCCATTATCAGCATAATTAACACTTCAAAAGCAGTTGAGGGTATGTTTTGCTTAGGATTCATTTTTCTGGCTTATTGGCTGGTGGCTTTCTTTAAAATTATATATAATTTAGTAAATATTCAAGGTGGGAGTTTTGTATGTCATGTTTTTCATTTCACTTTGTTAAAAAAGGCTTTGTTCTTGCTTCTGGGGGAACACATCAGGATGATGTATATCCTGTCAAAGCTTGTACTTTCACTATATTACACTTTCATTTGAGAAGGTCACTGGTTGCTTCTTTAGATCTGTCACTCTCTTGTCCTTATAATTCAGGCTACTTCCTACATGCCTGGTTACTTTGCTGTGTATTTCAGTCTCCAAAATATAGAACATTTAGCAGAATGAGGAAAGCCTTTTACCTTTCAGACAGCATTTTTAGTTAAGGGGATAATATTGGTCAAAATTTGCTTTAGCATGCTTGGACAAATTAGTCTGGGGTAATAAAGCTGCAAGATGAGGGTCACCAGGCAATGCTGTCCCTTGTCAGAGTAATGCAGAAGTGTTAATTATTTAATCAAAACAAAAATATACCCATCTCTGAGGTTCCTGGGCACACTGGGATGGTGATTCAGGCACAGCCTCTGCACAGGATGTTCACACAGGCTCTACTTGCTGCTGAGCCTCTGACTCTGCTCCCTGATTACACATCAGGGGCTGTGCTGTGCTCTCTTCTTCCAGTGACCAATAGTGTATGTATAACCTCTGCCACTGTAAATTCTTTCCCCAAACAGTTTTGTAAAAGGCACAGCTCTAAATTGGCTTTTTGCACATCTGCAAGGTCTGGTTTGAGGGGTCAGTCACTGCCTGGGGTCACAGGCAGAGTTCCAGATCCTTTGGTGTGACACAGCCCTGCAGGGATTGCAAAGGAGCTGCTCTTCCTTTGCTGAGGACTTGGCCCTGTGTGTGGATATTAACAAATGTTTGCATTGCAGTTTTGTGTGAATGGGTTAATATTAGAAAGCCTGTTTTCTTTATTTTGTGCCCAAAGATACTGACATATCTTTTTATTAGTTTGCTAGAGGAAAGCATAAATTGACAAAGGAAAAGCTTGATAGGTTTGGCTGTGTATTTTGAAGTTTTTCTTCTGACCCTGTATTTCTGAATTTCACCCTTGTTTCTCCATGCTCTCAACTGTGATTGAGGAATGAACCTGAACTCCAAGTGTGTGCCTCTCTAACTCCCTGTTGTGACTCTCTTAAGGTGCTTTGGTCTGGATTTACAATTGGCAGTGTGTCATGGAGTTGCTTTCAGTTGATTTTAATCACATGAAAAACATCAAAATGAGGCAAAAGATCTGAGGCCTCTCTTCCCCCAGAGGCTTTGCAGTGGCATCTCAGCAGGCACAGTTGGTGTGTGTCTTTGCTGTGAAAGGGTCAGGCAGTGGCAGGGTCAAGGCAACCTCTGGGCTGAATGCAGCTCCTGTTTGCTGGAGTTCCTTTGTGCCTTGTTCAGCTCCAGCCATCTGTCACCAAGGGATGGGCAGCCAAGTACCCTGTGTGGCTCCAAATGGGGTCTGACCTTTGTTTCAGGAGTTCTGAGGTTTACTCCTGGAAAAAAAGTGGGCATGGAGAAGGGAAGAAGTCTTGTGATGGTGGGTTGGTGCTGTGTGACTGTGATGTACTGCTGCTCCTCTGCCTGTCAGGATAGTGCAGGAGGCTTTTGGAAATTGTGGAGCCATTCCTGAGCCATTCCTGAGCCACTCCCATCTGAAGGTGAGAACAGAGCACAGTGGGGTTGCTTAAACAACGTGGGCTGGGTGTGTAGCAGTGGTTGGGCTGTAGTGTTTTCTGTGGCACCTTCTCACTCAGTGTCTGCTCAGGAGCTCTGTCCCTGCATGGCTGCACCTGCTCTTCCTCCTGCAGATCTCTCCAGAAGTCTGGCCAGCTGCCTCTTGCTGCTCTCCTTTCCAAAGATAATCTGTGAGCAAAGTGTGCATCCCCAAATTCTGTGTGCCCTGAGAGCAGCAGCATCTGTGCTGCTGTGGGGCCCAGCCACAGCACAGACAGGGATTCAGCCTTTGGTAGGGGAAAACTACAAGAGAAAATACTCTTTTTTATGCTCAAGTGGTTTAAATCTGTTCCAGAGCCAAGTGTCCACATCACTGAAACCTTAACCATAGCAGGCACTGATGTAATTTTGGGGAAGCCGGCAGCCAAAGAATCTGGTGGTAGACGGCTGTGGAGGCTGGATTTCATTACATTTCTGGGATTGGTCATATCTGGGCCATGAGACTTTACATGAGGTCTTGAAGTTGTAAGGAGTCTCTGTGTGAGGTGTTTGGGAAGCCCTGCAGAAACCATGAGCTCCATGACCTGTGACTGTCACCGAAAGTGCTTCCTGGGAGGCTGATAAGGTTTTCCTGACTCCACAAAAATTCATTACATGCCCCTGAACTCCTGCCTTACTCCTTGCCTCTGCACTTACCCACCTCTTGTCAGAAAAGTTAAGGAGATGTCTGCATTTTCTGGAGCTTGATGGAAGAAAACCAGAGTGGTTTGGGTTACAAAATACTGAGCTGCAGCACTCATCTATATGAATTTGCTACCTTGATGGAGGATAGAAACCTCAAAATGTAGTTGCAGAAGAGAACCATAAATCTAACAAAGCCCAGAATTAAACTGCAGCAGTTCCCACTCTGTTGCCTCTGAGAAGTTCTGTGGCTCTGGGAGCTTGGGGCTGGCTCAGAAGACCCCAAAAGGTGATTATCTCTTTCAGATTGCCTGTTAAGAGAAGATGCCTGTTCTCCAGTTGTACCCAAGATATGTCAGAGCTGCAAATGAATTTTTAAAAGCTTATACTTTGATCCTCTTCCCCTCCAATAAGTTTATCAGTCTTGTCTGCACAAGTGCAAGTGGAGGTACTTCCCTTTATTCTTACTCTGGAATACACAAAGTTGCTTTGATTTCTCCTTTCCCCAGTGTCCTCTTCATATTCTTTTGTAGAAACTCATGTGTCTCTTATCTGTCTCTCATTTCTCTCTTCCTTTCCCAGGCGTGGAGATTCCTCTTCAACCTCTCCATGTACTCCTGGCAGCTCACATTTTATGTACCAGAAAGAGGGTCAGTGCAGATGGGAGAATGTGAATGCATGTCTCTAGAATTCACAATTCATGGCTGGAGGTTTCTGCAGAGACCAAATGGAGTCACACTGAGCCAGCTTGTCACACATGCTGTATCAGAGTTATTTCTCCTGAAAACATTCAGAGTCAGTTCTGCTCATGGAATGTCCTGTGTCCTGTTTGAACTTTCCTTGAGTGGAGAGTTGTTGTGTCTCCTTACCTGAGCTGGTGCTTTCACACAACCATTAGGAATAAGAGTTTTTGTGGGGGTGCTCTGGCTTAGGTACAGTGGCTTGCTGTGGTTGTGGGCTTTTTTTAAAAAAAACCAGAAATTGCCATTTCCACTGGAAGTCAGTGGGGAACTGGCAGCTGACATGGACCCTGGAAGAAATTAGTCTTGAGTAATGTCCATGCTGGCTATCCCCCTCCCTTCTCTCCTGTAAAACTGGAACAATGGAAAAAATAAGTTCTGCTGCTTTGCAGTAACTATTTTCCTTAACCAGACTGAAAATTCATCTCTAGCTGCCTTGGGAGAGCATTTCCCACAAATGTGTTGGCTTATTTCCCATGTTTCAAGTGCAGAAAGTCACTGCTCTTGACCCCACATTCAGGAGAGGTTTCTGTGCTGAAGGTGTGGGTCATGGGTAAAGGACTCAATATAATATTTGGATTTCTTGTTACAAAGCTCACATGTCTCAGTTCCTTTCCCACCCTCCTCCTGGAAAACTGTGCTTTTGCAAGATGGAAAGAGAATGGAAGCTGTGATAAATGGGCCCACAGAGCCCTCCCAGCTGGTGGAACAGGTGAAAGCTGCTGGGAAGAGAAGCATTCACATTTCAGAGTGGGTTTTATCTGCCCAGAGCAGTGTTGGAGTGACGTGGCTGGGGGAGAAATTTGCCTTTCATACTTCATTTGGCTGTCAGCTGGCTCTAGTGTTTGTTTATGGTTCTTAAATCTCTTGTTCAATTTTAAAAAATCTAGCCAAAGACAGAGGACAAAAGAAATAGTTGTATTTACAGATGAGGCTGGGCAACACTGAGACTTCAGTGCTGGAGGAAAAAAAAGCCCAAGTTTTCTGTGAGACTGATGTGCATCCAGTCAGAATCTAGAGTTGGGTTTTACAGATGGATCCTGTCTTTCTGGATGGGCAAGTGCAAGTATCTGTCCCATAATTTCATATTTAGGCATGCTAACAATATAAAAACTGTTTTCCAGCAGTTACCTAGTTTTATTGCCAAAAACTATGCTTTGCGAGCTAAACTATACAGGAGATTGCTGGGAGCCTGGCAATGCCTTCTTGTTTTCATGTAAGTGTACATGCCTTATTTTCATGAAGAATAAATGCACAAGGCTAATAATGCTGGCATAGTGTCTGCTTCTGCAAACACTCTGTGTTGCTTTTGTTCACTAAAAATAAGAGTGAAGCAGACTGGAACGTTCCCAGGGCCATTAAAGAGAATGGGATGACTGGCTCCATAGGGTAATTAAACTAAAATATGCTGTAATGAGGGTTTGATAAGCCTGAGCTGGGAGTTGGGTCCTGGTTAGCTGCATTTGGGGTTTGGGTACTGATGGGCTGAGGCTGGGCCCTCCTGGTTACTGCTGTCCCAGGGCTGAGTTTGCATGAGGGGGTTAACTTTTCTTTCAAAATTTCTTTTCTAGAAATGTGATTATATTCTTGAGGGCTGCTTCTAGTGTGACAGCAATTCTGTGGCCAAGTCTCTTTTGATCTGTGCCTGCCTCAATTCTGCTGGAGGACCCTCAATCTCAACACCACCTTAGCTCTCCTGAGCATCTACTGCCTTGCTCTTGCCTTTCCCAGTGGAAAATCTTCATTCCTTTTTATTTATCTGCCACAGTGTTAACAAGCAGCATCTTGGTAAATTAACTTGGAAATCAGTTGTTCGCCCCTCGAGTTTCTCAGGATGTTTTTTAGGTTAAATTGGCTGGATGCATAGCAGTAGGAAGCAATTTCTGTTGCTTCCAGTATTTTCTGTGGTAAAAAACAGAGGGAGGGATGTTGTACTTCCTGGGGAATTTATGCCTCAGTGTCAAGGGAGAACGTGGGGAGGTTGTTCTCAGGTAATTACTGATGGTTTGGTGGCATCTTAGCACAGGCTTTTTTTATAAAACCGCAAGAAACTGCTGAGCCTCTCTGATTTTGTATCAATCTATTAATTCTAATTCCCAAATAAATATTAAAGACACTAAACTACTGTTTTGCCTGCAACAAAAGAAATGGAATTGTAATGTCCAGAGCAGCTGATTGACTGGCACAGCCATAGGGACCTAATTCTTGTCTCTTCAAAGGCTTTGTGCCTCTTGATTAATATTAACTTGGGGTGTTGTGTGCTGGTGAATTGAGAGAGAAGACCCCACATCACAGGGCCAGAGGCTGCTATTATTTCCAGCAAACATTTGGTTTTGCTGTTTTGCATCAGGCCTCATGGAGTGATTGGTGTTGTCAGCTCCCAGCTGAGTGCTGTCCTCAATTAAATCCACGCTGCAAGCCTGGGGTGGGATTAGTGATCCTGCTGGAAATGTGTCATTGGTGGTGGTGAAGTTTGATTAGGCTCTCTCTACAGCTCTCTGAAAGGTGGCTGTGCTCAGGTGGGGTTGGGCTCTTTCTCCAGACAATAGCTGTCAGAACAAAAGGTCACAGACTTAAGCTGTGCCAGGGGAAATAGAGGTTGGATATTAGGAAAAAGTTTTTCACAGAAAGAGTGATAAAATATTAGAATGGACTGCCTTGGGGAGGTGGGGGAGTCACCATCCCTGGGTGTGTTTAACAAAGCCTGGATGTGGCACTGGGTGCCAGGGTTTAGTTGAGGTGTTGGGGCTGGGTTGGACTCGATGATCTTGAAGATCTCTTCCATCCTGGTTATTCTGTGATTCTGTGATATATGTTAATGGCTCTGTATACACAGTGTCCTCAGTTTCTTGGGGAATTAGGAGGTTGAGGTGCCAGTGAGGTGTCTGAGGATGAAATGCCTCTGTGACAGTGTCAGCAGATCAGCACTGCATCAGTAGCCAGAGCTGCAGGATCCGGGTCTGCACAGGCAGTCACCTGGTCAGGGAGTTAACAGGTGTCTGAAAGAAAACAAGATTGCTGGTCATCCTTCTCGTAACAGGATGACCAAGCAGTCACCTGGTCAGGGAGTTAACAGGTGTCTGAAAGAAAACAAGATTGTTTTCAGGGGCTGAACAGGAAAAACTGCAGCTGAGAGTTGCTGTTTTGCTGATCCAGGGCTGAGGTACAGCTGAGGAGGGGGAGCTGCAGCAGGCACGGGAGCAGCCCTGCTGAGGGATCATTAGAGCCTGAGTGCATCCCCTCATCACTGCTGGGGTGTGCCTGAAGTGCCCTGTGTGGGGGTCCCTCCATCCAAATCAGTCACTCAGGGACACAGATGCTGCCATGAGACCCTGCATATTTGTTCTCATCCTCATGGCATGTCCTGTGCCAAAGTTTGCTGGCTTGATTGTGGCCCAGCCCCTTGGCTATTTGCATTGGGCTTTTATTCAGCTCACAGGAGCCTCTCATGAGCTGCTCTGCCTGCCATCCTGCACTCTGAAATACCTTTTGTACTGGGGTTTTTGAAGGTGGTGGTTCCTCCACCTTTTCTGATTCCCCTCCTGAAGGGAAGAAGTATCTTTGGTGGCATTCCTCTCCCAAGAAGTGATTCAGTGCATTCCAAGCAATATAAAAGGGCATTGAATCAATCTTAGTTTTATCAGCTTTACAGGTAACATATAGAGATAACTGTGAGTCTGATTTTAATTGTCTTAATAATTAGATACTCTTAGAAGGATTTGATGTAGTTAATCCTTAATGTTCAGCCCATTCATTGTGGGTGAGGCATGAGCACACAGCAAAGACATATGGAGGTCAGACCCCTCCTGCTCTCTCTGTCTATAGCTCTTCACAGAACAGCAGGGAAAGAAAATCTGCTTCCCACAGATGTTCAGCTTATGGAGGTTGGAATATAATGAACTGAATCCTATTCAGCTGGGCAGGGTAAGCCTGCAGTGGCATCACTGTGTTGTGCTTGTGCCCATCAGAGTAGGGATGCAGCTTTGGGGTGGGATCTGCTCCTGCATGCTCTGCCTCCAACAATTGCACTAATCCAGCTAGAGCAGATTAATTATTAAAGGCCTGAGCCAATATTCATTGAAATTAAAGGAAAGATTCCCTTTGGCATAGATGGATTTGGGATAAGAATCTGCAGAATTAAACTGGCATCAGACTGTTGGTGCGTAATATTTGCCATAGGTTGGAATTAACCAGGACACACTGACCCTGCATGTGAGCATCTTCCTTGCAAGCAGTCTAGTAGGTGACTTGATCTCCACAAAAGCCTTTACTGACACTGCATCTTCCTTGCAAGCAGTCTAGTAGGTGACTTGAAACATTTAGAATACAAATACTATTCTCTATTTCAAGTTCAATAGGATATTTATTTTTTAATGAAGATGCTAGTAAGTAAATTAATATCCTGTTCCCATAAAAGAGATAAACTGGTTTTTATGCAGGAGTGAGAATTGTAGGAGAACACTGTTTTCTCCACAAAAGCCTTAAAACATTTAGAATACAAATATTATTCTCTATTTTTTTCAAGTTCAATAGGATATTTATTTTTTAATGAAGATGCTAGTAAGTAAATTAATATCCTGTTCCCATAAAAGAGATAAACTGGTTTTTATGCAGGAGTGAGAATTGTAGGAGAACACTGTTTATCACAACACTCACATTAAAATAGTAAGAGTTGTCAGAACTGAGCTGCCTGTGACTTCAGCAGCTCTATTCAAAATACAGTTGCTGGTCTCTCTGCTACAAAATGTATTTGGCACTGCTGTTTTCCAGCACAGTAAATGTGTGTCCTGTGTGCTACATCTGCACTGTGGACCAGAGGATGCAGCAAAGCACTGCACTCCATGCATGTGTCTGCAGAATTCTTCGTGAGAAAGGAAATGTTTGTGAAGGGGGGATTTTTAAATGGTCTCAGAGGAAGTCAGTGATGAACTTAACCATGAGTGCCTCTTAAAAGCTGAACCTGCCCAAGGTTCAGGAGTTAATTTGTGTGAGGTAGTGCACTGCCAGTGCTCCAGCTGTAGGACAGCAGGAGTTAACTCTGCTGCAGGACTGTTCCCAGTCTGCTTGAGGAATTCCTACTAAGCAGGAGCTGTAAGTCACTCTCACTTTCTGTCACTATCAGCTCCTGTGCACACATGAAACCTCTCTGTACTAGACTCTGTCTCACCATCTCCTGTAAAGCTTGAAGGCTGTGACAAACTATTACAAGTATTACCCATGTCTTAACACCAAAGACAACTTCAAGAAGTAGGTCTTGCCTGTGTCATCCTGTAAGTCAGAGGTGAAAGTGGAAGTTATTTCAGCCAGCAGATTTTTTTGGCCTTTTGTCCTCCCAGTCCTGGCACAGGAGCAGCAGCTCCCTCTCTGATGCAGCTTCCCCTCATCCTTTCCAGTGACTGCAGTGTTGTGTCTGTACACATTAGTGCCTTTGGAATTTGGCTGAGGGTGTGCAGTCGTGGAGCTGTAGGGTAACTTTCTGCCCTGCACATGCTTGTCTTATTTCACACTTAAATCTGCACAGTTCTTTAGGATTCACATCCCTGAAGACCTCAGGAGCCTTTTGTGTTGCTGTATAACTTATTTCACAGAAATGCTTTCTACAGAATATTTTATTTGGAGGTATTTGCTCAGAAAAAAAAAAAATTGCCAGAAATTAGAAGGGTTTCATGGAGATTTGAACAGAAGAATTTCAGGTGAAGATGATATGATGTTGGGAAAATTCTGAACCCTCAAAAGGGCTTGGGGATATCATCCTCAGTGACTGAGTCTGTTCTGGCTGGGTGTTCAGAAGATAAAAACCTAAAACTGATCATCTAATAAAGTGGTGAAGAAGTGGCATGAGAGAGAGTCACGGTCCACATGTGAGTAAGGTGTACTGGGAATGGGAGCAGAGTGTGTGCTCAGCGTGCCCAATGGGGCCTGAGCTCAGTGTTCAGCGCAGCTCAACTTGTCAGTTCTCAAGCTTTGTCTGTGATCTCTCACTTCACATCATCAATTTCCCCAGCACCACTCCTGGAATGGTGTAAGATGTCATTTCTGGTGGTCACTGAGGCTTAGATCTGTTGGGTTTGAGAACACTTGCTGTGTTTGTATCATAGCTCACATGTTTTAGGATCAGATCTGCATCATGGTCATGTTTACTTTCAAAAAAAAAAAAAAAGACATCCACTGCAAATAGGTGACTTTTCTGCAAATGATGCCTGTTCATGTACAGCTCATTGCCTTTTGAATTGGATACTTAGCTGTTAAAGCCAGGTATTTGGAATGAAGTAGATGAGTCAGTGTTAATCTGCTCTCAAATATCCTTTTTATTCGATTAGGCAAAGCAAAGCCAGCCCAGCACACTCTGCACTCTGGGTAGCTGTGTACAATCAGCCCATTGTGTGCTGGGCAGCCTGCTCTGTGCATGGATGTATGGCTGTAGGAATAAATGTCTGAAGGAGGGATGAATCAAAGCTGTGTTTAGCACACTGCAGCCCCAGGATTGTGCCCAAGTTTGCTTGGCAGTTGTGAGTGGTCATTTTACCTCTGCTATAGTTCCTCTGGGATCGTGGGGTGCTGCAGGAATCTCCCTCTTTCAGGTGGATGACTCAAAGAGATGGTGCAGTGGTATTGATGTCATGTTTCTACTGAGGAGGGGGAAAAACTACATACAAGGGAGAAAGAATGTGCTTGTCTGTCTGCTGGTACCATCCCAGTGGCTCAGACTCTGTTGTTCCTCAGCACAGCTGGTCACACTGAAACCCAGCCTCTCAGCATGCAGATAAGGAGCCAACAAAGCATCCTCCTTCTTTCTTGTATGTCAGCTGTTAAGTTTTTCTACTTCTCTAAGAGTAGCTGCAGACAGGGCATGAGGAAGTGTAGCTGCAGGCTGGCAGCTCTTGTAAAGAGCAATTGCTGTGAAGATTATCCCAACTCCTGCCACAGGGAAGAAGAGCAAAGTAAAATCAGAAAGTGAGAGAAAAGCTTGTGGCTGTAGCAAAGAAATATTTCTGAGATTCAGCAGGTAGAAATGAGAAGGGTTATCTGTCAAGGGAAGAGGAGTGAGGAAGATCTTACTGCTGTGCTGTACTGCTACATGTGGAGCCCTTCTCATGTGGAGATTCCATGGTGCCAGCAGAGCACTCTCTGCCTGAGCTTCCATTTGCACAAATGTACCAAGATGCTTTGAGCCTGAGCTGGGGGAGTGAGGGCCTCTGCAGTGCTCAAAGTGCAGTGGGAGCAAGGTATGAGTGGCACAGCTCATCACCTGTCACACCTTCCCACACACAGGGAAAATACTGCTCTGCACTGAGCTAATCTGACCTGGCTGAGGTGAGCAGGTCACTGAGCACTCTGAGGCTGTACCAGGATTGTTCCATGGCTGGAGTCAATACTGTGCCCACAGGCAGTCTGTGCCAAAATTGGAGTCAAACTGGACTGTCTCCTGTCATTTAGCCTTTCTTTCCCATTAATTGTTAGAGGTACAGTCAGTCTGCTTGTGCATGGCTGCTCAGGTGATGCCCTGTGAGTAAATACCGTGAGTTAGGCACACACAGCAACTTCTCCTGCATCTTGTTCCCAGTACAGAGAGCTGCTGGGATCCCCTAAACTGGCTCCAGTCTGATCAGACAGTAATAATTGCCTTCCAGGCAAAGCCAGGCTCTTTTTTTAAGTCCCTTCTCCATTTGACTGGGACTGAGCTAATGCTATCATTTCTGAATGACTAAGTCAGTGGCCTTTCTGTGTGCACCTGCTTGAGCAATGTACTGCTTGGCTGCTCATCTCAGTTGGTGCTGTAGGAATGGTCCCAGAGTCCATCCAAGTGGGTTTTGTGTGGGAATGATGCCTGAGAAAAATTCCAATACGTAAAAAGGCTGTGAAATTTCAAAACCCAGTTAGTTTTTCTGGTGGGGGGAAGCACTGTGCTTTACTTGGCTGCTTTTTACAGTGTTTGGTGCTCAAGATAACAGTCTTGGGACTGTTCTGAGCTGGAGAAATTTGCTCTCTCTGTGCTAGTGCCAGTGTTCTGCCTGGGAAATCGTTTATAAATGTCTTATTAAAGCCCTGTGTCTGCCTCCTTTTCTTTCTTTTTGTCATTGGATCAGCTCAGTGAGAGCAGCTGTCTTCACTTCCACCACAGCAGCCCCCAAACCACACTTGTGCCGTGCAGATTCCCACAGCCAAAGAGCAGCAGACAGCTGTGCATGCGTGTGTGTGCTGGGCTTTGTGGGCATGGTTCAGGCTGAGCTCCTCGAGCTTCTCCATGCTTCTTTGAAAAGAAAGGACTCCAAGAAATCAGCTTTGTGCTAGTTTTGTGGAGAAGTGAGCACACGGTGAGACTGCAGCTCTGCCGCGTGTGAGCTGGGCGTCCCCTCAGGCTGCTGCAAGGAGGCTCCCCGGGCAGGGCAGGAGCCTTTCCTGTAAGTATCCCCTCCCCAGCTGCTGCTTTTGTTCTCACAGGTTACCCTGGGCTGCTTTCTAACAGACAGCTGTGCATGTGTGTGTGTGCTGGGCTTTGTGGGCATGGGGGTTCAGGCTGAGCTCCTCGAGCTTCTCCATGCTTCTTTGAAAAGAAAGGACTCCAAGAAATCAGCTTTGTGCTAGTGTTGTGGAGAAGTGAGCACACGGTGAGACTGCAGCTCTGCCGCGTGTGAGCTGGGCGTCCCCTCAGGCTGCTGCAAGGAGGCTCCCCGGGCAGGGCAGGAGCCTTTCCTGTAAGTATCCCCTCCCCAGCTGCTGCTTTTGTTCTCACAGGTTACCCTGGGCTGCTTTCTAATGCTCCTTTCTGCCCCTAAGTCTTTCAGTACTTGCAGTGGTCAGTGGTAACCTGGTATGGGTCAGTGGTCAAACTGGTAACCCAGTTTGGCTGTGGGGCTAGTGGGACAAAACTTAGTGAGTCTTTAGAGCTAAGGGCTTGCTTGAATAGAAAACTGTATTTTATTGTCAGAATAAGTTAGGGTGAATAAAGTGAGTAATGCTTCTATGTGGAATATTCTATAGTTGAAGTGATTTTATTGTTTGTTTAAGGAAGAATGGAAACTGTTATTTTGTAATACACCCTTTCCTTTAACATACTAACCTAGTGTGTTAAATTCTAGTTTTGCAAATGTGTCTGTATGTTATTTCTAGAGATGAGGGGTGGCACATGCTGAGGAAGAAGATATGGGTGCTCCAGTCTTTGTTAAACTTGCAAAGCTATTAAAGTTGTGGGATTTGTGTTTTCATTATTTCTGGTAAAAACAGGGTGCTTCTCCAGAGGTGTGATATATACACCCTGTTTTAAGACTGAAAAATGTTGAATAGAGTGTTGAATAGTGAATGTTGAAAGAATATGGTTTTAAAAATAATAATTACATAAAAATTAAGACTGCAATTTTGAGATGAATAGATCCATCCATATGCTGCAAGGTAATTATCCCTCAGTGAAAGAAACCTTGTGCATTTTCTACTAGTCACTTGCCTCCCTTGTATTGCCAAGACCAATCTGCTTTGCATATTTTGTTGAATACCATTGTTTATTTGAAAAAAAAACAACATTTAAATCCTCACACATAAATATATAGCTTTGCTGTTTGTTTCTTTCTTCCAAGACAAATCTGCTTTGCATATTTTGTTGAATCCTGTTGTTTATTTGAAAAAAAAACCCAAAAAAACATTTAAATCCTCACACATAAATATATAGCTTTGCTGTTTGTTTCTTTTCAGAATTATAGTGGATTTGATCTAGCATGAGGAGCCCCCAGCTCCTCCATCCCTCCCTCCCATCTCTAGCAGGCACCAGGAATGTGCCTCTCGCCAGTGGCAGGGCAGATTTTGTGCCAGTCAGCATCTTGAATGAGACTGTATAAGAAAGCCTTTGTTTGGGGTGGTGGATTTGATCTAGCATGGCTGGTAACCCCCCAGCTCCTCCATCCCTCCCTCCCTCCCATTTCTAGCAGGCACCAGGAATGTGCCTCTCGCCAGTGGCAGGGCAGATTTTGTGCCAGTCAGCATCTTGAATGAGACTGTATAAGAAAGCCTTTGTTTGGGGTGTCTGTGTGAGGCTCACTGCCCTTCCCAGCTGCCTCTCTGGAGGCAAATATTTGTCTCAATGGGCATTCCCTTCCATTCAGTGCAAGACATCCTTGCAGTGGTCCTTACTGGGTTTTACTTCTCATTCATAATTCTCATTCTTACTGTCTTCCTCCTCACTGCAGTTTTATTTCAGGATACACCTCCTCTCTTCAGAAGAACTAAAACATGGGGATGCTGAGGTTGTATCAGATCTTAATACCCACACCATTGGGGTTATTCCTGGGAGCAGCAGGGCAGGAGATTTTCAGGGTGCCAGATGCAGAGCTTGCCTCTGTGCCAGATCACAGCCCCAGCTTTTCAGCTTTGAACTTGCAGAGCTCTCAGCCCTTGTTTCCAAGTCAGCCATAAATCTCTGGGGCTCCTTCCTCCCACAGTGTGCTGCCAGGCAGTTGGCTATTGTCTGCAAAGTGTTGCTTTTTCTCACAGGTACCCCTTCCCTCTCTGTTTCTGCCTCATCCTGCAGTGTGAAAGGGCTGTGATAAATCCTGCAGAAAACAGCTGCTTCATTGCTGTGCTCCATAACGTGAATTTCCATGTGACAGTGGGCTGGCTTTCACCTGATTGCTAACAGCATCATGTTTATGTAATTCAGGTTGCCTTGAGAAGCTCAAATCCCCACGTGGTAACCTAGAAATTCCATGTGGCACGGGCTCAGTGAGAGCTGTGGAGGCAGCAGGCACCAGCCCTTCTCCCACAGGAGTCTGTGCCTGTGTGGCTGCTGCTGATGCTGCCAAGGGAAGAATCCCTGAGCCCTGCACAGGTGGCAGCTCCTGGAGGTGCAGCAGGCTGTGCATCCTTCTCTCTTGCCCAGTAGACAAGCTGCTGTAGGTGGTGGGGGGCAGATGCTCTGCACTGGCCTCCTCTGAGGGGAAGCTCTGATGAGCTCTGTTCTCCCTCAGTGCAGTTCTGCAGGTTGTGCCTGGAGATGAAATGGCCTTGCAGACCCAGAGAGCTCACACTGACTGCAAAGAGGTGAGTAAAACCCCTGCACAGGAGCTGACAGCTGTAAGGACAAGAGCAGGCTGTCCTCCAGCCCGCAGTGCAGGGTGGTGGGCTGTTGGATGGGGAATCAACATTAACAATTCCACCAGAATCCAATGAAGTAATCACTTTGGGTAAACAATCTCCAGAACACAATCCACATGAGCAGCAAATGAGATTAGAATTGTTTTGATCATGCTTCTCTCTGCTCAGAGGGCATGTGAATACCCCAGATGGGGTATTACCATCCACCACACATCTTTGGTGCCCTGAGCAGGGACAGCGTCTGACTGTCATCCCCACCTCATCATCTCAGCACTGAACCAAGCAGTGAGCCAGGCTGCTCTGGTGCTCCAAGGCTCTTGCATAATCCCTGTGGCAGTAAAACCAGACCTTATTCCTTTTAGCTGGCACCCCTGTGGCCAGCAGTAGGGTTTTCCAGCTGACAAAATCTTGGCTTCAAATGGGCATTACAGTCCCCTGGTCTCAGGCCTGTCCTGAAGCCCTGCCCGGGCTGGGAGGAGCAGAGCTGGTACCAAAAGTTTTTTTTTGACCAGTCTGGTGGCAAGGCTGCACTTTGAGATGCTCACAGACTGCACAACTTGCTGCCCCATCCCAGGTCAGTGGCATCTACAGCAGGGGCCAGTGACAGGAGGGTGAAGTGTCTTCAGTCTCGTGCCAGTGGCAGTTCTGCCAGGCTGGGGCACTTTTTGTTGCCAGGTAGTGGATGAGAAGTTTATTGATTTACCATGGAAAGGGAATGCAGCCAGGATTGGGTGGGCAACTCTGTGCTGCATGTCAGGCTGCCTTGTGATGTGGTGATGTTTGTGGGTAAAAACCTCTGAAAATTAAAATAGAAAAGAAAAAGACCTCTTTTAGTGGCAGTGTAAAGCTCTTCTGTAAGTGTAATGTTTGTGCTTATTTACCCCTCCTTTCTGACATGAGACACTACTTTGGAATCTCTCTTCTTTTTTCTGTTTGGTTGTGGTTTTAGTTTTTTTTTTTGTTGTTTGGTTGGTTGGGATTTTTTGTTTGTGTGGTTTTGTGTTGGTTTTTTTTGTTGTTGGTTTTTTTGGGGTGTTTTTTTTGTTGTTGGTTTTTCTTTCCTCTTTCTTTTAAATCTAGTGTGCCTCCATTTCATCAATTAACTACTTGTCTCCTGATTCCCATGGCAACACAACAGGCTGTTGCATTTCTGAGTCCTTTGGCAGTTGTGGTGCCTGGCATGTGTCTTGGGAGCAGTCAGACCACAAAAGGGTTCTGCAGGGAGTAGGAAATCCACGGGCAGCACTCCCTGAGCATTGATCTCACGCTGCACTGCTCTTCCCTTCCTCTCCCTCCTCCCCTTCAGATACAAGTTTCCTTTCCCCTTTGTTTCAATTGCCTGGTGTTAAGAAATGAGCAACTGGAGTGCTGTGGGAGGTTGAAGGGTGTGGAGGGAGTGAGGGGATGGATGGGTTCAGTGGATGTGACTTAAACATAGCACGAAGCTGAGCATAATGTCAAGGATCCTGCAGGGAAAGCTGCCACTGCTGGTGCTGCAGAGCAAGTGCTCTCTTCCTCCCACTTCAGTTTCCAAAGCTTTCTTGAGGGGGGGTTTCTTGCTTCTGTGTTATACAAAGCTTCTGTTCACTCCTTCCTACAGCAGTTTCCAAGAGCTGGAAGAATCCATGCCCTTTCTGCAGAAGCCCTTGTGCTTCAAGGGATTTTGGACACATGGCTTTCATTGACACGGTAACAAGAGCCCTGTGAACAGGCTGAGACTTCAGTTAAACTTTTAACCTCTCCAGCTCTTGGCTGGTAGGAATTTGGCTCCTGAAGTACGGGTGCCCTGTCAGTGTGGGTCCCTGAAACTGGTGGGGTGAGTTTGCAGGAAGGGCTCTAACCATCAGGTTTGCTGTAGTTGTGGCTAATGTGTAGGCTTTGTGAAGGGCAAAGGGAAAGCAGAGATTTGGAGCTGGATAAGATGTGCATGCAGTGGATGCTCTGTGTGACTCTGATTTACAAGTTGTTGCTCAGCCCTGGAAGCTGTGACCTACAGGAAGCCCATTTAATCTGAAAAGAATGAGCCAGCTAATGAACACAATAGGGCTGTAAAGTTGGAGAGCCTGAGTGGAGGAGATCCTGCTCACTGCTTGCTGTGTCTTGGAGCCTGGTCCCAGTGAGAGGAGGAGAGCAGCTGCTGCTGTGGCAGTCCAGACCAGCAGGTGAGGTCAGTTCTGGACAGAGCAGCACAGGGAGATCCTCTTGGGCTGAGCAGGAAGAGCTTTCCTCATCGCTGGCTTCCAGGTGAGCTGCTGAGTTGGAGACCCAGTAGTGACTTCAGAGAGTTCCTGTGGCTTCTTGGTTGGCATCAGCAGGTACTGGCAGGGTTGGAGTAGAAAGAACCCAGTTTGTTCTGTTGGGTGTGTTTCTCATGTGTAACTCTTCTCAGTTTCATACCTGAGATCTGCACCCTTGGTTTGCTGTTTCTTGGAACTTTTCTCTTAGTGAATTTTTTGGAACTTGGCATTTATCTGGGGAGTCTGCCTAGAACAGGAAGACTTTTCTTCTTCAAAACAGCAAATCCAAGTGACACACACCAATAGACCAACTCTTGAGGTGCCTGTAGGCTGGAAAAGCTCAGGACTCTTTCGTGGCAATCCTCTTGGGTGGCTTTCCCTTCAGCTGTAAGAGGTACCTGGAGGGTGGTAATGCCAGTGTCAGGTCTCTGGGGGCAGTGCCACCAGCTGCTCTCACTTTTGGGCTATCCTGAGGGACTGAAGTCAAGTTACTCATTGCTGCCATTTGCCTCTGGAAGGCTGGTCACCAGATACCTGCCTGGGAGGGTCACAGCTTAGTCTGCTTGGACTACTTGGGATGCTGTCTGGCCATCTAGCTAGTGGGTTAGTAAAAGCCAAGAGAAATGAGTTCCACTTGATCATGGTTACTCTTGGCTTCTCTGAAAACCTGCTGCACCAAAGCCCATTAGCTGCTCTGTGGTTATTATTTCATATGTGGGTAATGAAAGCCATGTAAAACACAAGTTTCTACACTGTGGCCATAATAAACAAGGTGAACCTTCAGGCAGTTCCTTATTTACATCCTGTACTTTTGAATAATTCACCTCATGCTCAAGAATAATGATATTTCTGCCTGCACTGCACTGCTCAGGAGCCTGGGATGAGATTGTTTCCCTGAGATGTAATTACTGTAGTTCAGCATACCTGCTTATCAGACAGGCACCTAAAATGATCAAGAGTGTGTAAAGTTCCACTAAAATTTTGGCTTTTGGGGGAGGACAGTGTTGCACCAGGAATCCAATGAACTGTTCTTTATTTTTTTGCTGGTCCAAGTCAGTTTTGAAGGTGTTTGCTCTTGCAATGAAATACAGTGAGTCTAAATGCAATTTAAATCCTGCTGCATTGTTTGTTCAGCCTTGGGCAGCCTTCCTGCCTTTCTTTGCTTGAGCTTTGCTGCTGAAGGGTTTGCTTATCCCAGCCACATTGCAGAGGTGCTTGTGAGAGTTAATGTGACCTGTATCTTGACCATTAACTAACACCTGAAATCAGGAACTATTGGGCTGAAACTTGGGCTCAGTAAGTGTAGAAAAACAGTTTTGATCTCTTCTCAATGTAGTAGCAGAGCCCCCCAGATTTTATGTGCTTATAGTTCCCTGTACAGTAGGCTGAGTTAGGCTGTCCTTGGCATGGTGGATGCGTGTGCAGACATGTCAGTGGCATGATCTTTGTGTGTTGGGGTGCTCTGCCAAGCACAAAACCAAGGTGCAAATTGTGTTTCTAATTTAATTTATTCTCCTACCCATCACAGACCTTGTTGGTGATAACCCCCTGTAGCCAGCTTTGGCTATTTAACTTAGAGCCTTCTTAAAATGTAACTTGCTAATCTGACTGCTTTAGTGTCTTGTGCTATTAAGCATTGAAATAACAATAGTGGCCTTATTTTTTACCTGTGATTTTTTTTATAGTTCAGATGGATGGAGCCATGTTTCCTTCATGCTTCTTTTTATTTAAAGTCTTTTGTAAGGATAAAAGCTCTAAACATCCTTATAGTCTTTGGGTTTAATTTTTTCAAGGTGAAAGTGGTTCTTGGATGTAATGCTATCCATCTGATGGAGCTCATCTTGGTGTACTGTCCTACAAAATTGAGAGTGACACAAGCTTAAATGCCAGAAATTTTCCCAAAAACCCCCAAAACTTCTTGATGAACACGTGAGGTTGAGGAAACTTCTAAGGCAGGGTCTAGAAGCCAGGAGAAGGCTCTCCCTGGGAGCTGGCTGAGCTCCATGGTCTCTCTTGCCACCAATATTTTCAGCTGGGAACAGTATTGACACAGCTGGGGACAGTATTTACTGTCCTTCCTGTGCCCATCATGGGATCTTCCTGAACATTCCCCATGTGTTATGCTGTGCATGCCCCTTTTGGCTGATCTTCTCAAGAGCTGTTCCAGCCCCAGCCTGCTGAGCCCAGTGAGCTGGTTGGAGATACTCCTGTTTGTGAGAGGAGTTTGTACAGTCACACCTTAATTGCTGCTCTCTTCTTGTTCAGACAAGGCTCACACCAGGCAGAGGTACTGCTTCCAGGGCCCCAAACTGGTGGCCATAGAAATTTGTTAAGTGTTGACTCTGTAGTCTAATAAAAACCCAAGTGTCAAAATTGTTCCCTTGTAACACATGATTTAGCAGAAACTAAGTTCTTCCTGCTATTGCCATGCTGCTCTTTTCTTTCCTCTTTCCTAGACCTCTAGCAAAGCTTTCAAGTATCTTGCTTTGAGAGCTTTTATGTTTTTCACTCCTTCTAGGAGCTGAGCCTGATCTGTCAGGCCCATTACTTGTGAAAGAGCTGTGGAAGTGTTGCAGACTGAGCCACAGTGATGGCTGAGGCTGAACGAGTTTCACAGTTCATTACTCAAGTTTTACTTGTCTCTGCAGCTGCTCAGGGTGTCCTCTGCCAGCCTTCTCTGGTAGCAAATAAAAATTTTTTCCTGGCTGTGCTTTAGAATTTTCTGGTTGGTGGTACCCAGAAACTTCAGCTGAAAGTTGGACTGAAGAGTCCAGGGTGTTTCATTGAGCACAGGATACGTGGGAGCAAGCCTTCTGCAAACCCCCCCTACTCCAGCTGTGTGGGAGAACCACACTTGGGACCTCAGGGCTGTTGAGAGCTGAGGATGGCTGAAGGTCCATGGTATGCGACTTGCTGGGTCTTATTTTGCAAGCTTATTTCCTCAGTTTCTGTTGTGGTTTCTTCTAGGGCTTTACTCAACTTCCCCCTTTAACCCTCAGAGAGTTTTAATGAAGTTCACATGTCCTTGTCATTTGTTGCCTGGAGCCCAGGCTGAAAGCCCAAAATTCATGACAGGAGGGTTTGACAATGGGGTCAGCAAGAGTTGGGTCACTGCTGTCTCATTTGCTTGGGTTGACTCTGTTCCCATTCAGGTACCTGTCATGTGTTTAAGGGTACCCTTTTGTATTATGGAGAGTTTGGCCAATCAAGATTCTGCTGGAGAGAGTGAGCAGATCACTGAATACCAGCATCACCTGCAGTTTTCCTTCCCCAGGCAGCAGAGAATTGCTGGAAGGCTGATGCTGGGAAAATGGCACTCTTTATTGCCAGTTTATTGAGTTCCATGCACATTGTGCGACCCTGCAAGGCTGTGCATGAGGCTTTGTGGATGCTTCCTATTTAAAGAGATGCTGTTTGTATTGAACATAGCCCAGGTGTCTACTTGCTGCTGCATTTGCTCCAGTAAAGGACGCAGCAGCAGCTGGGGAAAATGGGGAATTTGTGGAGGGCACTGTGTCGTCCCACAGGAGCTGTTAGTGGGACACACAATGGGGTTCTCATAGTGCCGAGTACTAAAACATCAGTGGCTCACACTTTTTTTTTCCCCCCTAAAGATATATATTTTGATTTATTTTTTTGGGTAAAAGGATGACTTTGGCTTCTTTCTGCAAAGCAGCAGTTCATTGGGCTCCCTTTCATCCTTAAGCACTTATCACCACTCTTGTGCTTTTGAGCTTATCCACACTCTGGGGCTGTGAGGGGGCTGAGGTATTGTAAAGGGGAAGAAAACATGGGGTCATTTTTTAAAGTTTTGTGTGAGACCTGGAGAAACTGGGCAGTAGATGGAGGATCTGTGCAGATTAACACTTAAGAAGGTGTGTAAGTAAGGCAGCACTCAGGTTTAATCTTCACAGGGCATACACCTGCAATCTAAGTTGCTGTCCCAGATGTTTTCTTTCTGTAAATGCCTTTTATTGATGTTTTGGCTTCCTTCTAGGACTTCTCCTTATACCAAAACCTCTTTTTCCTTGATCCACAGGCTCACCTTTACACAAGCAGGGTACCACATCCACCAACAGCGCCGAGAAGTCGGCTTCGAAGGTCGCCGAGGTGGGCGATGATTTCCTGGGAGACTTCGTGGTGGGCGAACGTGTCTGGGTGAATGGAGTGAAGCCAGGAGTGATCCAGTACCTTGGGGAAACGCAGTTTGCTCCAGGCCAGTGGGCAGGGGTTGTTCTGGATGACCCGGTGGGTAAGAATGACGGCTCTGTGGGAGGAGTGCGCTACTTCGAGTGCCAGCCGCTGCAGGGGATTTTTACGCGACCATCCAAGCTGACGCGGCAGCCGGTGGCCGAGGGCTCAGGGAGCGACGCCCCCTCCGTGGACTCCCTGACAGCTCAGAACTTGTCACTGCACTCAGGGACGGCCACGCCGCCTCTGTCCACTCGCGTGATCCCGCTGAGGGAGAGCGTCCTCAACAGCGCCATGAAAACGGGCAACGAGTCCGGATCCAACCTGTCGGACAGCGGGTCGGTGAAAAAAGGGGAGAAGGACCTGAGGCTTGGGGATCGTGTGCTGGTGAGTTGGCTCTGGGGTGTTGGTTTCTCGATATCAATCCGGGTATCGATCCCTCGAGGTGGGGATTGAAGGCACTTGAGATGGAAGTTCATGTTGGGATTCAGGTGTTTATTGTTTCTTATCAGTGAAACAGCCTCACAACCATGAGTTTGGCAGACTTTCATGAGCAAGGCACAAAATGGCTGTCTCTTGGTACAAGGTCTTTTAAGGCTAAACTATCCAATTAAGACATGACACCTAGATTATTTTCCCTTTTAACCCAATAACTGTGACCTGGAAGCCTGCAATGTGGACTTTCCTGTCCAATTACAAAACATCACCCAAACCCATGGAGAAGAAAGAAGGTGAAGAAGAGGGAAGAAGAAGGTAAAGAAGAACAACCAGCCTCCGCCCTAAAACCTCCATCTTGCTTCATATGTATTTCTATATTCTAAAACCCCAAACTGTAAGTTTTTCACCCTGTGATATTACACACTTCTAACCAACTACGCACCTGTAATCACAGTACTATCCATCAATTTTGGAAGTCTTCTCCACAGCCTCAGGTCAATTGCAGTGCTCTCTTGTGAGTCTGTGCCTTTCAGCACAGAAAGTTTAAAATTCTCAGCATCCAGGGATCTGACAGTGGGGTCCCCCTGGAATGGCAAAGGATTTGTACCCCTGCTGAATATTCCTGGTCAGCTTGGGACAAAAGGAGGGCAGGGTTGGTGGTGAAGTTTGGGATAGAGCAGGGTCTTGGGAGACACCTGGGCCAAGTAGGCATCAAACATCTGCACTGTTATTTGGGATGCTGTGTCTTCTGGACACGTCTGTCTTTCGCACTGGTGCAGGAGAGCATGTTCTAAAATACTTCTTGTGTGTATTGGACAAGTCCTGAACTGTAGAAAGATGTCAGAGAGAGAACAACTGAAATATGAGGGAAATAGAAGCAACATCATTTATTGTGTTCTAATCTAGTGATACTCCATAATGACTGTATTATTTGGGCTTTCAAGGAATTTGCAGCAGTGTCTTGTTGCACGTGGCTGCACACGGTCTGAAAGGACTTGAAAGAATCTCTCCTCTTGGTCAGTCTTTCTGGTGGTTCAGTTTTCTTATGTCAGATGTGACAAACTCCTTTCCCGTACAGAAAGGAACCTCCAGTAATTTTTAGAAGATGGCAGGACTTGGGGAGAAATTGTTGTGGTGGATGAGTTCTCCACATCTGATTCCTGTTGTTTTTTGCATTATTTGGAATAGACTACCTGATGACTATGCCAAAATGCCACACTTGTACTAGGAATGGGTTACTGGAAGTTTGCCACCTAGTTTGTCATCATTTGTGTCCTAGCAGAGGAGATGGAGAGGGGAAAGAATGATATCAAAGACAGGAAGACTGAGTTCTGTCCTGCAGCTGTGTAAGAGAGTTTAGTTTAGTTAGTGTGTGTGATACATAGTGTGATATCAAATACTGGAAGAGCCAGGCCTTGAGCACAGATCTGTTGTGAGTGTATCCCCAGTAATATCTCTGCATCTGGAAGGTGAAGGTGACTCTGACCAACAGCCATGACAGGTTGCAGAGGGGTCAGTCTTTGCACACCCTGGATAACCTGAATCCCAGGTGAAGTTATCCATGCAGTGTTGCAGCTGGTTCCAGAGCCAGCAGTGGGTGTGGGGAAGGACAGACAGACTGGACATGGTTAATGACAGGTGCTTGATAGAACTGGCTCCGCAGTCCATGTGAATCAGGAGTGTGTGCAGGGATTGCCAGAGCCAGTCTCAAATGTCCTTTTGGGACTAGTGTTGGGTCCTCCAGTAGTTTTAATTTTAGTTATATAAAATATAAACAATGTAAAGTTGGTGATTTTCAGGTGAGGGAAAGTGAAGGTTGGTTCTGCTGTGCACACTGGATGATGCTTAGTAAACCTAAGTGTGAATATGTAGGTTTGTAGAATTGAGAGTTGTATTTTCTCATATTTTCCCCAAAATGTGCACAGGAGCTGACACTTGCTCAAAGGTCTGTCTGCTTCCTGATTTCAGCAGAGTCAGCTCTCATCCCTCCCCATCCCTGCTGGCAGCAAAGCTGCTGCTGTCCCTGCAGCCCCAGGACAGGGAGGGCAGGGAGAGGTGGCAGCCCTGTTCTCTGTTTGCACAAGCATTGGTGCTTCCTGTGGGTGTGGTACAGCAGCCACACATGGGGGAATGAACCTGAGCATCTGCCCTCTTTTGATGGTTTATTTGCTCCCATTTTCTCCTTCTTGCAGGGAAGTGTTCAGGTGAGAACTTATGATTTTATAAGCAGCAGCCATAGAAGGCAAACTGCAAAATATAAAATCTATGGTAAACGTGACTCTGTTCTTTCTGAACCAGGCAAGCAGTGGAATTATGTTCTCCAGATTTGTGCTTCCCTTTTTTTCTCCTGACCATAAGTTCTCTGATACAGGACCTGTTCCCTGAACACTCAGCTCACCTCTGTGGGCCCACACAGAGTGAATTTTGGCATAGCCACAGAATACAGCCTGGGAGCATCTTTCCCCTGGGTTTCTGTTGAGTTATGTTTTGGGAATGGTTTGGTTTTTTAGTTTATTTTTAATGAGGGTGCATCCTTAAAAGCCTGCCCTCCCTGCCTGCTAATTCATCCACGTCAGATGTTACTAGGTAAAGTTTATGCTGTGACTTGTTAGTGTAATAAATAGCTGCAGAAGAGTGAGCCTGGAAGAAGCTTAGTCTCTCCCTGGTTCTAACAGGGATGCTCAGCTTACAGAAACATGAGGAATTGTTTCACACAGTCATAGAGATCCAGGAAAAAAACAGATAATAACAAGAAGAAATAATTTGCTGTTATGGTTCATTCACATCTGCTTGGCTTGGCAGCTTTTATTTTACTTATGGGAGGAGTCAGTTAATCATGTTGGGTATTGGAATACATAAACAATAATTGTGAATAAATGTTAGTTGCCTCAAATTCCTTGAGCCAATCTTTGCTCATCCTCTATGGATTGGTACAGTTTTAGCTGTCTTTTTTACTCTCAGTGTTTCCTTTTCTGAAAGAGTGTCATTTTATCTGAGAGTGGCTTTTGGATGTATGGGATCCACCACAGGCTTTTCAGGACATGTTTTCATTGAGTGCCTGTGATGGAGCACAAGGTTGCAGGAGACCCTTCCAGGTCAGCCAGATGGACACCTGGCTCTCTGCAGTCTGATGTGCCTTTCTTTGACTTCATTAAAGTCCATTATAGCTTGAAGACATTTTTGCTTTTCAGTTACTTTGTTCCAAGACCCTCTCTGACTCTCCAGCAGCTGCTGAAAGTGACTTTCAGCTTTCCATTAGAAGCTTTCCATTAGAAGAGTTAGATAATATTTGCCTTTGGCACTCAGACTTTTTCCCAGAGATGTAAAAATTGCATTAAAGAGATGAAAAATCCACCCTAATGTTGTAGAACTCATCTCTTGAAGTCTGGCAAATAAATGTGGGACAATTAACCTTTGCTTTAGTGACAGTTGAGCTTCCTGAAATGGGATAATTGCTGAAGTTCTGTTAATGTGAGGCTGGCTTCTTGCCTTTCTGCAGGGAAAGAAGGGCTGGAAACAGAGCAGTGGAGCATTTTCTGCCTGGGAGGAATTTCTGCTTGGTTTTTTGCCTAAGAAAATGTGTTTTTCATTCTTTGTGGAGAAGCCTTCTTAGCAGCTGAACTCATTCCCTCTTAAATGCCATTGCTTTCTGAAGTGGGTGAAGTAGGTGGTTTTATTATATGTCAGCCTAAATAAAAAATAATTTAAACTAAAAAAATTCCTCTTAGAATAGGTATTCTGCCCTTCAGCCATGCTTGTATTTCCTAACTGGAATTGTGCAGCTCAGCATTGAACTGGAGTGATAAATAAGGCTGTTTAAGGGCCAGGGTATATCCCAGTGGCTGGTTCAGTTGCTGATGGGTATTGCCCCAGGTACCTTTTGGAAGGATGCCAGGTTTGTGATTTTGCTGGAACTTGCAGGTCTTAAAAGCCAGTGCAAATGCTGGACCAGCAGCACTTCAGCTGACACTGGTCAGGGCTGGAGCCTGGGCTGCTGGGAATGGATCCTGGCCTTCCCCCTGAGCGTGTGCTTTTAATCACCTTGTCTGTCTGCTGCAAACTGCTTTTGCCTGCAGTGTCTTGAAGCTGCTGGCCAATGATGGAAAGCACTCATGAATAAACAAATCAAGTTCTTTCTTCAGAAAGAATCTGTCCCTGCCACAGCCCTGCTTGGCCAGGCCAGAGCTGCAGAAAGCATTGAACCTCCTGAGTGAGAAATAATTTCCTGAGAAGCTCCCTGGGCAGGAGAATTGCAGCCTAAGCCCTTCTCCTTGGGCAGAGACAACTCACTGCTCTGCTGCCAAAATCCCTGAGCAATTTCAGTGCCTGAGACTGAAGCCTTGCTGCTGGAAAGGTGTGCAAGGTGTCCTGAAGAAAGAATTCCTGCTCTTCATTCTCCTGGATAACCATTGGAGCTCTCCCAGCTTGTGGAGTCCTAGAGGTGCAGCAATGCTCTGTGGCATTCACATTCTCTGAAAATATCCCTTCACCCAGGATTTTCCTCCTGGGAAGCTGAGAAGCCTCAGAGAAAAGGAAAACAATTCTTATCTCATTTGCTTCTCCTGTGTTGTGCTCCTGTGGAATGTGGTTGGAGATTGTTTACCCACAGGTGATTGTTTCATTGCATTCTGGTGTCAATTGTTTTCACTCTTTGGCCAATCAGGGCCAAGCTGTGTTGGGGCTCTGGAAAGAGTAATGAGTTTTCATTATTATATTTTTAGCATTGTGTAAGTATCCTTTCTGTATTCTTTAGTATAGTATAGTATTCTTTAATATAATATAGTATAATAAAGTAATAAATTACCCTTCTGAGAACATGGAATCAGATTCATAATTCCTGCCTTCTTTGGGACATTCCCAGCAAATACAATAATGCTCCTTTCTCAGACAATCACCAGGAATATTCACTTATTGCTAACCAGGCAGAAAAGAAGGAAGGATCCCATTCTGTAGCTGTACCAAGGCAGGATTCTTAGTATTCCACTGCCTGCTTGAAGCTCCAGCAATTGCTGTGTCATGGCTAGAGAGTGCAGCAGAATGGCACTGTGGGGATGATGGATCCCTATCCCTGTGGAAGTTTGTAACAGGCAGTGGGAAGTGCAGTGTTCCAGCTGTTTGCAGGATTTAAGAGACAAGAAAACATCTGGGACTCCTGGTTAGAGCTCCTTCCTCACTGTATGAGGTAGTTGCTGTAAAGGGGCTTTTTACAGGAGTGTGGAGTGTCAGGATAAGGGGGAAAGGCTTCAAACTGACAGAGTAGTGTTAGGTTTGATATTAGGAAATATTCTTCCTGGTGAGGGTGCTGAGGCCCTGGCCAGGGGAGTTGTGGCTGCCCCATCGCTGAAAATGTTCAGGACAAGGTTGGATGGGGCTTGGAGCAACCTGGTGTAGTGGAAGGTGTCCTTGCCCTTGGCAGGGGTGAAACAGGATGAACTTCAAGGTCCCTTCTAACCTAAACCATCCTGTTTCTATGCAGTGAAACAAAGAGGGAAATAAATAGCCCAAAGCAAGTGCCCTGCCCTGCTGCCACACTAACCCTTAGAGGTTCTTTGTGCACACCCTCCTAAGCATTCATTTGGGCTGAGCCCCTGCCTGGCCCTTGTCTGCTGGGTGCAGTATCTGTGGTTAAATGGGAGCTGTAAGTGGACTGTGGTGGAGCAAACTGTGTTAATAACACAGGTAGACTTAGTATTGGAGACAGCCCCAGGAGGAGATGCTGTAATTCCAGGCTTTCCTCTTACACCACCTCCCTAGGATATTATTTTCTCACTGGTGCCTGACAGATAAATGCACAGAAATGTCTTGCATCAGCAGTGCTGTCAGACTCATTGCTGTACAATGCTGACTTGTGCTGTGGGGATGGGTAGGCACAAAGATGAGTGGTTGGATGAAAAGAAACTATAAAAATTCCTGTAGCTTCACATACAGAGGGCTGGCCTGTAATTCCTGGCTGTCTGTTTCTCCCCTTACCTTAAGAGCCAGTTCTGGCATTCTCAGATGACATGGTATTTATTAAATCAGATGAAGCTGCTGATGGCCAGGCCAGACTGCACATAGAGGTAAATTGTATTTACAGATAAACCTGATCACAAGCCAGTTCTCACCTTTCACCAGCTGCTGACCCTGGCTGTAGCTGGGACACAGCCCCAGTATGTGATGGCCACGTTTACCCCCTTGCCTTATTTCAGGTGGTCTGTAGCAGCTGGACTCACAGCCTGTGCCTTTGCCAAAAGCACCCTCTGTAAATCAAGTTATTGTACAGTGATTTTCAGTGCTAGAAGAGCTAAACTGTCTGTGATGGGAAATCACAGCTCCTGCCTCTGAGCTTGGGTGGAAATAGGATCCTTTAGTGGGTGGGTGAGTATGGGGAGCAGGAAATAAACCCAGCCATTCATCCCCCAGGAAAGGATGGTTGCTCCATTTTACAGGCTGGACAGTTTACAGGCCTGCAGGTACAGCTCTAACCAGAGCAAAGCACGTGTCCAGTAAAGGTGATTACCCAGTTCTTGTTGGCATCACCCAGTGGAATAAGCTGATGTGCTGCACACAGAAAGTACTTGAAGGTCCTCAGAGTGTGAAGCAAGTGTCCTGTGTGTGCTCTTTTCCCAATCCCCTCCTTCCTCTTCCCAGAGATGAGCAGCAGGAGTGTCTCAGGCTCTGCTGGGGCCCAGCACAGGACACAGGAGCTCTGCAGAGGAGGCTTGTCCATGTGCTGGGCTCTTTGTGTTCCCACCTCACCCTCTGCTCAGCAGCCTTGTCTTGTGGAAACACTTTGAAAATCAATTTAAATGGGTAAATTGGGATGTTAAACAGAAAGGACAGTGTTATCTCTGGATTTCTGCATGGGAATATGATCAAGCAGGTGCCTCAGCCATTGCTGACCCCTGAGTGTACATGACATGGCTGGGGACAGTCCCTGATGGCCTGGAAGGCACAGAGAATTGCATTTTTCTCTTCTTCCTGAGCAGTATTGGAGTGTATTGCAAGCAGAGCAGTGCCCAGAGGCCATAGGGTGAGGGCAGCTCCCAAGAGGTTCTTGCTTAGAGCAAGAAACTGCTGTGGGATGAGCAGGGCCACGAGGAGCAGAGAGCAGACACAGGCTGCAGGGGGTGTCACTCCCAGCAGCCAGACTGAGATCTGGTAAATGGTTTAAATGATATGTTAGCTCTGTTGAAGACTGTGTCAGGAAGAATCAGTATCATTGTCTTTTCAGCCCTGGGATACTGGTCTGCATCCCATTTTGTCATTTTGATGGGATAAGCACAGCAAAATGGGATGTCAATGGTACTGTAATTAGCAGGGAAGGTGTGTGGCTGTCCTTCCATGACTGCATGGTGCTGATGACTCACCAGTGGATACAGACCTGCTGAATAGCCTCTAAATATCCTTGGCTTCATTTTGTTGTGGAGATCAGGCCCTAGACTGTCCCTTGAAACTACTGGGGATGTTTCACTGGGGAAGGGATGAGCCAGCAAGATAATAATTGATTAAAGGCATGGAAAAGGGAGCAGAAAGCTCTGGAGCTGGATTTTCCAGGAGCTCCAAGGTGTGTGGCTCAGAGGCTGCTCAACTCCAGCTGAAGAGGAGAGGTTACCACAAACTTGTTTAAACTTAACCATAAGTGTTTTTACCTGGAGAAACTTGGAATGTTGACAAAGTAATCTCTAAACCAAAAAAATCTAGTATCACTGTGTCAATATTGTTTCCATTCCTTGGAATTTCCACAAAGAGCTCTTTTTAGCTGCTTTATACTTGTTTTTTTGTTGTCGTTATTTTCCCCAAAACAACTATAAAAGCATTAACACTTTATATTTGGTGAAATCCCATTTTCTTGGGCATGAATAATCTCAGCAATAGTTGGGTAAGGTGACTGTTAAAGGCTTCTCAGAAAAGCTTTTGGAATTTTATTATTTTTGAGTGAAACTTTTTTGTTGCTGTTGTTTTTCCCAAAACAACTACAAAAGCATTAACACTTTATATTTGGTAAAATCCCATTCTCTTGGGTGTGAATAATCTCAGCAATAGTTTGGGTAAGGTGACTGTTAAAGGCTTCTCAGAAAAGCTTTTGGAATTTTATTATTTTTGAGTGAAACTTTTCAACTCCAAAAGCCATGACATGTCTGAACTGAGGCTGGTGGTTAATTAAGCTTTGTTAATTCTGTGCTGTCTCAGGCCTTAGCAAAGAGAGGTGTGCCCTCTCCACTTTGTCCTTGCTTCACTGCAGACCCTGGGCATGCTGGAGATGTGGCTGTGACTGACCAGGCCAGGCTGAGACATGCAAACGAGTTCCCTGCAGAGAAATTCATGGCTTGGAGTGGCACTGATGCCATCACTGGGCTGGGGTGTTCTGGGGTGAAATCCTCTGGTCTCCATGCCACAGGAGCCACCCTGCTCAGCTGCTGTTCACACCTGGGTTACACACAGTGCTGTCCAAGGCTCTGAGCTCCCATGAGTACAGCCAAGCCTTTACTAACCTCCTCTGCCAATGTGACACCTCTGATTTATTGAAGGGTCTGATGGAATCAAACATTCTGTTCTGATGAGACCATTTCATCCACAGGTATTGTAAATATTTTTTCATGATGTCTGGGAGGAATGATGAGGAGGACTCCATGTTCTCAAAAGTCTAATTTATTACTTTATTATACTATATTATATTAATACTATACTAAAGAATACAGGAAGGATACTTACTGAATGCTAAAAAGATAATAATGATGAAAACTGGTGACTCTCTCCAGAGTCTGACACAGCTTAGCCCTGATTGGCCAAAGAGTGAAAACAACTCACACCAGAACCCAATGAAACAATCACCTGTGGGTAAACAATCTCCAACCACATTCCACATGAGCACAACACAGGAGACGCAAATGAGATAAGAGTTGTTTTCCTTTTCTCTGAGGCCTCTTGCTGCCTTTCAGCTTCCCAGGAGAAAAAACCTTGGCGAAGGAATCACATTCAGAGAATGTGAATGTGAATGACACAGGCACAACCTGCTGACTGGCTTCCTCAAAGCTTTGTTAATTTTAGCAGCCTTAGCTGAACAAATCTGCATGTCTGAGACAGGAGAATTTTCTGGACTCTCCATCCCTCAGAGTTTTTGCATGCCTGCCAAAAGGTGGGGAGTTCAGCAAGGGGCTCAAGCACTGGCATGCAGGTGTGCCAGCTGATCCTGCTTCTGGCTGCCCTGCAGCTGGGCTCTGCAGAGCAGATGTGTCTGCTTGGCTTGGGGAGAACGAGGTGCTGCATGGCAGGGTGTGTTCTACAGAGAGGAGAGCAGAATAATGAAAGCTCCAGAGTGAAAATAGCCCACACTGCTCTGCAAGGAGGGAATGGTGGCTGTGCAGGGGAGTTTTGGAGCTGGTCTGTGCTTGGAGTCCTCTGAGTGGGGCTTTGGGTGGGAGCATGACCTACACTCCTACTGCACAATTTTAGTGTTGGCACAAATAAGGTGTGTGGGGGTCAGTGGGGGTAGTTTTTTACTCTCTTGGTTGGAAACAGCTTTCTCAAATAAATCATACTGATGGGGACGTACCTGAGTGGTTCTTTGTGTGGGTGGGAGAGAGGGGCCCTGCAGTAGATGCCACATTGATGGAGGGAGCTCTTTGGATTTTTAAGGCTTACATGAGACTCTGCCAGGGTGATATGGCTTGGTAAAAGAAATATCTGACTCAACATCTGGAATTAAAACTCAATAAAAATAAAATTGAGGGGGCACACCAGCAATGGTAAGTTCCTATGAATGACATTAAGATTAATTGCACTTTTACAGAGTTCAACTTGCAGCTAAAGAAATGTATTTGAATGATATTAAATCATAGCATTAATATTAAAAGGCTAAATTTATATTAAATCAATCAAAATAGGGACCAGCATTAACTGTGAATGTAAGGTAAAGAATTCCCTGTGAGTGTTCAAATCAGTAACTTGCCAAGTACCAATACTGCATTTGATTTGTCTTTTTACTCCTGGGCATAATGTAGTACCAGAAAGTTTTCTTATGATCCTTTTCCTGCTGGCAAATATTTTACTCTATCCTGTAGCAAAGAGAGCAACATCCCCAAAGATTTTCTCCCATAAGCAGCAGTGCTTTGAATCCCTAGTGAGAGAAATTCCAGAGAGCTAACTCAAGCTGTGTGCTGCAGCCTCCCAGGATTTGAGGTAGCACCCAGACTTCAGAGCTGTGCTGTTTAGTCCATAAAGGTGTGTTATTTTTAGTCTAGGAAAACTCTTTTTTCTTTTACATAAGCAATTTTTTACGGATTTAGAATTGGTAAATCTAACATTGCTACTCTAAAATACACAAACCCAGAGATTTCTGGCTCTCACTGTTTTCTGTAGGAAAAAACCACTCTGTTGATACTTTTTAATGTTCAATTTAATATTAAGAAAATTAATAACTGCAAGTCATTCAGGATGAACCTGCAAGTTTAAAATTAAACTTATTTTTAAGCTTTCTTCCTTGAATTTAGGCGTTAGCAGAGATAGGCTAAAAAGGTTTAGGTCATAAATGATGAATTTTAAAATTATGCTGATTTGCTTGAAGTACGAACCTTTAGAATCACCCTCCTCCTTTTCTATTTTCCTTTTCTCAGCCAAGTGTCTAAGTGGGAGTGTTTAGAGCAGAGGCAGCTGCTGCTCAGTGCCACACACTCTCAAACAATGATCAAAGCACAGCTACCTGACTTACCAACTCCTTAAGTCTCCTCAGTAAGCTGCAAACTTTAAGAACTTTAAGTGTAAATTCAGAAGAAAAAGGTGTGATTTATTCTTATTTCTCCATGGTGGGGGAAGAAACCTGTGCTGGAGGATGCCTGGCAGTGAGCTGAGCCCCACTCCCACGCAGTTTGTCAGCACTGTTGCTGTGGGAAGTGAAGATAAAAGTGGAACACCTCTATTCTGAGCAGTTTCTACATCCTGGGAGCAAGCTGAGGAGCTTTCCTGGCTCAGCTGTGCTCTTGCTGTCATGTCCCAGTACTGCCCAGAACAGGGCTGAAAACCTGTCAGTGCAGGTGATGGTTCCTCAGGAAGGCAGGAATGAGCTGTGCCTGCAGGGCTTAAACTCCTCTGTGGCCTCACAAGTAACTTGGTGTAATTAGTTGACACCTTGAAATATGTTTTCATTATATTTAGTCAGATATCTTCCAGGCAGGCAGTCCCAAAATCACTTTGCAGTCTTTGGAAAGAGAACTTTAGTGCTGGGAGAGCTTGGTGTGAGAGCTGTTCAATATTGTTCCCATTTTTTGGAACTTCAGAAAGAGCTCTTTTTAGCTGCTTTATGCTTGGTTGTTGTTGTTTTTCCCAAAACAACTACAAAAGCAATAACATTTTATATTTGGTAAAATCGAAGATGTTATTGCTTTTATAACAATTAAATAGAACTCGGTGTGAGAAGCATCTGCTGATTGCATCAGATCTGAGACAGAAAATACAGATGTCTGTCCCCCTGTATACCTGTCCCAGCTTCAGCCCCCTCATGTCAGTGGAAGTGCTGTGTGGCAGCAGCTCTGTGACCACAGAGAAAAACACAACTTTCCCAGGCATTGTGCTGGGAAGGGCTGTGAGAAGATCAGAGAAAAAAATGAGAAACAATTCCTATCTCCACTTGCTCACCTGCTACTGTGAACACATGGAATGTGTGACAGAGATTTGTTTACCAAAGGGTGGTTTCTTAATTAACCAATAGTGATAGTGTTTTAATTAAAGGACCAATCCAGCTGTATCATAAATGTCTATAAAAACAATGGGTTTCTTAATAAAAATAGAGATTGAGCAGCTTTCTGTGAATCACAGAGTCTATAATAATTATTACCCAGCTGGGGGGCTATTACTACACACTGCTGCTATCTCTAATCCTCTTATCTAAACCTCTTCTCTGAACATCTTCTCCAAACCTCTTCTCTCTGAACATCTCCTCTAAACCTCTTCTCTCTGCCCCTCTTCTCCCTGGCAGGTCGGTGGCACAAAGACGGGAGTGGTGCGCTACGTGGGAGAGACGGATTTTGCCAAAGGAGAGTGGTGTGGAGTGGAGCTGGATGAGCCCCTGGGCAAGAACGATGGGGCAGTTGCTGGCACAAGGTACTGGGTGCTCTGAACCCCTGCACACCTCCTGGGTGCCCGGGGGGCAAATGCCATCAGCTCCAGGAGGAGAGTTGGTGGGTTTTTCTGAGTTCTTATGGGATCTTAGAGGAATCTATCATACTTGAGATGGCTCAGCTACTTGGAGTGGCATAAAATTAGTAGGATGGCTTCTGAGATGGTGTTGGAAACAGAAAAGTTTTAATAAAAGGTAAAATAACAAAGCTCTCAGAGAAAAACTGAGCCAAGGGGCAAGAGGTTCTTGCTACAAACACTCTACAAAAACGATTATTTATTTTGTTCTTTTTCTAGTGAATTACTTAGGTGGACTTTTTGGCTTCTGTCTAATTAGGTAACCTTAGGTTTGAGGTGAAGTCTCAAAGGTCTTATGAGGTGTCTTTTTACCAAATTGAGGAGAGAAACTTCTGGGCTTTTTTCTTTTATTAAGGACACAAAGGATAATTTGGTTACTCTGTCAGCATTCCGACAGAGAGTTAGAGCTGTGTTGGTTGACTGTTGTGGGCTGGGAGGAAGAGTCTAATTTTGAGTGTTTTAGGTTTTTGGATAGCCTTGCAGGGAGATCAATACAAACCTCATCACTGGGCCACTTTAAAGCAGGATCAGATAACTTCTGTGAAGGAGGAACCTGAATGGCTTCAGGAAACAGGAGAAGGTAGGGAGAGAAGATAACTTACAGTGGGATTTAATTTTTGCTAGAAACTGATTCTGTTGATTGTATTAGCTCTGCTTTCTACCACACATTCCTGTCATAAACTTCTTGTGCTATGTTACCCTGTCAGAACTACAAAGATTTTACTTTCTTTTCTCCTCAGCTTAATGTTTTATTCTGTTCATTCTGGGAACAGATTTCCAGAGAACTGAAAGAACAGTTGCTGGTTGTTTTGTGTCCTTGTACTAATTCTGTAGTGGGAATAGGTGTCTGCTGATGGATCTTATCACCTCTGACTCCCTAAGCCCCTCCACTCTTTTCTTTTCCAAAAAAGACCTTGTACCTATAAAACTAGGCAAGGACATCTCACAGGCTTGCTGGGAAGCTCTTTCTATTCTTGTGGAGTTTAGTTAATGGAATGACCCAGGCCTTGGATCTTGAAATTGGTGGTGCTCAAATCTGAATTATACAGTAGCTCTTTCACCATGATTCAAATACAGGGGCAGCTGATTCCTTGTCCTACACAAGTTCCTTAAGTGGGAAATACTGTTGGTTTCTTGGAACTTCTGAAGGCAGACTGGCTTTAAAGGTGAGATTTGTCTTTCACTGAATTAACTAGGTTGGAAAAGACCTTTGATGTCATCAAGACCAACCTATAGCTTTGAAACTAAGGAGCTACGAGTTCCTGCCTTGTTAGATCTCAGGTTCTGTAATAAAGATTTCTTATGTTGGGTGAGCCCTTTCTGTCCAGCAGCCATGTGCTTTCATTTAAATGAGGAGAAAAGCTGTCTTGTTCAATGTCAGGGCAAGAAAGCAGTAAATGGTTTCTTATGTTGGGTGAGCCTTTTTTTTGTCCAGCAGCCACGTGCTTTCATTTAAATGGAGGAGAAAAGCTGTCTTGTTCAATGTCAGGGCAAGAAAGCAGTAAATGATTGGCAGCAGATGGCTGAGTTTCTGCCTGTTCTCAAAATAAAAGAGCCAGGATGGCAGAGAATAAATCATGGAGTGAATGCAAGTCCCTGCTTTCTTTATCATACCATTCAAACAATCTGGAAGATTAATCTTCATGGTGCTCAGAAAGCATTTATTGTCTCTGTGCACGTGGAAGGTGTGAAAGGCAGATGTGAGTGTGGTGCTGTCTGCCTCTCATCCTTGTACCTCTGTTGCTGTGGTTTTGAAATCCAACTTTTGGAAGTCATCTGTCTTCTGAAACTGCTTCATCTTGGCTGGGGCTGTTCTGGTGTGTGCCCTGTCTGCAGAGGCTTCTCCTTTGCTTCACACTGTTCAGGGCAAGGCTGCAGCATTGTCCATGTCTGTCCTTCCTCCCACCTTTGGTCTCCTTGTAGCAGGTGCCCATTTAGCAGCAGTGCTTTGGAGAAGCTAACCCAGTCCAACCAACTCCCCTGGGGCAGGCAGGCCCCCCCGAGTCAGCCCTCCCTGCTTGCTGTGGCAGCATGCAGTTCTTGGGGCTGGGCTGCTCTTGTCCTGCCAGGATCAGCCTGGGCAGGGCTGTCAGGACTCTGCAGGCTGTGCTTTGGTGGTGGTTGCCATCTAGTGAGCATTGGCCAGCAAGCCCAGCACTGCCTGCTGCAGCTGCAGCAGGAGAGTGAGGCCAAAACTGCAGCTCAGGGCCCTGAGGCTGGTGGAAGCAGCAGAGGAGCCTTTGGTGACATTGTCCACAGGCAGCTCCACTTGGGCTGGTGGTGAACTGGCTGAAATTTGGGGTGGCTTGTCAGATTATGTCTTTGTCTGGCCCAGAGATAGAGTAACTGAGAGGTTTTATAAAAACTTTTATTCCATTTTAAGTCTCATGACAATACAGATGTTATAATTAATGCTATTATAATCAGAAGCCAACTATTTCTTAATTACAATATATTATAAGGGTTTCTTGGTCTATCAGCTTTAGCCACACCATGCTATAAGTGCCTTAAAGCAAATCATCTAAAATTACCCCTCGTGGGTCTTAGTACAATGCATCTTTTGTAGTTTTATTTCTCTAAAGTATCCAGTCCAATTTGCAAGGCCATCTTCCGAAACTTGTTTCTTGCTCCATTTCTCTCTCAGCAATATCTATCCCATTCCATGGCATCTCTAAGTCAGTATTTCTTATCTCAAGGTTTGCATACAGATGCTCACTGTGTGAGCGTTCTGTCAGGCTTTGGAAATTCTCCATAAATTCACTTCCCATGGTGGGTCACTGCAGGTTCAGGTGTGGGTATGCAGCAAGGGAAGGCCCAGGGCTGGGCTTTCCCAGCAGCTGTGGGTCAGGAGCAGTGGCCCAGGGGACAGGGTGTCACTGTGGGCAGCCCTCTGTGCATCAGGTGGTGCTGATCTGCACTGAGCTTTGCTGCATCTGCTTTCCTGTCTGCACAGAGACTGCAGAGGTGCTGGTGTGGTGTGGTTTGGTGTCAGTTCCACAAAGCCAAGCAAGTTCCATGGACTCATCTCTAGTAATTTAAATGTGACCTGCTTATTTTAATGTTCTCCCTTCTCTCTCTGCTCCAGTAAGAGTCCTTGCTCACTAAACTGCCCAGACCTTTTACTTTTGCATTGTTTGTCAGCCTTGGATACTGAAGATTTTTCCATCTATTTCAACATATGCTGTGCTGTTTTCCACCTGCAGTTTGCATTGCCATCACTTTTCTGCCCTGTTTCCTCTCTGCAGCGTGAGTACAGAGCTCCTCCACACTCAGTGAGAGCAGCTCTTGGTTTCCATGTAGATTTTTTTTTTCTTCCAAGTGGTTTGGACCCAATTCCTGCTTCTGAATTATAAAAGTTAATTGCAACCACTTTCAATCTGGACTGAAAGAAAATGGGCAGACATAGTGATGCAAGTTTGAACTTGCTAAGAGCTGTCAGAGGCTTTTAAGGGAATTAACATTTGGAATTGTTGAGCAGCCATGAGTACCAGGCTGTGCTTACAGCAGGCAGAGCTGTGGAAGGGGCTGTTGGCCTGCCTGTGCCTACTGGAATTTGGGAAGATGATGCTGAGCAGGGCTTTGGCAGGTTTTCAAGAGGTCAGCCTGTGGTGTGGCTGGTTTTTAAAACCCAAGGGCCTGTGTTGGCAGGAAGCTGAGGAGGCTGAGAGATCTGGGGTTGTAGAGGGGTTGTTTAAAGTTTGTTATAGAAAAAACATGGATCTGAGCTGATGTTTAAAATTTAATTTTATTCTCATCTGGCTGGAGATCAGGCTGTTCCCTGGCCTCCCAAGCACACAGGGGTCTGCCTGTGACACAGCTGTATGGCTGCCAGCTCTTAAAAATAAAAGGGAGTTGGAGAAACAGCTGCTCACATCTGGAGAGTGAGAAAACTTGTTCTAATAAAACTGGATTTGTGTAATTTAGTCATTAGAACCTGCTTTTTTATATTAACATAGGACAGATTGTTTTATGGCCCAGTATTTAGTCCTGTTCTTGCTGGGAGGCCTGTGAGAAAGCTCTTAGAGGAGCTTTTTGTTGTTCAGCTGCTGCCCTGAACTCGGGGACACAATGCTGGAGGTGATCTGGTTTTTCTTGCTGCAGTGCAGCTGGCCAGCAGCAAATGAACCTTGGCTTCTGCTGGTCAGCCAAGGCCCTCAAGGTGTTTCCAGGGTTTGACACTGACTTGTGGCTCATTTTTGTTCTGGAAGAGGGCTCTGGAGAGGCAGAATCATCGGGCTCAGTGCAGTTGTGGAAGAGACCATGCACTGTAATTATCTGGTCCTCCCTTTTCCATGCTTTCATCTTTCCAAGTTTGTTGACATAGGAAACAGTTTCTCTGCCACCCAAAGGAGGTGGCACACGCTGGAGTTTGCTGTAATGGTATTTTTAGCTTCAAAGGTTTGAGCTGCTGTTTTGGTAGGAAAGATTTTTACCCTGTGGAACATTTGTTCAGAACTGTGTGATTCAGATCTTTTTATTTGACAGAGTCACGGGGTGGGTCAGGTTGGAAGGGACCACAGTTGCTCATCTAGTCCAACCTTCCTGTTCAGGAAGGGTTATCCCAGAGCACATGGCATGGTATTGTGTCTGGAAGGTTCTGGAATATCCCCACAGCTTCTCTGGGCAGCCTGTTCAGGGCTTGGGTCACTGTACAGGGAAGAAGTTCTTCCTCAATTTTAGCTGGAACTTCCTGCCCGTGGCCTCTTGTCTCATTGCTGAGCTCACAGAATAGAGCCTTGTCCATCTTTGACATCTCCTGCAGACACACTTTACTACATCACTGTCCTCAAAGTAGGGTGAAGAGCACACCCAGATTTTGGGAAGGTTGGTGGTGAGGAAGGAGTGCTTGTGCTGTGGCTGTGTTTATGTTCAGGCTGCCAGCTGTGTCTTTCCTGGCATCTTACCAAAGTGCACAGCAGCTGGTGCTTGGCAATTATCTCAGGTCCCCCTGCTAAATTACCACAAATGCAAACAGGGAGATTGCCAGTACTGCAAGTAGGAAAGGAGAATAATCCAATTGCTTGTACACAGGAAAGGTGGTTGTTTATTCTGGAGAAAAGGAGACTCGGGGGTGACCTTACACTCTACAGCTCCCTGGAAGGTGGCTGTGCTCAGGTGGGGTTGGGCTCTTTCTCCAGGCAGCACTGACAGAACCAGAGGACAGACTGAGGCTGCATTAGGAAAACTCTTTTCACAGAAAGGGTGATAAAGTTCTGGAATGGCTGCCTGGGGAGGAGGTGGAGTCACCATCCCTGGGTGTGTTTAACAAAGCCTGAATGTGGCACTGGGTGCCAGGGTTGAGTTGAGGTGTTTGGGCTGGGTTGGACTCAATGCTCTTTAAAGTCTCTTCCAACCCAGTGGTTCTGTGAATTCTGTGAAAGCACCCAGAGATGAGCTGTGGGTTTTGTACTGCTTGGCAGTGCCATTCTGCAAGGCTTGGGTGAGTTGGCTGCTCTGCCACTTCTCACCAGGTGCATCTCCTGCATTCCAGGTACTTTCAGTGCCCACCCAAGTTTGGCCTCTTTGCTCCCATCCACAAGGTGATCCGCATCGGGTTCCCATCAACCAGCCCTGCCAAGGCAAAGAAGAGCAAGAGGATGGCCATGGGGGTGTCAGCCCTGACCCACAGCCCCAGCAGCTCCTCCATCAGCTCCGTCAGCTCCGTGGCCTCCTCGGTCGGGGGCAGGCCCAGCCGCAGTGGGCTGGTGAGTATTGCATGATAATTTCCCTGGTCTCTGCTCCTCAGTCCACCTTTGTGACCCAGCTGCCCCAAGCTGGAGGACTGGGGTTTTCTTCCAGGGCAGCTGCTCCTCCAGCATTCCCGAGGTGAGGGGGGTGGAGTGTGGGACTGTGTTACACACCTCACAGTCTCCCTCCAAGTAATGGACACCAAGCAGCTGTGCCCATGGAAGAGCCTGAAGTGCACTTTGCAGTGGGATGAATCTCAGTTCTGCTGTCAAGAGCAGGTTTATAAAGATGCCTGCAGAAAAAGGACACTCTTTCCAGTCTCACGTGGTCATGCTGCTCCACTGAGCAGCTGTGCAGAGCTCCTGCTGTGGCTGTCTCGCTGTGGAGGGTGACAATGTCCTGGGTCACATGCCTGGGGTTTTGGCAGGTGCTCAGGCAGGCAGAAAGCAGAGCAGGCAGTGATACTGTTAAAAGTTCTAGCTCTGCTGTGGTGCTGCTGCAGAACACCCACAGCCCTCTTGGCTGGGAACAAGGGTGCAGTGTCATTCCTGGGAGTGGATCAAATAACTCCATACTGGTCTCCACTTGAGATCAGTCTACCCAGCTGAGCTCACTCTTTGGGATTTCATCAGTGCAGGCCAGCAATAAAATCTATCTAAGAAGGCGGATGATAGAATGCATGATAATTTCCCTGACCCAGTTCCCACCCTATGTTGTGCCCTTTGGGAAATGTTGTGTTCACTGCAGTGCTGAAGAGCAATTGAGCTCGTGAGCATTGTCCAGATGTTTCTCAGACTTCACCGCCCCTGTAGGGCCCAGAGCTGGAGCTGCAGCTCTCTTCATAATGAATGATCATTAGGTGAGCAGCATTCCAGATTTAACAGGGGACTTGAGCTGTTCTGGACAGGACACAGCTTCACCCCATCTCTTTTGAACTCTTTCCCAGCTGACAGAGACCTCGTCCCGCTATGCCAGGAAGATCTCTGGCACCACAGCTCTGCAGGAGGCCCTGAAGGAGAAGCAGCAGCACATTGAGCAGCTGCTGGCAGAGCGGGACCTGGAGCGGGCAGAGGTGGCCAAAGCCACCAGCCACATCTGCGAGGTGGAGAAGGAGATTGCCATCATGAAGGCCCAGCACGAGCAGGTAGGAGGTGGTAGGGCTTTTATCACTAGCTCTCAGATGTCTGAATTATATTCCCTGAAAGTGTCAGATCATTACCACTGTGTGGGAAACTGGGGCTCTGAATTTCTGCCTTTTATCTGGTGAGTTAAGCTGATGATGTTTCTCCTCCCAGTGTCACATGTGCTAACTCTGCCCTGAGCCAGGAGCAGGGAAAGGACTGTGCCAGATCTGAGGCAGTAGATAGTTTGTGTCTGCTGGATCAATACATTTCAATGCTGAAATGCAAGTGCAAGGCAAATGAATCTGGCTGTGGCTGGGACTGCATTGCAGTGATTTTATGGTGCTGAAGGATCAACTCAATTCATATGCCACTGCTTTCCCACCAGAGAGGATGCTTTTATAACATTAATAAAGGGAGGAAATCTGGAAGGAAAACAGGCTGATTATATATATATATATATTATATATATATAATATATCTGGAAGGAAAACAGGGTGGTGTTTGTTTTTTTGCACAAGCATTTGTACAGAGGCTACTTTATGTATTAACATGCTTAAAGAGAGTTGTGTCTGTGCTGTTTGTCAGTATGTGGTTCTTCATTGTCTGCTGTTGTTCTAAATTCTTTACTCATGCTTTTAAAGCCAAGTGAGCTACCTGGGAGCAGGGATGGCACTGTATGTTTAAGTGGTGGGTCACACCTGCCTGTCAGAAATGCAGGAGAAATTGGGAAATCAACTGCAAGCTGACATTCTTCCTGTGCATTGTGTTTCCCAGTAATTATCTGTAACAAATAAATTATCAGAAGTCTGAAATATGTCTTTTGCTTCATGCCTGGGGCTGAATTGCACTGGCAACCTCTGACCAGATTTCAGAACTTTTCAGGCTTCAAGTTCTTAACTCTAATCAGAGCTGGAGTCTCCAAAAGGATCAGGTCAGAGAGGCACTGAAGCATGGATCACTTACAGCTCCTGGAGAAGGGGCAGTTTTTGTTGTCTTGATCTCTACATCCTGAGCTCTTTGGAAAATGTGCTCTTACCACAGCATCCTCTGAAACAGATCATCAAAACTTTGTTTCCTGGTTCTGCCCCCTCTTGAACAGCTTTGTACTGCTTGAGGCATGGCTAACTTTGTGTCTCGGGCTTGTTTTTTGCTCCAGTATGTCACAGAGGCAGAAGGAAACCTGCAGCGAGCACGAGCCTTGGTGGATGGCATGCAGAAGGAGAAGATTGAGCTACTGAACCAGCTGGAAGAGGAGAAGAGGTAAAGCAGGAGTGGATGGGTGTGAGGGAGGTGAAGTTGTGTGGACAATGTTGAAACCTTTAGGTGCTTTTGACTTAAGGATACAGTGTGAAATAAAAACTGGGTCATAAACAGGCATGTGCACCCTGGGCCATCACAGACCCTCCTGTACAACCTGGATTTGCTGAATCCTCCCCTCTGTTGTGATGGGCTGATCTTGAGGATGTTCTTTGTGAGGAAGGGAAGCCAAACTGGAGTGCAGCCTCACTGCAGTGTGATTCACATGCCAGAGGCTCCCCTCCATGCATTTCTCCTGGTGCATGCATTTCCTCTCTGGATCACAGTGAAGATCTCCGTGTCATTCTTGGAGTCCAGGTGCTCCATGTGTATAATTAAACTCTTCAGTGGGAATAGAAAAACATTTCTGTGTGTGTATTAAATAATTGGAAACAGTGTTGATCTCAATTACTGATGCCCCCCCTGAGGATGAAATGTTCTCTCCTGTATAAGTTTCCCCATACTCCTGGTAGGCAGCTGACTTTCCCAGCTCCAGGAGGACCTTTAACCCAAGGCAGCTGAGTTTTCCTCCAAATATCAACAGATGCCTTCCTCCTCTAATTAGAGGAGGTTCAGACAAGGAAGTTTGTTTATGAAGCTAGTTATGTACACTCACAGCTATTTTTATCTCTAACAGAATCATAGTCCTTACATCTGGCTACTAACTAAACATCCTTAGCCCTTTTTAATCAGTCAAGAGAAAAAGAGGGATGAGTCCAGCAGAAAACTGCATTATTTTCTAATGTTACTGGCTTCTCTCTTCCAAAAGAGGAGTTTCCACAGCATGTCTGTGTTAATGTGTGTGGTTTTATTGCATTTATGCATGACTGGCCTGTAAACTCTGTGGGGAAGGCTCCTCTGTCTGCCAGGGTAGCTCACAGTTCCCCATCCTCTGCCAGGCAGGCAGAGGATCCCATTCCCTTGGGATATTTTGTATGGGCCCTGTGCATTTGGTACAGGAATTGCCCAGTACTTGGATAACAAGGTTTAAATAATCCAGTGAAACCTTGCTGTGCTTGTTTTCAGCATCCTGTGTCAGAACAGTAGCTGTGTGTCTGAGGGGATGTACCTTGCAAAAAGGCCACGCCTGTGTGTGAAAGCTGCTTGTAACTGTCCTGCTCCATGGGGCTTGCTGCTCTGTTTCTGCTGGGCTTTTGTATCCAGAGGTGGTCTGTACCCCTCTCAGGCTTTGATTCTGCAGGCCATTATGTGATTTTTTAATATCACATCATGGGTGGGTAGTTTTAGAGCACAAAAAGCTTAACAGTAGTTTTTGGGCAGCTTTTGCATTTGTTGGCAGTGACCTCTCCATTGATGGTTGCAATAGTCCATAGATGGACTATTGAATTTGGTAAACAGTGAATTTGGTAAACAGTGGAAAGGCTGATGTGCAATGCTGCTGAGACAGAGGGTGCTGAGCTGAGAGTTCCTGATTGCTCTGTGTGTCCCTTCCCTTCCCCAGGAAAGTGGAGGACTTGCAGTTCCGTGTGGAGGAAGAATCCATTACAAAAGGGGATCTGGAGGTAATTCCTTATGATCTTGCCAAAATGTGAGATCCAGAGTTGCATGTGGGGCCTCACTTGAGTGACTTCTGCCACCTTTTGCTCCCCTCTAACAATACTTTACTGATGGCTTTGGACCTGCTGTGAGCTCTGAGGATTGTTCTTTGGTGTGGGGCCCAAGGACTGCTCACACCTGGGGCTGCCTGGAGTTCATCTGTCACTCTGAGTTGCCAAGCCATGTGAAAATCTGTGTCTGAATGTGTTGAACATACATTTCTCCACCCTAGAAATGAATTGACAGTTCAGCTCCTGTCCCTGTGGTGTCCTGCTCTCAGCAGCTAATGGGCACATCCTGACTGGATGCTGTTTAATTCCAGCCAAAATGCTGAGGTATCCTCACTGCCTGGAGTGTGGGGTTGACACGAGGATTGTCACCCTGTCACTGGGAAGGGCTGTTGCTCAGAGATGCTGCTGCAGTGAATATTGTGCAGACTGGAAGGGATGTTGGGATGAAGTGATGTTGGCCCTTCAGTGATGTTGGCCCTTCCATGGGAAAAAGGGAACAGAAAATCTTTCTGTGGAAGCAAGGCTCTGCTCTCCAAATCGGAATCAAGGGAGTTTTCTGTCTCTTTAGCTGGAGTGTCAGGTTAGTAACAGCCAGAAATGTCAAGGGCCCTGCTCCTGTGCTTCACTGTCACCCATAGCAATAAAAGCCCAGGAAAATGGGAAAACTAGGAAATGGATATGTTGCTGTGGCTGTGATCCTGCTGGCATAAACCTCTCTTCTTCATCCAGAAGCTGAAGGAGATGTTTGACAGGGTGTAAATGAGCAGTGCACTGATAGCAGACCTTTGTGGGAGCACAGCAAGTGCAGTTTCTGCCTGTTGTGTGGGAGCAAAATCAGATTTCTGTTCATCCCTGAGCTGACAGCTTTCCCACAGTGCTCTAGGGAAGGGTGGTTGGTGCATGCATCATTCCCTTTGAGAGCAGTGAATTGTCCCTTTGTAAGCTCCAAGTGTTTAAGCCTGGCTGTGTAGTTATGGCAATGGGACCAGGGCTGGCCAGATGGAATATCTGGATATTTTTCTTTTCAAAAAGCCACCATGCTTAGCAAGATGATAAGCTGCTATGGATAAGCTCTGATTCTCAGTTTGGGACTCTCAGTCTTGGATTTCATTTTCCTTTGGGCTGGGAAGGAATTGTTTTGCAATGGGGATGTGGGCAAGCTTTCAGCAGGACATTATGGTCCTGTCCTCACTTCCATGCTTGTCTGTACAAAAGGACAGATAATTCAGGAATGTTTGATTTCCCCTGACCCAGGGAACTGGCACGCTGTCCATGAGTCCAGCATCAGTCCCAGCACAGGCACTGGCAGAGGGCTTAGCTGGGGCCAGGTTTTACATCTTGTCTGCCTGATTTGCATGTTCAGACTGAATGATTAACACTGGAGTTAATTCTCACCTTTCTGCTTTTTTTTGTGGAGACAGTTAAGCTTTCCAGAAGCAAGTAATTAACTTAGAGAAAAAATATGTTGGGGGCCTGAAGGTACAGAGAGATCAAGGTTTTGTACCTCTGATAGAGCAGCTGTGGATTTAGCCTTGAAATGCAGTTATGAATTCAGCCCAGTTTTGATCCTGCTTGGCAGCTGATGCTGTAGTGATTTGGGAGATGAAAAACAAATGCAGGAAAAGCTTTCAAGAGCTTTGAAAGTTAAAGAGCTAATGTAGGAAAAGCTTTCAGGAAAGACTTTTTGTGGTGGAAAACCATGGTTTACAGGAAGTATTATCTTCATCAAGGAGCTCTCTCATGCTCATCTCCTGGATCCTGCAGCATGCCTTGAATGCCAGTGGCAAGTCAGTTTATAATTTGTGAGCGGTAATTTAAGGCTAATAGCTACAAATAAATCTGAAATTCATATCTGGGCTTCCTCAAAGTGCAAGAAAACTTTGGATTTGAGGTTCTGACTCATACTGGCTAGTACTAGCAAGCCAATTTACATAAAATAATACAGGATTGAATGTAAACCTAAGATTCAAGGACTGTAAAACAGTTAATCTAATTTTTTTCCATGTTTTTTTTGTTTGGTTTTTCCCCCTCTATTTTCATATGTTTTTCCAGAGCTGGAAAATACCAGGATAAATAGATACTGGGCAAGAATATCAGGTGGGACTGAGAGCTTGACTGGGCACTTGTGTTAATCTCAGGAGCGTGGAGGGAATCTCTTTGAGAAGTCCAGAGATGAGTTTTGTAATAAGTCAGCATCTTCAGGTAGCAAATATCTGATGTGCTGCCACCAGTTAGTTCATTGGTATCAATGAAATATTTATTCTTTTTAGTAAAATCAGACCTGGAGCTTCCTCTCGAGATGTGACTCTTTGGGCTTTACAGGGAGCAGAATTAATTTTATTTCATTTATTAAATGCCTTTTTTTTATTAGGATGCAATAAGCCAACTTTTACACCTAAGTTATATAATTTGGGGTTTTGGTGGTATTTGGACAATTGAATCCATATCTTTTTCTCCCCTCCTTCAGGGTTTAAATAAGGCACATAAAATACAGAGCCATCTGAATATAAATGGCACTTATGTCTCCATCTATGAATAAATGTACAATGATATTTTGCAAACATAAAACATGGGTTTTTAAAAAAACTTCTGTTTGTATAATTTGTACACAACTTGCCAAGCCTTGCTTTATTGTAGGAAGAGCAGAAAATCCTTAAAACTGGCTCAAATAGAAAGAGAGGGGAAGCAAATAATTATGTGGAAAATGAACGGCAAAAAATGGGGGAAAATTGGTTCTGAGCAGGTTTTTTTGCTTTTTGCTAGATGAATTTTTTTACTTGATAGGTTAATTAAGCTTAATTCTTAGGAGAATGTGGGTTTTGTAAGCTAAAAAAATGTGAAGGCCAGAGTGTGCATGCACCTTCCTGTGTCTCCTCTCCTCTTTTATTTATAGGGAGTTTTACATGATATTACAGTGGTGGTTGTGGAGTGCTGAGCTTTGCCACCAGGTGCAGCTTTGTGGTTCTTCAGCTTTAAAAGTGAAGGGCACTGAAGCAATGCCCAGAGCCAGTGCTCCTGGATTTGGGTAGATAACATGAACTTCTTGTGCTTAACTGAATCATTTGTCAAAAAAAACCCAAAACCAACCTTGAAAACAAACCACCAACCAAAAATCCCAAACCAACCAACCAAAAAAGTTCTGTTTTCTTGTGCCAAAATTAATAGAATCCTACTGTCCAAAAGTCACTTTGAAATTCATGTCAGGGCTGCCCAAACTCAAAGCACTGACTTACAGAACAGATTGGGATCTCAGTTCCCTGATCTCTTCAGTGCAGTGCATTTTTTTGTTTTACAACAAGCCATGTACAGTATGACCTCGTGGTTTTTCCCCACTTAGTGTAGGATTCACACCTCCAGAGCAAAAAGAGGACGGGAACTTCCAACTCTTTCTAGTCTACCTTGTGACTCTTCTTGAGGAAAGATGTGGAGACTCATTGCAATGTCTTTGCACTGTCTGTGTGTACAAGGGCCTTGTACTGGTGGGAGCTTTGCCTTTTAGGAACTGTCTTCATGTGATGCGGGAAGGCACTGGAGCAGGTGTCTCATGCAGAAGGATGTTTTCCCATCACAGATTCACTTTTCTTGTGAAGGGCCACTGCGAGTACCATGTAAAATCCTGCAGGGACCTTTTCTGTTTGGTTGGATTTTTCCTTCCTGTCTGGGTTTTTATTCTCTTCCTGTTGTGAATGGCCTTTCCTTGTCTTGTTCTCTGGAGATGATGTTGCAGCCTTCTCTCTCTCTCTCTCTCTCTCCCCCTTCCCCTGCTCCCCTCTCCACTGTTCTTTTTTCTCTCTGTGTGACCAGACTCAGACGCAGTTGGAGCATGCCCGAATTCGGGAGCTCGAGCAGAGCCTGCTGTTTGAGAAGGCACAGGCTGAAAAACTCCTCAGAGAATTAGAGGACACCAGGGTAATGCACCCTTGCTTGCCCTGCCTGCAGACAGCGCTTGCACTGCCCTGGTGCTCATGATGCCTTGCTTTGGGTTTCTTTCTTTTGGTTTTTGTGGGGTTGATTGATTTTGGCTTGAAATTAAGCTTCCTTGATTTTGTTTATTTTTTTATTTGCTCTCTTTCCCAGAAATAGTAGTATGATATGATTTCTAGCTTTGCTTCTCTTGTTGGGAACTTGTTTCTCAGACTGAGTTTGCCTTTCTGCCCCACGCCACCATCTGACACATGAGCTCCTACAATTCATTTTTCAATTAACATATCCCGGTAATACCCCACCCTGCACAATTCATTCTGCCTCAAGCCTCCCCCCCCAGGCTGTAAGAGGAGATTACATTGCAATCAACATTCCAGTGTCCCCTGCCAGGTGTGGGAGCTGCCATCTGAAGTGGAAGGTGCTGGTGGATGCAGGTGGACCCACTCTGATCCCTGGCCGTGCCTGCAACAGGACAGATTGCTCAGAGGAATCCTAAAAGCAGCCAGATGTGGAAAGGGCTTTCTCATGCTGGTGTGGTGTGGGAAGCAACAAACTTGCTGAAGTGAGCAGTAATGTGTTTGAGAGATGTAGAAAACACAAATGGAAAGGTCTCCAAAAAGTCTGGATGGTCTGAAGCCCCCTGTGTCCATCTAAAATAATGACCACCAGCCTCCTGGGCAAATGGCAATTGAAATGAAGTGAAATTGATTCTTGGAGTTTGGCTCAGTTTCCTTCTTTCTTTTGCCTTTTTCTAATGTTTCATCCTCTTCTCCATCCATAGTGGCAGCACCCTGTACTCCCTGTGACTCGCAGGGAGTTCAGTCCTGCCAGGTTGCATTCAGATGGCAAAACATGGATCCATAGCCCTTAAGCTCAATGTGTGCCATGGCCAGATTTATTGTCTTGCATCCTCTAGCCTCCTTTGTTATTTTGACTTTTCTAATAAACTCTAACAAGTACTCATACGTAAAAATCCCTTTTCCTTTTTACACCAGGGTAAACAAATTCCGTTACAGAAGAGAGGTCTGCAGGCTGAGGATTGCTGAGCAATAAAGGAAACATGATATGCTTAATGCTGGGTTTGATGCTTGTGAAATTCCTGCATGTGCAGTCACATCTCCTCTGTGCATCATCTGGCAAGATGCCTGGTCTGGAAACATAATGCCCTTCCCGGACATTATTTTTCATAAACCACTGTTGCTCCCTAGTGAATTTCAAGGGTTATTTCCAAGGTGTTTTTCTGTGGAAAGCAAGAGGTTTGTATTAGGAAAAATAAATTGCAATTGGCACAGACATAACTGTGAGCTGTCTGTGCTGGTTACCCTGGTGCAAAACTGTGCTCAGGTTGGAGGGTACCAGGTGTTCTTTACCTCTTATTTGACTGGTGTGCTTTGGGTTAATTTCCACTGGAGAACGCTTGCTAAGGGGAAGGCGCGGCGATGAGGGGTGCACTGACCTTGTGTTGTGTCGTGTTGCAGCTGACCACGGTGGCAGAGCAGTCCAGGATCCTGCAGCTGGAGGAGGAGCTGAGCCTGAGGCGCAGCGAGGTGGACGAGCTCCGGCAGTGCCTGCAGAGCTCCCAGCAGGCAGAGAGCCCCGAGCACAGCCTGGGCCTGCACTCCGAGGCTCTCCGGCTGCGCGACCAGCTGCTGTCTGTCAACAAGGAGCACCAGAAGGAGAGCAGCCAGCTGAAGGAGAAGTATGAGAAGACGCTAAAGAAGTACCAGCAGGAGATGGAGAAGCTGAAGTCTGTCAATGAGAAGTACTCGCAGGAGATTGTTGACCTAAAGCATAAAGTTCAGCAAGCCACTAATGAGAACATGGGGCTCATGGACAACTGGAAGTCCAAGTTGGACACGTTAGCTTCTGACCACCAGAAGTCTCTGGAGGACCTGAAAGCCACGCTCAACTCAGGCCCTGACAGCCAGCACAAGGAGATTGTGGAGCTGAAGGCAGTGGTGGAGAGTATAAAGCTGGAGCACCAGCTTGAGCTGGAGAACCTGAAAGCAAAGCATGACATTGAGACAGCTGTCCATATAAAGGAGAAAGAGAGCCTCAAGCTGAAGCTGCAGGAGGCTTTGGATGAAGTGGAAAAAAGCAACAGCAACTGGAAAATGCAACTGGAAAGCAAAAGCAGTCAGCACCTTCTCGAGCTCCAGGATGTGAAGGACAAGTGTCGAGATGCTGAGCTGAGGGTGCATGAACTGGAGAAACTTCATGATGAATACACAGACCAGACACAAGCAATAGCTTTCTTGAAAGAGCAGATATCTTTGGCTGAAAAGAAGATGTTGGACTATGAAACATTACAGAAAACAGAAGCCCACAGCAAACAGGAAATCCAAAGATTGCAGGAAAAAGTGCTTGTCTTGGAGAACAAGCTGCAGTCCATGGAAGCCCTGCATCCTTCTCAGCATGCAAATGTATGACTTTGGGGTCATTTGGCTGTTTATTATCACTGTTGGTAACTCCTCAGCCACTGCCCTGTGCAGTTTTCTGAGGCTTCAAGTATCTGGATGTTTTTTTCTTTCACTAACAGTGTCCTTTTTGCACTGCATCTCCAGGCTGAAGGTGTCTAGAAAGCCAATTAGACAATTAGAAAAAAGGAGCAATTAGGCAATTAGGAGCAAGTGGGCCACACCTGAGTTTGGAGGCTGCTGTGGCAGCAGACTAGGGCTGTCGTGGTTTGTCAGCTCTCGTGCTGAGCCAGCAGTGTTCTGAGCTGCAAAACCATCATTCCTGGAATGTGCTTCTCCAAGGAGCTGCAGCAGCCCTGGTGTGCTACAGTGCAAGCCTCTTTGGGGGTGCTAGGAGCACAGGGTGGAAAAAGAGTCAACCTTGCTCAGCACCTGGAGCAGGAGAGGTGCAGTGAATGGCTGCACTGTGGGATGGGGTGGGGCTGTGACAGCAGCAGGGCAGGGGCTCCACAGCACATCTGGGAGACAGGGAAATGCTGGTGTTGAGGGTTGTAGGGGGAAAGCTGCCAGCAAGGATCAGAATGGCACCAGGCTGGGGAAATAAAATGCCTGATTGAATATGAGACCAGGGAGGGCTGAAATAAGAGCAGTAATATGAAGGGGTTAATTTACTGTGGCCTTTGTGTCTAAGTCATCTTTTGTTTTTTGGTTTTAGTTTGAGTCTTTGCCACAGGATGCCTCATCCTGCCATTGTGTGTGGCACAAGGAATCGTGGCTGGTTCTGCACTGTAGTGAGCAGGGAGATTGCTACTCATGGGGGGCTGGGCCCCTATCTGTGTTTGGATTTTGCATGAGAAATGAGAAAAAACCCAGTTTACATCCTGTGGGGATGCAGAAAATGAAAATAAGCTGTAAAATGTGCACATTTTAAAGAATACTGTGTTGAAATTTCACTGGTGATGTAGTTTCTGTTCCAGACAGAGATGCCAATGACATGAATTCAATGAATTTAATTTCCCAACACGAGCAGCCCCACTGAAAGCAGTTGCACCTCCAGGGAGCAAAGTCAAGGCCACGAATTCCACATTGTCTAAGTCAGAACTCCACACCTTGGAAATAGGATAATAGAGGCAAAGGCCAAGGAGGAATCTCCGGCATGAACAGTGTTTGAAGGGTTGCTCCAGGATGTTCCATCTAGTCAGGACAGTTGGGAACAATAAGTACAGCCAGGACTCTGGGAAAAAGGGGTTGTTATTACAACATGTGACACATTATAGCCAATATTCAATCAGGAATGAATGGAAAAGAAGAAGCTGGAGGCTTGACCCAGAGCCCTTTAGATAAATGGGAGGGCTTTTGGGGATATTGATGCTGGATTACAACTAGGGAAGTCTTGAAGTAATTATTTCAACTATGTGTCAGTTAAAATCAGGAGAATATGGGAAGACATGCATGGGTGAAAGCCTTTGAGTATCATGGGGCAAGTTCTAGTTAAAATTTTCTTAGTTAATTTAAAGTAAGTGTAATCACTGCCCAAGTTATTTTAAACAAGCAACGGTATCTCGTGACAGTCTTTCCTAGACTCTCAAGGGAGAGCCACAACTGCTTCCCAGCAGTAGTTAAATATTTTTTTTTTCCATACCAAAAGTACAACAGGAAGCACATTTCTCCTCTGGGAGTTCTCCTGCTTCTGTTTCACTTGTCCCACAGCCCAGAGTTCAGAGAACTGATCTTGGGGCTCTTCACTGGGGTGGCCACAGCAGCTGCTGGGTCTGGGCATGTGCTGCAGTGCCAGCAAAGGCTGCTGGGTGGAAAGGGGTGTGAAGGGCTCAGGTGTGGCCTCTGCCACAGGAAACTTGGCATTGGAAGCTCTGTAGGCTCTGGATTTTCATTGCAATATAGAAAAGAGGGTGGGGAAAAAGCAGAATCCCCTGTATGGGCATGGCATTTTCTTGTTATTATTTTTATGAATGCATTAGTTGTCTAATAAATTACTATTTTATCAATGTTTTTATAACTTTGGGCACAGCTAGGCTCTACAGAAGCTGAGGAACTTGTTGACTGGTGGGTGTCAAGCTGCATGCTGGAGAGCATCTGCAGCTGGGTGATTGCTGGGATTGCCCAGAGGTGCCTGGTCTGAGGGACAGCAGCTCCTCCACCCCTCGGAGTGTGCAGGGCTGACCCAGAACCTGGGGGGTTCTGTTCCCTCCTGGTGAATCCTGCTGGTGTCCTCACCTCTGGGTTGTGTGTGGGCACTCTGGTCAGCCTCAGCAGTACCCAGCTGGACAAGTGGCTCCTCAAAAAAGCCTTTATTTCCCTCTTGGGAACGATTGACATGGGATACCTTCTGCTTTGGATGGGGCTTTGTGCTTGTTGACTTTTGCCTATCTTTGGGTAAAGGGTTAGTTTATATCTCACATTTTACATTTATTCCAGATGATTGAGACTAATGATATTTCAGAAGAAAAGATAAACATGAAGCAGACTATGGAAGGTATGAAGCTGTGATTTTTACCTTGTTCTAGTGACTTGTACACTTCCTCTGACTTTCTGCTCTTGCAGGGATGGCTGCATGGCAAGGGTTTAGGAAGACATTTCATCTTGTCAAAATTTGCCCAATGGCTTTTGTTGTCTGGATTTGTTTTTTCCTTCTAATCAAGCTGAGCATATGCAGGGGTGGATGTTTTTACCTGTGTTAGATTCTCCATGCAGATGGTGCAGGCTGGAGGCAAATCTGGGAAATAGGAGCATTTCCATCCCATCACTGATTTTCACAGCAGGAAAAATTCAGACATTAAATGTATTTGCTCACAGGAGAGGAGTGATAATGGTAGATACTAATGTGACTGGCTTCAAATAATGATAGTTACTTTTTATTAAGCTTACTATAAATCAAATCCATCCTTTTAACAAAATGTAAGACTTACACTCTAAGGAAACTTGTGTAAAGTGTATTTCAACCTGAACTGCACTCAGCTCCCTCACAGAGGGTGAGCTGCAGCACTGAGTCTGAGCAATAGCAGAGCTGGATTCAGAGATATTTTGTCCTATTTCTGTTGCCCTCAGTTCAAGGCAGGCATTGCCCACGAGGCTTGTCTGTCTTTGTAGATATGGGATTCTGTAGAACACATTCAGGTCATACCCCATCCCTGGCAGTGCCCAAGGCCAGGCTGGACAGGGCTGGGAGCAGCCTGGGATGGAGGGAAGGTGTCCCTGCCCAAAGCAGGGGTGTGGAACAAGATGATTTTTTAAGTTTCTTTCCAAACTATTCTGTTTCTACACCAAATTGTTTGCTGATTGACAGGTAACTCCTGCCAAGTGCCTTAACTAGATCCAGCAGCCACTCAGACCATGTGTGCATTGTTTCCACACTGAATAACCCCCAGAAAGATGTTCTGAAAAGAGCCAGGTCAGATTTGAGCCACAAAAGCATCAGATTTTTCAGATTCACAGCTCTGAACATGGAAATGCATCCGTTCCAGCAAACATGTCTTTGAAACAATTTCTGCTTTCCACTGTAGGAGGTGGCACAAAGAAATGTGCTGAAAGTTCATTTTGGGTTTTTTTAATTCATGTTTTATTGCCTTTTCCCCCTCATCCTTTGAGGCTGCTTTCCTAACCCTGTCTGGTACAACTTCCCAGAGTGATCCCAGCTCCAGGGGTGTGGGGTGCAGTGTCTCTGTGCCACCAGCAGTGTCCCACCATGGTGCCCACTGCACCCTGGCCCGTGCTGTGCACCTGACACCTTCCCAGTTTGCACAAAGCATTTTCCAACCCTCACATCCTTGTCTTTTCACTCCCCCACAGACCTCCAGGACAAGCTGAGTAAAAGAGACAAAGAGGTGTCATCCCTGGTGACCCAGACTGAAACTCTAAGGGCCCAAGTAAGTGGTAAGTTCCCTAATCCAGTGTTGGTGGGAATGAAATGTTTCCCTGCTTGTCCTACAGCCTGGGGTTGAACAAGAGCCCAGAGCTGAAATAGGCTGATGTAAAACATGATGCTGCTGGTTTCTGAATGGCTATTGCTGGTAGAAATTAATTCAGGAATTGAAGACAAACTGCAGCAGATATTAGTGTCCTGTGAGGGAGGGCTTGGGCTTGTTAATGAGTAAAGCTAATGAACAAAAGTCAGTCAAGCTGGGTGTGTTGTTTCCAAGATCTCCACTTAACTACAGCCAGTCAAGAGCTAATGAGGTCTGTGCTTTAAGGAGTAGGAATTGGGAAAAGGCAAAAAGTAAGGATATAAGCAAAGGACTAAGTGACATTTCTTCCTCTGAATTGTCTGCTTGTCATAGCTTTGGAAAATAAATGCAAAACAGCAGAAAAGAAGGCTGATTCAGTGCTCAAAGAAAAGAAGAGGTTGGAAGGAGAACTGGAAGCCTTGACCAAGAAAACACATGATGCCTCAGGGCAGCTGGTCCTGATCAGCCAGGAGCTGCTCAAGAAGGAAAGGTGGGTGTGCAGGTCTGGAGGACAGAGCTGCAGCAGAGGGGCTCTGTGGATGTTCATGTTCCTGAGCAGGAGACAGAGGGGGTCTGTGGGTATTCATGTTCCTGAGCTGCAGACAGAGGGGCTCTGTGGATATTCATGTTCCTGAGCTGCAGAGGGGCTCTGTGAATGTTTATGTTCCTTTGGGCACTGTAATGACCACCAGAGGAAATGCAGGGTTGCACTGTTGAAATCCAGCCCAAAGCTTTCCTGTTCTTCAGAGATGCTGATGTGTGAATTTGGTTGGAATTAGAGATTGAATTCTCAAAAGGCACTGCCCTTTCACTGCTTGCCAGGAGCTGCAAGGCAGCTCAGAGGAGATGCTGAATGAAGTCACCTACAGGCCAGCCAAGCCGGCAGTGCCTGTGCAGGTCCCAGTCTCAGAGCTGGCAAAGTGGGGCAAGAAAAGAGTGGTGGGAGCTGGGTCAGATTTGCTCACTGGCCTTTGTTTGGATCTGTAGCAAAGGTGGGAGGGAGCACAGCAGGGCTCCAGTGGTGTGTGGGCTCTGGGAATGTCTTCATCTCTTCCTGCTGCTGCTTGCATGTGAAAAATGCATATTACATGATTGGCTTTTTGCAAATATTAAAATGAATATTATATATGTTATGTTAGAAAGTTATGCTGTATTAATTCTCTTAAGTAGTGTGTTAAATAGAGTTTTAGGTTATAATATAATGTTAAAATAGAAACTGTGCTATGCAAGATACTTCTTAACTAGCTCAAGAAAGGGATGAGATAATCAAGAAATTCTTCACACAGAGATAACAACAACAAGACACTAAAATCCCAAAGAGAAGAAATATGGCCTCCTTATGGTGAGGAACTGGTCTCCTTGCAGACTCCATGGAGTCTGACCACGATTTAGAAGAGGAAGGGGGGGAAGTTGACAATAACCTGAAAACGCCCTTTGTTTGAAAATAATTTTTGAATCATGTATGAGACATATGAATATGCAACAGGCTGTTGCTTTTGAGTTAATCCTTTCTTAGTGAGGATTTCAAGAGGAAAGCATCTGAAATTCCATAATTCTTTGCTTTTAATGCCCTAACTCTGATTGTCCAAATCCTTACTGCCCCAATTACTATTACTATTGTTACAGCCATTTTATTACGTTAAGCTGTCAGCATTCTAACCCAAGTGGGCGGCGTTTGTCCCCGCAGGAGCCTGAACGAGCTGCGGGCGCTGCTGCTGGAGGCGAACCGGCACTCGCCGGGGCCCGAGCGCGACCTCAGCCGCGAGGTGCACAAGGCCGAGTGGCGCCTGAAGGAGCAGAAGCTCAAGGATGACATCAAGGGCCTTCGAGAGAAGCTGGTCGTGCTGGTGAGGGCACTAAAACCCATCCTCTGTTGGATGGTACCCTTTTCCTGAGCCAGAGGTGGGGTAACTGAGAGGTGTTTTGAAAAAGTTTTGTTTTTTTAGTTTCGTGAAATGGGTGAGATAATATAGATGTTATAGTTTATGTTATTACAATTAGAAGTTAACTATTTTTTAATTACAATACACTATAAGTGTTTCTTGGTTTATTAGTGTTTTGTTACATCATGTTGTAGATGTCTTAAAGTTAATTATTTAAAACTATCTTTCGTGGGTCCCACTACAATGTTTTATAGTTTTTATGTTTCATAGTATGTTTTATAGTTTTACTTTTCTAAAGTATTTAGTTTATTTGTAGTTTGTTTTATTAGTTTTTTATTTTGTTTTATTAGTTTTATTTGTAGTATTTATTTCCTACATTTCCCCCTCTCTCTTGGATAGAAAAAACTTCTTGATGGTTTTGTTTATTTGTTGTGTATAGTGAAGTATATAAGATAACCTTATATACTTTCTGTGTAACCTTATATAACCTTCTGTTAACCTTTAAAAGCTTTTTATAAATTTATTTCCTACAATCCTGGGCACAGCCTAGGGGCTGGAGGGCTCTGTACTGCTGAGCGGGGTGAGGGGTCTGAGCCCTTCACCCTTGCTCCAGGTCTTTGTGTTCTCTTTTGTGCTGCTGAGCATCTGATGGGACTTCTCTTGGCAGTGACTGAGCTGTGGCCTGGCTTAGCAGTTCCTCATTATGCAGCAAAGATATCCCCATGTCATATATCACAGCATATCCCGAGCTGGAAAGGCCACAGGGATCATCAGGTCCTGCTCAGGACACCCCAACAATCACATCTGCCTGGCAGCATTGTCCAAGGCTCCTGGAGCTCTGGCAGCCTCGGGGCCATGCCCATTCCCTGGGGAGCCTGGGCAGTGCCCAGCACCCTCTGGGGGAAGAACCTTTTCCCGATATCCAACCTGACCCTCCCTGACACAGCTCCAGCCATGCCCTGGGTGCTGTCCCTGGCCACAGAGAGCAGAGGTCAGCGTGTGCCTCTCTGCTTCCCCTCGGGAGGAAGCTGTAGCCTGCTGTGTCCCCCAGTGTTTTTCTGTTCACTCAGGTTTTAGATCCATGGCTAAATAGGGCTACAGTTTGTGAGAGAAACTGAAGGTCGTTCAGCTACCCCACGTGTTTTACAGATTCTCTGATCCAAGAATAAGCAGTGTCCTCAAATTCTTGTGTACTTCACTGTCCTCCAGTGGCTGAGATGTGAATAATGGATGTGAACTGCTGGGAGCAAACTGGAGCTGCTCCTCGTCACTTGATATTGAGCTGTGCTCTGCCCCCATCTGCTGTTGAAATTGCAGCATGGTTCTAGGCATTATGTGGATTTCTGCCTTGACTTTCTGCAGCTCTTGGTGTGGGAATCCTTAAAATCTCAGAGGGTTTTGGAAAGCTGTAAAAGGCAGGCCTCAGAGACAGCAGAACTTGGAGTGATTGGAGCTAAGCAGTAGCCATAAGATTTGTCAGCAGAAAAATTATGTGAGAAGTAGAAAAGTAAGGACAAATAGAACAATGATCTGTTTATTAATGATTGTCTAGAATAACTCCCTAAGCTGCAGAAAAGTCTATCTAGCAAGATTTTAGGAGGTTCTAAGCTTAATAATGGAGCTCTATGCATTGTGTTTTAAGGCTTACAAGCAGGTATTGTATTAGAAATAAGCAAGCAATGTTTTAACCAAAGGTACGTATGCTTATAGTGATTGGATAGAACTACTGTCAGTATGCTTTTGCTTTGTGTGATTGGTCAAAAAACTTTTAAAGTGAGTTGTGACATTGAGTTCTTGGTCTGCTGCTGGGGAAGTGAGCTGCTGGCACCTTCCCATTGTCATAACCATGGAATGGGGCTGATGCTGGAAAATAAAACAGCTCGAGATGGGTTCCCCAGCAGTCCCATCCCGTTTGTTACTTGTACACAGCCCCTGGCTGGTGATACCCAGTTTTGCTGTAACATCTCCCCTTTTCCCTTTGTGCTTTAGGACAGGGAGAAGGCGGCGCCGGAGCAGCGGCGGTACTCGCTGATCGACCCCTCCTCGGAGTCAGAGGTGATCCGGCTGCAGCACCGGCTCGTCAGCACCGAGGACGTGCTGCGCAACGCCCTGGAGCACGGGCACCAGATGGAGAAGCTCATGGAAGCCATGAGGCTCTCCTCTGAGAAAACACAGGTACAGCATCAGCAAACAGGGCTGCTTGGCCCTCATCTGTGGCATTCACATGCTCTGAAAAATTCCTTCTCCCAGGGTTTTCCTCCTGGGAACCTGAAAGGCAGCAAGAGGCCTCAGAGAAAAGGAAAACAACTCTTATCTCATTTGCTTCTCCTGTGTTGTGCTCATGTGGAATGTGGTTGGAGATTGTTTACCCACAGGTGATTGTTTCATTGGGTTCTGCTGTGAGTTGTTTTGACTCATTTGCCAATCAGGGCAAAGCTGTGTTGGGACTCTGGAGAGAGTCACCAGTTTTCATTATTATCTCTTTAGCATTGTGTAAGTATCCTTTCTGTATTCTTTAGTATAGTATAGTACTCTTTAATATAATATAGTATAATAAATGAATAAATTAGCCTTCTGAGAATATGGAATCAGATGCATCATTCTTCCCTGCCACGGGGCTCGCTGTGAATTTACAATACTCATTGATCCCCTGGGACCATGCCCTGTGCTCAGGGCTGACACCATCAGCTGGGTCCCCCTGACAAGGCCTTGTTCTGCCAGCTGTAGCCTAATGGTATAAAATCCATACTAGCTGGTCATCACAGATCCCTCTGTGCTCCAGAGAATGGTTGCTAAACATGGGTTTTGGGGAGCTGCACTGTAACTGTTCTTTATGTGTACAGTATTGTCTGGCTGCAGGTGTTCATGACTCAGGGGTGAGGTTTTTCTGGCATCCCTCTTCTTTGAGAGGTTTACCTGTGTGTCCCTAAGCAGAAATGTTGCAGGTGACTGTGGGAAAATGCTTTCCATTTCTCTTACCACCTTGGTGTCAGATGTGTTCGCTGATGGACTGTGAATGTTCCCACTCCAGTTTCTGTCTTCTCTCCACAACTTCCTCTGATCTCCCTTTGTTTCTTCTGACTAAAGAAAAGCTGCTTCTGTTGCCTGTCTGACTGAAACTGAAGGGTACAAATAGCTTGACTCTCAACATTTGGCTTTTCCATCTCATACCTGTGGAGTCTCAGCCCTGACTGATTCCTCCTGCAAAGTGACCTGGCCCTTGTGCCAACCTTTGTGCTTCATGCCCTTGAATGTTTTTGTAGCTGTATTTTCTCTTGGGTCTGCAATTAGGCAGTGATTTTTGGAGCTCACATGCACTGTTATTTCTCTTGTACTTGCTCATTTAAACTCTCAGCTGAAAAATGTCTTTCTCTTGCAACAATGAGTTACAACTGGTGTTCAAGCAGACACCTTAGGGTAGTAGAGAAAAGCCACTAGACACAGAATGGGCAGAGAGCTTTTTTTCACTGATGCAGGTGCAGATGTGCTGTGTTAGGTAATCTGGAGGACTTCAAGCCTTCTCCTCCCACAACAATCTCTTTTGGATACACCAAACACTGTTTGCATTGCAGTGCTATGGGCATGGAGGTGGCCAGGAGGGTGCAAGGTAAAAACTGCAACCCTAAAGATCTGCTGGCTCACTGGAGATCTGTGTTGCACACAAGTCTCTCTATCCTCAGTGCAGCATCTGCCAGCAGCAGGCAGGACTGATGGAGTCGTGATGACATGTTTGGGGCAGTCCAGCATGTGTCATAATCCTGTCAGGAGCTCCAGAGTGACTTCTGCTGTGACTGCTGTGTGTCAAATGCAAATGCATCGTGACAGCCTCATCTCCTGGCAGCTACAGGAGGGGAAGGTTACTGTTTACTTTAATGCGCAGAGAAAGGCAAAGCTTCCCTTTTGCATTCCCATCTCCAGAAGCTGTGCAGGTGGTAATTATTTCTTCCCCAGTTCTAGAAAATGACCAATCTTACCTGAAGTCAGTTGGAACAGACTTCATGAGGTCAGCTAAGATAGCCCTCTATTAGTTTGATATAGTCATGCTTAAGAAAATGTAGAGACATGACAGAATAGCATTATGTCTTCAACTACAATCCAAGGTGCAATAAGCAGAGGATTACTGCAGGAAGGCTGGCTTCAAATTTCTGTTGATATCAGGTTTTTAAAGTGCTATTTACAGGGAGGTCTGGATCAAAGCTTCCTAGTTTCAGTTTGAAGTCTGTTCACCCTTCCCCTTGTGAAGGAGAACTGTTAACCAGGAGCTTTCAGGCTGAGGACATTGCTGGTCCAAACAAATCCTGCTGAAGTAGTTTGGGAATTGATGGTTCTTCTCCAGAAGCCATATGCCCACTGTAACTCACTCTGCACCACCTTCCAACCTCCTGTCTCCTCTCTGATGGAAGCAGCTGTTGCCCAGATATCTGCCTTGGCAGAAAGAAAATATTTGCCTTCTTCTTGTGTTGGGAGATGCCTGAGCCACAGCTTTGCAGGAAATAACAAGGATTTGGCACTCAGATGTTTTCTTGAAGGGTTTTAGTGGTTCCTCTGGCAGCCTTTTTATTTCATTTCAAGCAAATTGCACCACTTTGTTCATTATTGTGACCATGTTCCGAGACCAAACTTCAAGCCTGGTTTTTGATATCAGCTGTCTGGTCAGTGCCCAGATGGGGTGAGCTGCAGGCAGGGAATTGCCTGTGGTGGGAGGTGCTGAGCCCTGGCAGCAGCACTCTTCTTGCCATCCAGGTAGGCTCCACTGCCTGGCAAACAGTTCAGTCTCTTATCAGAGCTTAGTTTGAATTTCTGCCTGGTTTTTGTGATCAAGTTAAACCTCTGTCCTGTAGGGTTGATTCTGCACCTTCGTGGTCCAGTGAGGATGGAAACTGGAGCTCTCAGACCCTGCAGTCTTGTCTCCCCATAATGCCATCAGCAGTTCACCAGCAAATGTGACTCTGATTGCCAAGACCCATTCCATTGGGAATTCCATTCCCATTTCATTGGGAATGCTGGCTTCAGGCTGCAGCTTTCTTCTCTTGCTCATGCTGGCTGTACTGTCATTGGGAAGCTGAAGGGCTCCATACTACTCTGTTAGAGAAACATTATAAATGTTTAAAAGTTCTTGTGCTTTTTAAAGATAGAACAGCCTGTCCTGGTTGCCAGACTTGTCCCTGGAGATGGGAAATAGGGAATGGCAAATGTCCTTTTCAGTGCTGCATGTTCAGCATGCTGTGCTTTGCAGTAACTGCCCTTGGCTGGATTTGGTTTTTGGTATTTAGGAATTGGGGTTTATAGTGGGTCTGTGTCCCTGAGGAGCCTGGGGGATGTTTGGTAGCTGGGAGGGATGCAGCCTGGCACATGGGGATTGAGCCAGGTGCAGAGGGCAGGAAGATTCTTGCCAGAAGTGGGGTGGGGTTTTTGCACCCTCTTTTCCTTGTGTGCAGTGGGCAGCTAAGGAACACAGGGCAGTCTTGCCAGATTTCAGTGCTGTAAGCAAAACCACCAGCATCTGTGTCCCTCTTCAGTAAGTGTTGTCTGTTTTCCATTGCAGACTGTTGGAAATTCTGGGTCTGCTAATGGGATTCACCAGCAGGATAAATCCCACAAGCAAGAGGTGAGTTTTGAGCAGGATGTTATTTAAAACAAGTATCTGCTTCGTGTGGTTTCTTGCCTGCTGTGGTGGGGACAGCCCTTGGCTGGGGGTAGTTCTGCCAGCACAGCTTGACTGTGTCATTGCCACAGCAAAAGCAAGAGGCTGTGCACAGCTCCAGCTCCCAGGTGTGGTGGAACCTCACTAGAAACCCCCTGAAGCCATGGGCAAGGTGGTGGTGAGGGGAACACAGTGCAAAGGGAGCTTCCCCACAGTCTCCTGGGTCAGTGCTGTGTCACACTTCTCTGGCAGCCCCTGCTAGACCCTGCCCAGCCTCAGCTCTCTGCTGTCCCCTCTGCATGGGTGGCATTTGTGGGACGTGCTGTCCTGGCCTCCCACAGCAGACTTCATCCACCCATACTAGGCAGAGCAGTGGGCATTCTACTCCATGCCTCTTCCAAAACAAGCCTCAGTGCTTTTGCCTAACAAGATCTGTTTGGTTTTTTTTAGGAGAAGCTCTGATAGAGAAGAGATGGAAAGGACCATTTCACGCCAGTATCAGCTCCTCTGCACAGTCAGGAAAAACAACACCACATCTGGCTTTAGCACCTCCAAAAGACCACACACAGTATTTTCACTTTAAAGCAGGACAATGTTTATAATGTACTAACTGATGTAACCAGGACAATCCCAGAGCCCAGTTTTCCAAGACAGCCATTGTTCCAGGAGGGAGCAGAAAGACCTCTCTGGGTTTGGTTTCTTACTTGTATTGGTTTTGACTGTGGAATTTGTATTGTTTGAGCTGCCCTTGTCCCACCAGCTGACGTGGTTTGGATGACAGCTGCCCTGACCTGTGGCTGAAGTGTCAGTGGGTCCCAGCAACCCCACAGGAGCTGCCAAGGGATTTGCCTGTGGTGTTCAAAGCATGTGCCCGTAGGCTGCACCCTTCCCACGGGGTCTGTCCCTTCCCTCCCACACACCCTGGTGTCCTGAGGACCTGCACAAGTGAGTGAAACCTGCTGGGCTGATGATGTGAGCTTTGGGGATGTGTTTCCCTCCTCCCTTTTGGAAGACATCACTGTTTTAGAGCAGAGGCTGCACTTAGTTTTTGTATTATAGTATGTTGTGGGAAATAATCCAGTTTCAGAGGGATATTTATTTTGTTTCTTCTCCCCTGCAATTTGGGGAAGAAGCTGTGGTGGCTCTGAGTCTGGGGTCAGGCACACCTTGCCTGGGTGTAGCTGGCCCTTCTTCCTGCAGTGGGATCTGTGAGCAGGCCTGCTGGAGTCCTGTGCCTGAGCTGTCCAGCTCAGTGCCCCTCTCTCCTGGGGGGCTCATGGGCTCTGTTTTGAGCTCAGGACTCCACAGGTGCTGGATCTCAGCATTGCTGGCCTTGGAGCTCCATGCTGGGGGCAGTCAGTGTGGGACAGATGCATTGAACAAAAGGTTCCCTCCTTGCCTGTTCAATTTAAGAGCTCACTGTGATTGCCTGGTGCTCTCCAGAGCTCTTCAGTGTGATGCCCATCCCCTGCTATTGAGATGGCTGAGGTGAAGGTGCTGCTGTGGGCCTGACTTTGATGGCTTCAGCAATCCTCTGTGCATGGCCTGGCTGTGAGTATTTGGAGCAGAAGCAATCCAAGACCAGAGCCCAGGCAGCTCTTGTGTCTGCACCCGCAGAGGATCTTGTTCCTTCTTCCCAAGGCTTCACTCTACCTTTGCACCACAGCTGCCAAGTGATAATAGGGCAGAGAAAGGTGACAACATGCTCTTAAAGATGTGAAGGAGCCCAGCTCAGGTTCACCCTTCAGTAGCACAGGGAACAGTCACAGCAATATTTTTCCAGGCTTCTCCCAGTCAGTGCCACCTCCTCCTCCTTCTGCTATGATGGGACATCTGTGAAAGGACAAGATGGGACAGGAGACCTGAGCCAGACCCCCAGCAGGTGAACACGATGGCACATCAGCTCTGTTACTTTTTGCCCTGATTTCCCACAAAGTTTTGTCACTTTTTCTTAGTGGGTTGCCAGACTCCTGCTTCTTTGAAGGATGAACAGCCAGAAGCAGCCTGGGAAAGACTTGAGCTTCAGGACTGTGATTTTGCCATCAGGAGGATGACATTGAACACTTGACCCTTCTCACCTGATGCAGGATTGGTGATCTCCTGTCCTTCAGAGGAGGATGGGCGAGGAAGGGCAAGTAAAGCAGGTCAGAAATCCCAGCAGAAATCTGCTTGTGGTAGCAGGAGGCAGAGCATGGGATTGAACTGGCTGGAAATAATTAATGTAGGATTCCATCCTGCCTTGTACAAGTGTTTCTTCAGCTCTTACAAGTCACCAGGAAGATTGCCATATCTCTGCCTAGCTCTGGGAGTTTCACAAGGAATTGTAGGAGTGGCCTCCAAAACCCTTCTGGTTGAGTATTCATCTTCTAAGTGATTTTGGAAAGTCCCAGAGGGAGTTTTTGTTTGTTACCGCCCTCAGTAGTGAATACCTCACTGCTGGTTTTAGGAATTTAGGGCTGATGTTTCCCAAAATGCTCCTGTTGGCTGGGTGGTCTCTGAAGTCATGTCTGCAGACCCTGTGGGCTTCCCTGGGCACGTGCAAGGGGGAGGCCCCATTCTGGTTTGTAACTTATTTTCCTGTATGGGTCTTCTAGTGACTTGTGGCCACTGCCTTCACCTGCAGCAGAGATATCTCTGTTTTCCACCTCCCTTTGGCTCTGTACAGAGTGGGATCCCCTGGGAGTGCCCATGGGGACCATGTGTTTGGTTCTGTTGATCAGATCCAAAGTTGCCAGGCTGGAAGAGTCTCTGGCTCCTGCCTCTTCCCAGGGACCATCCCTGAGAGCAGCTCAGACCTGGGGCTTTTCCTGCTCAGCTCAGGAGACAATGCAGCACAGGAACAGAGGGGTTCAGACCAGGCTCACAGTTAGTGCTGATGGTCTTCTCTGGCTGTAAATGACTGTGCTGGTCCCTGAGGATCAGCCAGGAGCTGTTGGCACTGCTTGGCTCTCTGTGCAGGCTCTGTGGTCACTGTGTTGGAGGGCTGAGGGTTGAAGCCCCCACCCACTGGGGTGCAGGTCCATGGGAGCTGCTCCCAAATTGGACCATCCACAATGCCACCAGGATATTTGTGTGCTCATGTGGCTTCAGCTCAGCCCTGTGTAAGGGGCCAGGAGGGGTTGCACTCACTCACTTCCTCCCTCTCCAAAATTAGCACAGGCTTCCCCAGGGCACCAGCCTCTGGCTGCCCTCCTGAGGTGGTCAGAGACCACACTAGGGACAAACTTGGAAAGGGCAAGGGGGAGATTCCCCATCCCCTCTATTTATTTGTAAGTTTAAGTGCTATTTTTACCTATGTGGTGGTGTATAAAGTACTTCTCAATGCTTGGTCCCTCTGGCTTGGTTCTTTGGGAGAGCTCTGGGGCCCTGGAGTGGTGATGCCCCCTTGTCCTGTGGTTTATCCGGGCTGGTTCCTGTTTGTGCCTTCACTCCCCCTTTGGCTTCAGCCTTGCTCTTACCTCGATCCCCAAGAGCTGCTGAGGGAGGGCTGTGCTTTCCCCAGCCTTTCTCCCAGCCTGAGGATGCCATGCTGGTTTTCCATCTGCAGATGGAGCAGGGTGGGGAGCAGGAGGTGGCACACAGCTGGGCTCCAGGGAAGGAGCAGCCCCCACAGCCAGTGGCATTGCCCTGACAGGTAGTGATGCTTTTCTGCTGAGAGCTGAGCCCTTATCCACTGAAAAAACAGCCTTTGGCATGGAGACTACTTAGTATGGACTGACTTCTTCTCTATTTCTCAAGACCAAAGGGGAAAAGAATGAGTCTTGCTTGGGAATGTCAGCTTTATCCCTCCTGCAGCATCCAGAGAGCTGGAGCAAGGGCAGCACCATGCTGGTGCCCTGTGGAATGATGGCACCAGCCTGCCTGGGTGTTACAGCTCTGCAATGACAGGTGCCAAGCTGCCAGCCAAGGCCTTACAGCTCCTGCCTCCCCCGAGCCACCAGCAGCTCCTCTCACTCGCAGTAGAGATGCATAAGGGTTTCATTAAACAAAATTATGCAAATGGCACTGTAAAAGTCTTAATGAAAATTCCAATACTCCGTTATTCAGCAGCTTTAGCAGCTCAGCACTATCTGTAGGGAGTTATTAATACACTAAGATCCTATAAGCCTCCTGTAAGTTACCAGAAAAAAGATGATACTAGATGTATAAATGGATGATAACCTTTTACCCATCCAGTATGTATTACAATTTTGTAGCTTAGTCATTTTTTGGCTATCAGATTTTGTTAGTATGATACAAAAAAAAAAGACAAAAAAATGTTTGACTGCTAATGTCTATTTTGTTATTTGATTCATTTTCTTCCTCTGTACAAAAGCTGTACAAATCTGTCTGTGTAACTCCTCCACATCTGTATTCATGTACCATCCCCCTTGTCCTGGCTTGCTGGTGTGGTGAGCTCCTACTAAACAATAAACTCTGTGGCTGAAGTTGGGCATCCTGGGGCTGCTGGGGCATGTTCAGGCTGTTCTGCAGTGCACAAAGTGTTGTGAGCTGGAAGGGGCTGTGCCCCTGGGCCCCAGCTGTGACCTTGAGCCGTCTGTGTTTGGGCTCTGCAAGTGCCTGGGAGGCTGCAGAGCTGTCCTGGGGAGGAGCTGAGCTGGACACAGTGGCATTTGCTCTTGTGCACCCCGTGCCAGAGGTGGGGACAGCCAAGCCCAGCACCATCTCCTGGCTGGGCAGCTCCTGCTGTTGAGTACGTCCCAAGCCTCAGAGTGGTTGTGCTATTTATTAATCCATGTTTATTTTCCATCTAATTGTCTCCCCAGTCCCTCACTGACATATCCACAGTGGCCTGAGGTGAGGAGCGTTGCAGGCTGCTGTGCCAGACCCACCTCCCTGCACCTCAGCACTGATCCATGCGTGTTTGGGCAGCGCCACCTTCACTGTGCACAGACTGTGCCTGGGTCATCCTCATTCCTTCCAGGTCACCCACCACAGCCCTCCTGAGCACATGGAACTGGGGATGGCAGTGAATCAGTCCAGGAGGAGCTGCCAGCCCCTGCCTCTCTTGTCCCTTGTTCCCACCATGTCCATGTGGATGCTCTGAGCATCACTGAGTTACCCTGTCACCCATCAGGCAGGACTGGAAGGAATTTTGCCAGGGCTTGGTGGTTTCTTCATGGTACAACCTCTCAGTTGGGAATTTCCTGGACTGCCTGTGGCCTGTGCCCTGGCTCAGCACTGCCCATATAGCAAGAGAACATCCATCTCCTCCTGCCATGTTTTCCTGCATCCAGGGGCTGTAGTTCCTTTACAGAAAAGTATTGCCAACTGCTTAAGATATAGGGAAAAACTGGAATGATTTTCCTCTTGCTTTTCCTGGATTAAAAATTCTCCTCTACCAAGATTACCTGAAAGTTTTAAATTCTTTAAATTCTTTTCAACAGCAGCTGAGGTTTGCAGGTGCTGGTTTTATTCCAGAGCAAAGCCCCAGGAAAATTACAGGTGCCTGATGACAACACCATGGAAACTGTCCATGCAGCCTTATCCCAGAGCTGTAACAGAGTCTGTGCATATATCCTTGATACCCCCTGATTTTATTTTTTCAAGGTGGGGAAGGCGCTCTTGTGTCTCCAGCAGCTCCCTGACCCTGTGCAGTGCAGGGTCTCAGGACTGAAAGGGTTAAAAACACTGTGTCTAGGCATACTTGGGAAAGCACAAGATACCTTGCAACCAAATTTTAGTCACAGGCTAGAGACCCAGGATGAAACTTGGCAAGAAATAGGGAACAGGACTTGCAAAAATGAAGGGTAGAGCTTGCTGAAACCAGTGAGAAAATCACTGAAACAGCCAACAAGAGACTGCAGTGCCTAGAGGAGAGAGGTGGAAAGGGGACAGCGATGAAGACAGCCAGCCTTCATCAGAGAGGACCATTGAGGAATGGCACAATATGACACGAAATGAACGATATTCACACGAAAAAGGTACGTTTATTTCTGGACTTCAGTATTTACAGAATTCTAAAAGTGACCATGGATTGGAGGATGAAATTGCCACCTCTCCAACCACACTGGTTAAACTAACAGTCTGTCAATCCTCTCCTTCAGAAAGGAATGTAAAACAATCATTATTTACATGAAAAGCGCGTGAGAAACTCCATTACAAAAATGTAAACATCAGAAGGCTTAGAAGAACAGGCTGACAGAGGAAGACGTGGAGCCTTCCTCAGCATGACCACCCTGGTGCTCCGTGGCTGCCCTCCATGTGTGCTGAAGATGATGATGGTCCTGCTGAGCAGAGCTCGGGGGTTCCATGGCTCCACACCACGAGGTCACAAAGCTCTGGGGGTGCCCAGCACTCAGTGCTCTGCCAGAGCTGTGGGTTTGTCCTGCTGCCCTGGGCAGCACCCGAGGCAGAGGTGCCCGAGCCACCCCAGCCAGGCCAGGGCTGGGAGCCAGCGAGTGCCAAGGGAGCCGAGGCCGGGCTGGCACTGCAGGGCCATGTCGGGTGTCCACTACAAGTTCTCCTCCAAGCTGGGCTACGACGTGGTCACGTTCCACGGGCACAGCATCTCCCTGGGTGACCTCAAGCGGCAGATCATGGCCCGCGAGAGGCTGAAGGTGGCCAACTGTGACCTGCAGATCCTCAAAGCTGAGACCAGCGAAGGTGAGTGGGGCTGGGCCCGGGCCCCGGGGCACCCAGGGGCAGTGGCACAGATCAGCCAGGCAGTGCCACAGGCTGTGGGAGCCCTGCTCTGCCCTGGGGACAAAAGCCAGGGCGGGAAAGCACAGTGGTGCATACAAAACTGGCTTTTGCAGCTCTAAAGGGATTCTGTGATGTACCATCTAATTCCGTGTCCATATCCATTCTTTCCAACTGACTCATACTTGTCCTGCATTTGTGCTGTTCCCAGAATACTCTGATGATGCACAGATCCCAAAGAACGTCTCCGTGATCGTGAAGAGGGTCCCAGCTCGAGCTGCGTGAGTATCCATGAATCTCTGGATTCCCTGTGAGGGATGTCAGGGTGTGAACTTCTTTTCTGGATATGGGTTTGCAGAGGCACTTGGACTGCATCTGGTCAAAGCTGCTGTTAATTTCCTTTTTCATGGGGTAGATTTTAATGTATCTGCTTCAAAGCAGACTCCTACTGTTAGGTTTGTGGGGATGTGGGGTTCAAACTGCAACACTGGTAAATCCTAAGGTGATTCTCTTGGTTTTGTTCTTGGGATGATTGGGTTGAGAGCCAAATTGCAGATCCCATTTCCTCCACGAGGAGTTTACAGATTGTATGTGTTTGCTTTTAGTGGCTTTATAGTAATGACAGGTACACTCTGTAACAATTACTTATTATTAGAAATAAACTTTTAATGTGTTCCCATCTGAGAAGAGTCTGGTTGTCAGTATTTGACTATTTCTTGCACTGGGGAAGGTGGGTTTGGGGACTGTGGGGTATCTGGCAAGTATCTTGCACCCAAAATTGGGGCTTTTACACCCTGTCTGTAGAATAGAGACCAAGAATTCTGGACGCCTCAGTGTTTTGCTTCTAAACATGGCTTTGGTTTGGGGTTAATGCAAATACGGATGCTCCGTGCTGGCCTGTCCCAGCATCCTCCCTTTGGGGCTGGATGGCCCTCCCCTGCAGTGAGAGGATGGATGCTGGCAGTGCTCAGATCCCATCAGCTCCTGTGTGTGACAGCCACGAGACAACGGCTGTGAGCTGCAGTCACCCAGGCACAGGAGCTTTCTGTCCCTCCAGCTGGAAACACGGCAGAAAATCTGGCTGATGTGCGGGAGGGATGAGGATCTGCTGTCACAGGGGTTGTGTGTCTGATTCCTGAGCACCTGAATCAGACACAGATCACTGTGTGTGTGGAATCTCAGCAAGTTTGCAAATGTAATAAATGGCTCCCAAAATATTGTTGCAAATTCAAGATCACCTGAAAGGAAATTCTGCCAATTAAGACTCTTTTTTTTCCCCCCACAGAGCTCCTAAATTGCACCAACCCCTAGGAAAGGCTTACAGGTGACTTTTCTCCCACTATTTGTAGTCACTGTAGCATCTGTAACACACTGGGCACTTTGGCCCTGCTGTGGTTTAAGGATGGCAGAGATCTGAACACAGGGCTTCCACAGAGAAACATCATCCTGGAGATGGAGCTGCTGGCAGTTCTGGTATTGCTTTGGCAGAGGAGGGATCATTTTTCACTGAAAGAAACCTGCACTCCTGAGCGTTGACAGTGTCACTGTTGTGGCCAAGAAACTTCACTCCTGTGCAGCTGGTGACAATAGATATGAGATTTTGGGGGCTTCAGTTGCACTGGAGGTACCAAGAGAGAAGAGTTTATGAAGACAAATAAATTCCCACATTCATTCAACTATCAGAACATAATGGTTTGAGGTTCAGGTGTTCTTGTTGGTTTTCACTGCTTGATGCTGGGTCCAAGTGCTTAATTTTAAGTTCTGATCACCTCTGTTTCTTCTGCCAGGAACCACAATGAGCCAGTGAGGGGAACATCCAAGGCAGTACGTAAAACCCCATCCTCACACTTCTTCCTACACACTGCACTTCATTCTAAACAGTGCAGCCTTGTATTCATTTTCTGGACATCGAACTTGAATATGGTTTAATTCTTTTGTGAACAGATTTCTGACTCTTCTGCCCCTCTTTCTCTGGCCCAGCTCATTAAGGTATAGGTATATATAAGGTATATATAGTCTGTGTCAAATACTTGAAAAAAATCCTTTGCTTAGTATTTTTAAATCTTATACTGTGATCTACAGCTGGATAATTGTGGTAATGTGATCAAAACTGTATTTTTTAATAACTTAAGGTGTTTATTGCAAGTTTAAAATGCATGTATGTTGTGATGCTATCCCAGAAAGAGAAGTTCCCAGGTTGGGAAGAGGAAAAGGGAGCACCTTATCGGCCCAAACATAATGTGGCAGCATTAGTCCTTTTCAAGACCCAAAGCAGCAGCACTTCAGCACCTGTTTCCCATTTTGTATCATCAGTTTTGCATTGGAAACTAACAGTTTGTGTTGTACAGATGTGTACAGAAGAACTGAACTGGCTGTAAGTTATGGACACTTCAGGGAGGTTTTCAGCAGCCAAAACAAAGGTTTCTGGAACAAGAACACTTGTGAGGCTTGAATTTTGAATTTCTGGCCATGACAGCTATAGAGCTATTCTTTGGTTGCTGCACTTGTTCACAAATTGGGGTCTGGGGACACAGTCTCCTTTGTTTGGTTGCAGACAGTGTAAATTATTTTGGTATCATTATTACTTTGTAAAAAGTGCCATATTTGAATCTGGGTCTATTCCTAGACATGTTTTGGTGGGGTTTGATGGTGTTTTGTAAACCATTTGGGTTCAAACACATTGGGGAAGTGTCTGTAAAATTCTCTGTAAATGCTGATGGGAATGATTCCAGAGAGGTGGATCTGGATACTGTTCCTGCACAGAAAAACACTGTGTCAATGAAACACTCATTTATTACATCTCTGAATTGGTTGCTTTTGTGAAGGAGCATCTGTGAAAGCAAAACCTTCGAGGTTGATCTCTCCTGGGCTGCATGGAGGTTGTCTTTGGCTGTGGAGGCTCAAAGATGTTCTTCATGTGTATGTCCAACCCTCCCCTGTCACACAGACCCCAAATCTGGCTGAGGCCAACGCTGCAGAGGAGGACAAGATCAAAGCCATGATGATCCAGTCCTGCTGTTACTATGAGCCCCTCAAGTAAGTGTTGGTAAGGTCAAATCTGCTCTTGGAAGAACACGGAAGAATCGCGTTTATCTCTGACAAGGGATCTGTTCTGACAAGGGACACACATTCCTACCTTCCTCTTTTTTTACCCCCAAAAACTTGCAGTGACCTGAAGCCACCCTTGGGTCCTGGTCCATCATCATCTACCAGCCCTGTTCCCAGGCTTAAAAGGAGCTCAGGAATTCCCATGAGTTTTATGGTGGAGGTGAAGGACCCCAACACAAAGGGAGCAATGCTTACTCCCAGTGGGAAATATGCCATCCCAATTATTAATTTGTAAGTATGGATTTAATTGCACTGACCAAAAAGTGATCGAGAGAAGCCATGGGGAAATGTTTGAGTGGCAAAGCCACCACACTGGCCACCACCTGTCCTTCGGGGCAGGGAGTGTTGCCACTGTAGCTGATCCATCCCAGAGGTCACCCAAAAATCCCAGATTCTGTAAGCAAGGAAATAACAACTGCAGGACAAGAACAGAACAAATCCATTGTGCTGAGACAGCAACGCGGAGGGTCCAAAATCCATCCATAGCTCTGGAAGTTCATTGGGCACAGGAGACTGGAGAGAGATGGACCCTCCTGGATGCTTTTGCACTCTCACAGTAGCAGCTCTTCAGCCCTGGCAGCAGGAACTTTTCCACGGCACCAAGTTCTTCCATGGGCAGCAGTGCTACGGCAGCAGCTGAGAGGTGCTGTCACATGAGCAGATGGAGAGGAAAGAAAACACACCAACCAAATTTCGGAGGAAAACAAGTGGGGAGACGAACTGTTTTGAATTAATTTCTTTATGTCCTTCTTTCACCCATACAGAAAACAACACCCACAGCCAAGGTCTCCAGCTGGAATGAAGCCTCCAAAGAAAAAAGTGAAGAAGGCAGACAAGCCAGTTTAATTCATGTTCTTCACTCTTAATTCGTGTTCTGTATTAATGTTCTAAATTATTTGTTCTTCTTTCTTCTTCTAACTTCCTATTCTTATTTCATTGTTCTTTATTCATTGTTCTTATTTCATGTTCATGATTCATTGTTCACTTCTTGTTCTTGTTGTTCTTCACTGCTCTTATTTCATCTTCCTATGTCTCTTACAAGACATATTTGAGCAATAAACAACACAGCACTGAAACGAACTTATTTTGCTCTACTTTTCCCTAGATGTGCTGCTTATTACAAGCCTTGTCATGGCCCTGGAAATTAACTTCATTGGTCACTACTGCAGACAGTGCCTTTGATGCTGGTTTTCTTTCTCATACTGTATGCAATAAACAGCTCAAGAAATTAGGGACAAGAAAAAATCATGAAGGGTGAAAAAAACAAACGAAGGCAATAGTGATTAGAGAACTTAAAGCTAAGAAGATGTGCCAGAGAGGATTTGCAGGCGTCTCCCATGTTCACATGTCGGACAAAGAAACAGCAGAAGGTGGCTGACAAGGTCAGGGTGCAGGAAATATATTCCCTTTCCATGTTGTCAGGTTTCCCAATGCTTGAAAGCCGATTTGAGAGTCCTCGATGGTTTATTTCCTCTGCTGGCTCATAAGTCAGCTCTGTATCCCCTCACCCAAAGGTTGCTGCTGTAGAGTTTTGAAGCAGGAAGGAGAAGGGGTGAAGGGAGCGTGTTTTGGAAAGGGGCAGGTGGGGGTGGATGGCAGGTGTTCAAGGGAAGAACTTGGCTTGTCTTCCCACACAATCTTGGGGACATTGGTAGGAGAAATGATTTCATTGTCTTCTTTATGGACTGTCAAGCTGACATAAAACCTGACTTGGAGGAAATGGTACAAAGGCTTCACCCACGGAGACTCTCTGCCCTGAACTCCTGAGGAGAAAGGAGTCTGTGCCCCAACAAGCCTACAGCTCAGCCAGGGGCTCACGGGGCTCCTCCTGCACCCCCAGCATGAGGAACAGCACCCCACTGCTTCCCTGGCAAAGGCTGATCCCAATGGATGCTCCAAACCAGGCCCTGGCTTTGCTGTGCCAAAGCAGCAATGGCCGTGTCTGAAACCCAGGGGAAAGCAGCAGGTTGGTGATTCTCTCCCAGGGACTCAGCTCTGTGGGGCTGCTGGCCCCCCTGCAGCCTCTGCCCAGCAGCTGCCTGGGGATCCCTCTCTTGGTGAGGAAACAAACATTGAGGTACCCTGGGCTTCATCTGGGGCTTTGTGGTTGTGTCAGTGTCCTGCCCGTGGTGACTCACACTGACAGTTCACTGCACAGCAAAGCCAGGCTTAGTGCCTGCTCCACAATGCAGGAAGAGACTGAGAACATGAGGTGCCACAGAGCAGGACACTGACACAGCAGATGGAGAAGTGGCTTCGCTCTAACTCAAGTCTTAAACTGATTAAAAGAAATATAGTGAGGCCTCTCCTGTCCTGTGAGACTTTCAAGCACCTTTCAGTCACTAAAGGGCTCCAAATGGGCTGGAGAGGGACTTGGCACAGGGGCCTGGAATGACAGGACAAGGGGGAGCGGTTTCACACTGTGAGACAGCAGGGTTAGACTGGGTTTTGGGAAGAAATTCTTCCCTGTGAGTGTGGTGATGCCTTGGCACAGGTTGCCCAAAGGAACTGTGTCTGCCCCATTCCTGAAAGTGTCCAGGACCAGGCTGGATGGGACTTGGAGCAACCTGGCCAGTGGAAGGTGTTTCTGCCTTTGAGGTCCCTTCCAGCCCAAGCCATTCCATTCCATTCCATTCCATGACTCCATGAGTCTGTGACCCAGTGGCTGCCAGGGATGAGGTGTGCTGCCTGGCAACAGGAGTTGTGATGAAAAGGGGCATGAGCAGAGCAAGCTCCAGTCTGTGACGGACAAGGGATGAGGAAGGAGCCTGCTGGCTACTCCACTCTTTTACCATCACTTTTGCTTATCCCTTTCATTATACATTTTAGCATCCCTGACAGACCCAACTGGGCAGGAAGGCTTGGGACAAATCAGGGACAGAGTGTGTGCAGTCATGGCAACATCCCTGGACACACTCAGCCTCTCCCAGTTGCTGGATCTTGCCATCGGGATGCCCAACAATGGGGCTGTCCATTTTGCAGCCATGAGAAAACTGCTGCAGGCTGTGCTGGAGCACCTGGATGTGCAGTACCTGACAAGTGAGGAGCCATGGCCGGGCCACCTGAGTGGCCCCTCACTTGCTGATGTGGCTGCTGAAGTGAAAGAATTTAAGAAGGAGATGAAAGACTATAAGAAACACACGTCCAAGGTAGAGGCTCTTCCCCGCCCCTGGGCACTCCCCCAGCAGACAGCCCCTCTCTGCTTCCTCACACAGCCGTGCTTGGCTCTGCCCTCACTGCCCTGGCAGAGCCGCTGGCAGGGGCTCTTTGCTGTCTGGATGGGCTTCAGTGCTCTGACACTGAGCCCGGCTGGGGCAGGTGGCACTGGGACTCTCCCTGCTCACCCGGCTGTGCCATGGGCTGCCCGTGGCAGGGTGGGGCTCTTTGGGGTGTTATACCAAAGTACTTAATGAACCGCCAGAATGCCCAGGTCTGTGCAGACCACTGTGGTGGTGAAGTTGTCTTCCTCACAGACACTCCTCAAGGACTTGCCTCTCTTACCACTTTCTCTTACAGGCCCCCAGGGTAGAGACGATGAAGAAGGCCGAGGAGGCACAGGATGAGGTGAGCTGCCGCTGGGAGCAAGTTTTGGGTCTGAGACAGCAGCCCATACCCTTGGCTCTGCCTGCTGGATGCATGGAGAGTGCTGCCCCCACCACCCTGCCAGTCCCGACAGGCCCTCCCCAGAGACTGACTCCCACCACCCCTCTCTGCTAGGACATGTCTCTTTCACTGGATCTCCATGAGGAGATTGGCATCATAAAGAGGGCACAGTCCCACACGGCACAGAAGATTAAGGAGTTGGCTGCCTCAGTAAGCTGTGGGGTGATGTTACCTTTGAGCTCTCATGGGGAAATTCAGTGTGGCTCCCTGAGCCCGGGGTTTGGAGTGAAGGCCTGGGAAAAGGATGGTGGCACTGGGACTTTCCGTGCAGCTGAAGGGTTGCCATGCTGAGACAACATGATGTCTGTGCCCTGACTCTACTGTCACTGGTTTTCCCAGATTAAGAAGCTGGAGGAAGACATTAAAAAGCTGAGGAAGGATATAGCCAAGGGGAAAGAAGAGAGCAGTAAGGAGATCTCTCAGCAACTCGAGTAAGGGGACAGGAGTGGGTTTCATACCCTGGGGGGCTGCAAGGGAGCCCAGATGGTCTGGCTGCATCCAGGTTTGTGGGCACAAGGTGCCCAGCAGCCCTGCAGGGGTAACCCTGCCCTTGCCCCCATCCCGCTGGCCAGGGCTTTGCGGCAGGAGACAAAGCGTGAGCTGCAGAAGATGGCAGAGCAGCAGGAGAAGGAGATCTCTCAGCAAATTGAGTAAGAGGACAGGAGTGGGTTTCATACCCTGGGGGGCTGCAAGGGAGCCCAGATGGTCTGGCTGCATCCTGGTTTGTGGGCACAAGGTGCCCAGCAGCCCTGCAGGGGTAACCCTGCCCTTGCCCCCATCCCGCTGGCCAGGGCTTTGCGGCAGGAGACAAAGCGTGAGCTGCAGAAGATGGGAGAGCAGCAGGAGAAGAGGAATGCCATGCTGGAGCAGGTGGTGATTGAGACAACCAACAAGGTGAACGAGCAGATGAGGTCCTGGGGGAGCATTCCCAGCCCTTCTGGCTTGGTGCAGTACTCCTGGCAGGGTTCCCAGTCACATTCCCCAACTGGCTGGGGCCACTGAAGCCCACAGCATGCAGGACTGGTGGTTCCATTCATCCCATCTCTTGAGCTGATTCCTTTTGCCTTTCCTGCAGCTGGCTGAGATAGGGGAGATAGTGAAGAGTGTGCAGGAGGAGCAGGAGAAGGCAAAGGCAGAGTGTTCCAACTGCACCTTTGACATCAGTGAGCATTTGGGGAAGCTCCTCCGGCGCTGTGAGAACCTCCAGGAGCAGGTGGAATCCCTGGAGTCCCGGCAGATGGCTGTGGGCAAGCTTGAAAAGATGATGAGGAATTGGGGCCAGGTAGGCAGCTGGCAGCATGGGGGACTGAGGACATCCCCTGGGGTAGACCCAAACTGCCCAAACTGGCCTGGACCAGTCAGTGGCATGGACAGAAATGAAAGCCTTGATGCAAATGTCCTGCTGACCCTGAGAGGTCTTGACCACTGGTTGAGTAATGTGGGTCTGCCCCTGTGGAGCAGCCAGACCCCCTTTGTTCAGCAACAAACGTTTTTCCTCCTTGGAGCAGAACACACAGCAGATGCAGCCCGAGGATACAACAGCTGTACAGATGCAAAGGGACTATGAGAAGCTCAGCTTCATCTCCTGGACCCTCCAGAAGGACTCTGAACAAAAGCAGAAAGAAATCAAAGTAGGTGGCTGAAAATCCTGTGCTATCAAAGAATCTCCCAGGCTCTCCTTGTGATTCCAGGCAGGGATCACAAGAATGTCTCCCTGCTGACCTTTTCAGCACTATGCTTGTTCCAAGTGCCTTTCCTCGAGGTTTTTGGGCAGGGGGAGAGGGGAGCCCTTCTGGCTTGGTGCAGTACTCCTGGCAGGGTTCCCAGTCACATTCCCCAACTGGCTGGGGCCACTGAAGCCCACAGCACGCAGGACTGGTGGAAGGTGAGTAGGGTAGAGAACTCGACTAACCTTTTGCCTTTCCTGCAGCTGGCTGAGATAAGGGAGATAGTGAAGAGTGTGCAGGAGGAGCAGGAGAAGGCAAAGGCAGAGTGTTCCAACTGCACCTTTGACATCAGTGAGCATTTGGGGAAGCTCCTCCGGCGCTGTGAGAACCTCCAGGAGCAGGTGGAATCCCTGGAGTCCCGGCAGATGGCTGTGGGCAAGCTTGAAAAGATGATGAGGAATTGGGGCCAGGTAGGCAGCTGGCAGCATGGGGGACTGAGGACATCCCCTGGGGTAGACCCAAACTGCCCAAACTGGCCTGGACCAGTCAGTGGCATGGACAGAAATGAAAGCCTTGATGCAAATGTCCTGCTGACACTGAGAGGTCTTGACCACTGGTTGAGTAATGTGGGTCTGCCCCCGTGGAGCAGCCAGACCCCCTTTGTTCAGCAACAAATGTTTTTCCTCCTTGGAGCAGAACACACACCTGATGCAGCACGAGGATGCAACAGCTCTACAGATGCAAAGGGACTATGAGAAGCTCAGCTTCATCTCCTGGACCCTCCAGAAGGACTCTGAACAAAAGCAGAAAGAAATCGAGGTGTGTGGCTGAAACTCATTTGAGGTCAGAGCATCCCCCAGGAAGACTCCAGGCAGGGATCACAAGGAATCTCCTGCTGACCTCCTCACAGCACTGTGCTGGTCCCAAGTGCATTTCCTCAAGGTTTTTGGGCAGGGGGAGAGGGGTGTGTTCCCCTGGCCAGGATGCAGCTCCAACCTTACTGTGGTGTGATGAGTTCCTTTCTGTGCCGAAAGATGCTGTTCCAGTCTCTGGAGAAGCTGCAGAAGGAGAAGGCAGATCAGCAGGACATGCTGGCAGCAATGGACATGGTACAGTCTAGAGGGGCCTCTGTACCAGCCCAGGGGCTCCTGGGCAGGGTGACAAATGCCCCTTGCCCTTGGGGGCTGGGGGGCAGAACTGGTGTGGGGAGGGAGAATTTCCTGAGCTCAGGGGGTCCCTCACCCTCCAGATGGTGGGACCAAGCTCACCAGGCTGATGGGGCAAATGGGGCCACAGCAGCCTGAAAGGGCCGTGCTGGCCTGGGGGAAGCACTCCTCCCTCTCCCCTCACACATGCTGGCCCTGCCTGTCGTTCCTCATCCCTTTCCCCAACGCTCTCCTGCTCTTCCCCTCTGCTAGAAGGCGGACAAAGCTGCCTTGGGCAGCAAAGTCGATTGCAGCGAGTTTGAAGAGAACATGGAGGAGCTGGTTGAGAGGATGGAGGAGTTGCAGAGCCAGATTTCAGGCCAGGAGCAGCACTGGAATAAGATGCAGCAGCAGTTCAGTGATTCAATGGAGGAGAAGGTGAGGAGTACCTCATCCCCACCATGAGGAACTGGCACCTTTGGGACTTGGCAGCCTGAGGCAGCATCCCTCTGAGGATCCCCCTCCAGGCTTTTCCCGGGAGAGCTCCATGTCACCTCCTGGGGCAGCTGGCTGAGGCTGTGCACCTGTTCACAGCTGGATCGCCTGGAGCTGAAGACTTTCCGCAAACACCTGGAGGAGACCTGGAACAGGAACATGGAGGCTCTAGAGAATAGGCTGAGGCGTGAAAACGCCGCTGGGATTAAGAAGTGAGTGTGATGGAGACACTGATGGCTTTGGGGACAGTGATGATCCCATTCCCTCCAGCTCTCCCACACACTGCCCCTCTGGTCCCCTGCCACGGCACCAATTCCACTGCTAAATGAACCTCAGGGAAGCTGATGAAGCAGCTGCACCTTCTCCTTCCACCAGCAGCAGGTTCCACACAGGCAAGGAAGAACAAGGAGAGGGCACCTGCAGGACAGAGCCCTCCCAAAGCAAAATGGGGCTGTGGGTGCAAAGGCTCCCAGAAGCCAGGCTGGGAGAGGGCAACTGCTCCTCCCAGGCAGGGCTGTGACACGCCGTGTCCCACAGCTGGATCATGCCCTGCCCTCCTGCCATGCACACAGGGGACTTTGGTGCCCGAGAGGGGCTGCAAGCACTGCAGGGGCTGCTTGGGATGGTGACATGGGTGCCTGTGGCCTTCCCCAGGCCTCAGCCAGCACCTTGGGGATGGGGAGAAACAGGCTCAAGAGCCCACGGTTCAGCCTGCAAACGCCGTGACCCTGTGCCGTGAGCTGCCAGCGCCTGGCTGCTGCCCGCCAGCTGCTGCCTGTGTGCCGCAGGGCTGTGGCCCCAGGAGCTCAGCCAGCCCTCTTCCCTCACCCTCCTCAGGCAGCTGCCAGTGCCTTTCACGTGCCTGTCCTGTGACCGCATGCTCACCGTGCAGGTTCCTGGCCAGTGAGTAGCACCAGGGCATGGGGGCAGCGGGGCTGGCATGGGGGAGATGGGTGCCAGCAGTGACCCTGCTGGGCACAGGGGTGCCAGTGTCTGCTGGGGAGGGGCTGATGTGGGGAGCCCCCTCTGCAGCCCTGCCCATCAGCAGGGGCTGTGGGCACTCATCCCAAGGGCTACAGCCAGCGGGATGCCATGGGGTACAATCCCATGGGTTCGTGGGTGCTGCCTCCAACAGGAACAGGTTGTTTGTCCCCTGTCACACCCCTGTGACTCCTGCCCTCCCCAGGTACAATTATGTTAACCCCCCCTACTTTTTTCGAGAAATTTCTGTGTCACTTATCCTTAGCTTGCACTGTGATTTGCTCCCAAGGCTCTCTCCCTCCCCCTTATTCTTGTCATTGGTTCTTTTGTATTGCATCACCTCGCCTGTACCCTCAGTTATAGGCTCCTTTGTATTTCCACGCCCCACACCCTCTTACTTTAAAAGCTAGCCGTAACAGTTGTTCTTTGACATTTGTCCCTGGACCCTCCTCGGTTGTTCTTTCTCCCTGGACTTTTCCTTGGATTAAAGACACCTTGGAACCCAAACAAGTGTCCCTTCTTCCTTCCTTTGTCTTGGATTCTCGTGCCTCTCTGCGCATCAGCCTGCGCACCCACGCCGCTGGCTGTCACCGCTACCCGGCAGACCCGACGGGAACCTGGGAGCAGCCAGTCTTGTGGCGCCCCTCTGCGGTCTTGCAAGGAGCAGCTAGCCGGCGCCCCTTTGCTCCGACCGGCCGCAGCGCGTGAGAGCCACACTCCGAGACTCTCCCGTATTTGCAGCCACTCTGCCCTGGCAAGGAGCCACAGCACAGCCAAAGGTAAGGGCCCTGAGGACACATCTCTGGCTCCTGGAGTGCAGCATAGCCCTGCCACAGCAAGGAGGGCTCTGCAGCTGTGTGGGACAGGCTATTGCTCCCTGCTGGGGGCTCCTGCAGCAGGTGGACAGGAGCTGGCAGGGACATGCCCCTGCAGGCAGCACTGCCTCTTCGGATCCAAGGACCTCCATTGCCGCCTTTGTTTCGTCGGTCATCGGTCTGGTGAGCTCCCGTTCCCCTACCCTGATTAAGGGGGGCTACCAGGTTCCCCACCGGTGGTCGGCGGACCCTTCTTTTCTAAGTTACTCCTTTCCGGCAGTGGGTGGGTGGAAGCAGCTGAGTGGTAAAGATGGGAGTGCGTCTTTCCACACAGCAAAAAGAAGTTTATGTCCAAGTTGTGGGATTCCTCAGGGAGGGGGGTGGTTCGTTTTCAAAAGGATCGACAAAACGTTTTGTTCGTTGGTTGTTTTCTAAGTTCCCCCGAATGTCACCCGTTGATGTTAGTAAGTCAGATTTTTGGAAAGCTGTTGGTCATACCTTGTCGGAATGCACTAAGAGGGGTGACCCCACAATCAAAGAGGAATTTATGAAGTTATTTCTTTTAATTTTCGAGGTTGTTAAAAGGCATGCTACTGATTGTGGGGGGGAAAGTGGAAAATATCCGGCGACGCGTTCCCCAGTTCTCCCTCAACCCCTTTCCCTACCCTTTTCTCCTAATCCCTCTCTCCCTACACTGGGTGGACAGGAGAGAGCAACCCGTCCAACGCAGACGCAGGGTTGCTACCGTCTCCCTGGCTCCCTCCGGTCCCCCCGGTACCCTCGCCCTGGCAGTACTGGCCACACTGCCGGGGACCTCACCCTAAACCCTCTTTCCAACTCCCCTTATCCCGCAGTTAATTCTTACGGTTCCCAAGGTTTCGTTAATCCTCCCAATCCTTTCCTTCCCTATCCCAGAGAGGTGTCACAAAATGGCGGCGACCTCCAAAATGGCGGTCGCCACATGACAGGCGCTTCTTCTCCCCAGAACCCTTTTCTTCCCGCGCTTTCCCCAAATCCCGCCTCCCTTCCTTCACACCCTTCCGCTTCCTCTGCGGCTGCCCCTTCCGGTTTTCCCACGGTCGCTCCTCCTCCTTTCTCCCCCCCTACTTCTGGTGGCCCCTCCCACTCTCCCACCATGACATCATCCCCTGCTGACATGGCTCCACCCCACAGCTCCGCCCCCTCCCTTCCGCTTTCCCACGCTCCCCCTTCCGGTTCCCACGGTAACGTGGGAATCCGGGGGAGGGGCTCTGGCAAACCGGAACCGAAAGGTGAAGAGAATCCCCCGTTCCTTGCCCCAGGCACCTACAATGCGAGAGGGAATCCCAGATGGGAGCCTCTCTCGTTTGATAGCATCAAGGACGTTTGCAAAGCTCGACAAGAATTTGGCCACAAAAGCGAGTATTTCAGGAGCGTTTTGAGGGCAACGTTTACCAATACAATGGTCCCTGCAGATTTGAAACGTTTATTTAGTTGCCTGCTCCCTCAATCAGAGTATAAATTATGGGAAAGAACATGGAAGAGGTTAGCAGGGGACCTCCTTCCAGAGATTTTGCAAACAGAGTCTTGTGCTACAGATATTGAAGGTAACGACATCACCTTAGACCACCTTTTTGGTGAGGGTGATTGGAGCAAGGCACAGAAACAAGCCGGTGGGATTCCAAAGGAAGTTTTAGATTATGTTAGAAATGCAGCGGAGCGAGCCTTCTTTAGTATGCCGTCAAAAGAGCCCGCCATTCCTTATATTGCTCTAAAACAATTACCTGCGGAGCCTTTTCTAGACTTTGTAGAGAGAGTCAAGTCAGCAGTGGAAAAGAAAGTGGAAGATCCGCAGCTCCAAGAACATCTTGTACTTGAAATCGTTACCACTAATGCGAACGACGTGTGTCGGCGGATCATCCTCGCACTTCCTGCATCGCCGCCTCCGACATTGGACCAACTCATATCATTGAGGAGTGCACCAGGAAGGCGATGCTGGTGATTGAAGACATCGTTCGAGCCAACCCAACCGCCGACCAGCTTACTGCAGCTGCTGCCTTTTCATCGCCCAGAAAACCCACCTTCTCCGCAGGAACTCCCATACCACCGGGCCATCGTTGTTTCCACTGCGGGCAGGACAATCATTTCATCAATCGTTGTCCTTTTCTGGGCAGGGCACCACCAGGAGTGGAGGGGCAGGGGGGAGAACCTTTACCACAAAAAAACTAAGTGACGAGCGCGAGACCACCCCGCGCGGCGACACAAATAGGGTGTGGCGCGGGGACATGCTTGATATCAAGCATGATAGTCGCCTTACCACCAGCGACTATCGTGCTCCCTACCGGCTCAGACTTACTAGACCCATTTTCTTTGATTCCCAGGATTGGTACATCGTGCGACCTGACCCCGAACT